>NC_072794.1:146183502-146492564 GCF_028583425.1 Eublepharis macularius | reverse complement strand
TGAAACAGACTGCAGATAATCCAATCAATAAAGTGCGAGTGTTCCTATAACATATCATAATTGATATATGCAGTTAATAAATAATATATTGCTCTATTCCACTTATATTGCACAATGGATAGAGCTTTCCCCCCCTCCAGGCAGTTTGCAACCCCAAAGGTAGTGTGGAGATTTGAACCTGGGTCTCTCAGAGCCAAGCTACAAGTGACGCCTGACACAGGTTGGACACTTGTCAGCTTCCCTCAAGTTTTTATGGGAAATGTAGGTATCCTGGTCTTGCAGCTTGGCTCGCCATTACAGTTGCAAGACCAGGATGCCTACATTTCCCATCAAAACTTGAGAGAAGCTGACAAGTGTCCAACCTGTGTCAGGCATCACTTGTAGCTTGGCTCTCAGGTAGCGGTCTGATACTCTGACCATTAGTGCTTATGGGTGTGGGGAAGGATTATTTCCATTAGAAAAAATAGCGTGAGGAAAGGTTGGCCTTCCTTCCCCTGGTGCTAGAGTTGCTAACAGCCTAGGGGGAAATGCCATATCCCTTCAACAGAGGCTTAATAGGATATTATTTAATAGGTGATGGAATTTACTTCCATGCATTATTTTTTAATAATAAACCTTTGGGTGATCTGCTCATGCATTTCCCACACAATGCATGGTTTGACCTTTAGATGTTGCTCCATTACTGGCTAGCAGTCTTACAAGGATGGAAGTGTTGCTGCAAGGAGTCTTGCTCTTGTCTTCATAAAGAAGATTTGCTTACAGTTAAAGTGGCAGCATGCCGGTTCTCAATGGAATACAGTTTCCTGAAATGCTTGCTATCACCTTTGGCAATGGTGTGGTGGTGGAGGTGTGAGAATCCCTGAGTACTGTGAGAGTATCTAAAAAATGCTTTCACATAATCTGAACTAAGGCTGCAATCCTAAGAATACTTTCATGGAAGTTGGCCCCATTGAACGAAATGGGACTTATTTCTGAATAGATTGGTCTCTAAAACAATGAAGAAGAAAAAACAAAGATGTGATGACAGTCCCTGTGCCAAATAAAACCACTTGGGAAGGCTAGGGAGGTTAAAAAAAATGATCAGTGTTATAGCATGACCTGACCTAGGTTGCCCCAGCTAGCATGATCTTGTTAGATCTCAGAAGTTAAGCAGCATCAGCTCTGGTCAATATTTGGATGGGAGACCACCAAGGAAGTCCAGGGTCACTGCGTAGAAGCAAGCAATGGCAAATCACCTCTGTTCATCTCTTGCCTTGAAAACCTCAGCAGGGGTCAGCTGTAACAATGCTATTTTCCCCACGGGAGTCAATGGGTTGGATCCCGCCATTTTTTCTCCTCAACTTGCCCTAATTCCCTTTCTCACTACAGCCCTCATCCTGCATGGTTTTTATCCATTCAGGTCCTGTGATCTTCAGCATAACTCTTGGGGATGGTCAGCAGGGACCCCCTTCTCCCTCATTCACCAGCAGAAAAGCTGGTTGGATCTAACTCCCTAGTCCTACACAACTCAAGCGACTCCTATATATCAGCTGTCTGCTGTCTTTTCTTCTGCTTGTTCATTCTAATTATACTTAGCTGAAAAATTCACAGGGTAAATGATAAGCTCAGAGATGGCAGTATGAGAGCATTCAGCACAAACAAGTGTGGTGCCCTAATAATAATATCTTACATTTCATTTTGTTGCCCTGGTCAGACTGGAGCAACGTCCTCCTTTATTTGTTTATTTGAGCTCCACTTTTTTCTTGTTCTGGTTATTTACAGCCTTCTGTTTCACAGTTTGAATATCCTTGTCATTTGAGGGGAGGGGGGGGCTGTTTGTGCAAACACTACATTGACACCTGAGGTATCCAAGGTGTTTAGCGAATGAAACAACTTTCAGAGTCAGACAATCTTTAAAATCCCTAGGATTTTTAAGAAAATAAGATGTGGGCATATTATTTACTGAGCACAGCAGGGCTTCTGGCCAGTTGGGTCAGAGTTTGTGATTGTAGAGACTTGGGGTTTTTTTCACTGAAAGATTGTACTGTACAAACAATTGTATTGATGTCAAAAATATGACAGGCTTCTGAAGGGGGAAAGGTTTGCCCAGGGGGATCTGATAAGTCCAACTTCCCTTCGAGGGCAATGTAGAAGAACTTTTTAAAGTAACGGTTGTTGGACTTCATGTTTCCCATGATGTTTGTATTTTTATTTACTTTATTTATTTACATTATTTATAGTCTGCCTTTCTCGCTGAGACTCAGGGCATCTCTCTGAGCTATTTCCTTCCAGCACACAACTGTGTAAGAAAGCTTTACTGAATCATTCGGTTTTCCACAGTATGTGGAAAGCCAGGAGAGAAGGAGATTTGACCTCTTCAGACAAGCCATTCCACAAGGCGGGGAGCACCACAGAGATGTATATGTATGAGCAGCTAACTGTTGATTTTGCTGGGTGGCACCTGCAGAAAGCCCTGTTCAGATATCTGTTGTTTTTAAATCATGTAAATTTTGCAAAGGCTTCTGTTGAGTCTTGAACAAAGGAGAGGTGGGTTATAAACCTGTTAAATAAGTTAAATAAATATAGGGAAGCCTCGTAAACTGGCCGTTGATGACAACTATCCTCAAAGAAGGTAAAGATCTTCCATTTCCTACTTTTTCTTATTTTATTTTACTTTATTTATTGACTTCCTTCTGAATAAGGACCCAAAGAAGTGTAACAACATTCTCCTCTCTTTCATGTTTCCTCACACCAACCCTGTAATGTAGTAAAGAGTCCTGTAGCCCCTTTAAGACTAACCAGCTTTATTGTAGCATAAGCTTTCGAGAACCACAGTTCTCTTCATCAGATGCTACAATGCTTATGCTACAATAAAGTTGGTCAGTCTTAAAGGGGCTACTGGACTCTTTCCTATTTTGCAATTACAGACTAACATGGCTAACTCCATGAGGTAGGTTAGGCTGAGAGTATGTGACTGGCCCGAGGTCACCCAGCAAACTTTCATGGGGAATAGAACCTGGGTCACCTAGATTCTCGGCCATCACTCTAGCCACTACACCACACTGGCTCTCAAGAATTTTCATTCTTCTTCCTGCAAGTTTGGCAAACAGATTAAAATTAATGATTAATTGCATACATTCTGATCAAACAGGGTTTGTTATTGGACAAATGTCATACAAATATTAGAACTCTGAATGGAAGGTACTGCTGTTGTTATTCTTGAATGGCGAAGAAGCATTTGACAGAGTATAGAAAAATGTATCTTTTCTCTGTTATGTCAAGGAGACCCTTTTTAAAGAAAGATTGATTTAAAAAAACCAGACAAACTACAGAGAAAGAAGTTATATAAAGTGATCCTGAAATGAAAAATGTATCTTGTATAGTGGCACTGAATAGAGGTGCCCACAACAGCAAAGAGAACAGCTTGGCATATGGCACAGTGGGGTTATGGCTCAGGGACAGAGCACTTGCTTTGCATGCAGGAGGTACCAGTTCCAGTCCTTGGCACCTCCAGTTTAAAAAGTTTTGTGTTGTATGAGAAAAAGTGCTACCTGAGATTCTGGAGAGCCACTGCCATTCTGGAGATCCTGACTTTGATAGATCAATGTTCTGACTCAATATGGCATCTTCATGTGTGTGCATGAGGAGTCAGGACTAGAGAAGGGCACAAACAGCAGTACAAACTAAAAAAAACCCCACAAACAGCCCGATCTGCTGTTCACGAACAAGCTGTTCATGAGGCCCCATTCTAAACGAACAGGTGGTTGTTGCAAGCCTCGTTCGTTGCTGTTCATTGCTGTTCGTCAAGCCAGACAGTCTGGCACCTGCAATAAATTTCCATGGCAACTCAGGCAGGGATTGTCTGAACTCTGTCCGAACTCCTGCTGTTGCCCTGGAAACCCCAATCTAAACCCAATTTAGCTTGATAGGCAGGTCTTCCAAATGTGGACTGGAGCTCCAAATTTGTTACAAGAGGAAAAGACCAGGGGAGAGGGGGTCTCCCAGCTCTGGCTTTCAGGGAGAGACAGCTGCTGTTAGAGAGATAGGGTGAGTGCATTGGAGCTTGAATTTTCTTCGTGTGGTGGGATAGGGATCTACTCCTTCAGGTTCCAGGGCTGCTGACAGGCTCTGGGGCCAAGCTGTTCTTTATTATTGGTACCTTCCCTGCTGCCTGCTCAGGTAGGGTTTCTGGGAGTGGTGCAGTAGGGATCTTGATGGCTGGAGGAGAGCCTGCTGGCCCCCATGAACAACGAACAACGAACATGTTTGTGACAGGATCATGTTTGTCAGTCTTCGTTGTTCATTGTTCGTGGATGGCAACGAACAACGAACACCATGTTCGTGGGTTTTTTTTCTGTTCGTGCCCATGTCTAGTCAGGACAGAGACTCAAAATGTTATTTATGCATTTTTATGAGTTGGTGAGTTGTTGCAGGTATATGAGTTGTTGGCATCCAGTTAAAATATGATGGGATATTGGGATATAAATTCAAGAAGAGAAAATCTGAGCATTTGCAGGTTAATTTATAGATATAAGAAAAAACAAGCAGGGGTTAATGGTCTATGGGATTTTATTTTAAAGGCTCTGATTAGATATTTGGGGATTAAGGTGACTTCTAAATTGGAGATTATTTGGTAGTCTATTACAGGCCTGAGGAGGATTGTGTAAAGAAAGAATTAATGAGATGGAGTCGGTTTAAGATGTTTTGGTTTGGCTGAGTAGATTAAATTAAGTTATATTTCTGCCAAAATTAATGAGTGATGCTACAGAATTTCAGTGTCCCTCCTTTGACCCCAAAATGCCCATTCTGATTTCTCTCTCCTCTTGTGCAAGTTGAACCCATGAGACTCCCCCCCCGCAATATTTTCAGGTTCCTTGTTTTGAATGTTTCATATTAAATGTAGACAATGTAATGATATTTTTTCATTAATTTCACTATTTTTGCATCAAATGAATGGCATGTAAATGATGTATAATAATGACATACTTTGAAAACCACTCTGAGCGGGTGTTAAGTCATCCTGAATGGCGGTATATAAATTGAATGTTATTGTTGTTATTATTGTTATTATTATTATTATATAACATCAATGGCATAAAAAGGCATAAACAGCATAAAAGAAACAAAAGCATTGGAATCACTGTTAAAAGCAATTTAGTTAAATCTGAACCAATTATGAACCAAATTGGACCTTTATGTCTTTATCACATCAGTGCACAGTGAGGCTAGGTACATGTAAAAGTAGAAGAACTCTGTAGCATCCACATAATGGCCTAGTGTAAAGATGGTATTGGCCATCTGTTGCAAATTCTTTGGTTCAAATATTGTTTCATCCATACAATTACTAGGTAGCTGTAGGCAATCCATTCTCTTTCTACCTCATCCCATCCCCCCAGCAATATGGGACTAATAATACTGAAATACCTGGTTGGGTTGTTGTCATTGTTATTCATGTGCTTTATATAAACAGCATTTTTAATAATCAAAAGTATGCCGCACAAAAACCATGATGATACTACTACTACTATTACTACCACCATCGCCACCACTACTACTATTACTACTACTAATAGTAAGACTAATACTATTACTGTTACTTAAAACATGGGAACTGTTTTGGAGATGTGCTTGGCTCACCACAATCAGACAGAAAATAATTGCTAGACAATGGGGAATACATACTAGAACTTCAGTTTTCATATCTCTGTCTGGGGATCTATCTGAATGGCTTTTTCAGTATAAAGACTGTATTTGCAGACATACACATTGAAAATGGTATAAGGGTGAGGGGAGTGGAGATGAGCTAGTTCTGAATTTTCCTATTTTATTTCCATTACGCTTGAATCAATAAGTACAGGGGTTGCTAGGGATTCTTAATTGCAATTCCATTTCTTTGTCACATATCAGTTCCATATGAGCTTTAAAGCTGACTCTGGGTGCATCCTGTCAGTGAAATTTCCCTGCAGATTTTTTTTGTTGCATTCACATAATTTGTGCAGCTGTGCCACTTCCAAGAAGATGAGTCCAGTTTTCAAAGAGGGATTCCAGAACGAACTGCTGAAGAATGAGAAATGTGAAGCCTCAATTAGAAAATAGCTTGCAGGTCAATACTTTTGTCACCCGTCAAATCAACAGAGAACAGAGAAGCCATAGAAAAGAGATTCTCTTTTACAAGCACTGACTAACAATTTTGCAAAAGGGATTCTCTTTAGAAAACAAAATTAAAGGTAAAGAAGCAGATTTTTCGAGGCATTCCTCCTATGTGAGAGAGAGGCTTATTCTGCCTATTTGCCAACATGGCTTTGAGACAGAATTAACTCATTTAATTCCAAAGGAGTTGAACATACTAAAAGGATTTGAGCAGCTTCAGTTTCTGTAAGTAGATCAAGGTTCCCGTCTAGCGTTTGTCATGAATTATTATCCTGGCTTTGCATTTTTCAGTACTGTATAAGTGCATTCATTTGACTGGGACACAGATAATTCATGCTCTGAACACTGTTTCATGGGTATGGATTAAAATACTACACAAAGGGCTGCATTGCAAAAGCAAATTCATAATTTATTGATTGTAGTTTGAGTGATGGCAGCCAGTGGGGTGTAACAGTCACAGCATTGAATTAGGATGGGAAAGGCTGGGGTTCAAGTCTCACTCATCCACAAAGCACACTGACTGACCTTGGGCCAATCACTTGTTTCCTCATCCCAACCTCATCCCTCACACAGTTGTTGTGGGAAATGTGGAGAGGAGGATGCCTTTGGAAGAAGGGTGAGATTAAAATATAGATGTGTTTGTAAGAATTATTATAGTACTGTGTTATGAGGAGGTTGATAACTCAACAGCAATATTTGTCAATGCTGACCTTCCAAAAGTTCAGCTGAATGCTGAATAAATTAGTGATGAAAAGTTCTGTGATATTCACAGCTGTATGAAGCACTCCTGAATGAATGTGGACAATTGATGCGACTTATTATTTGTTTCTTGACTTAAACTGGACATTATGGGTAGCATGCTTCCATGAATGACACAGCTGGGCATCTTTGACCTGCTCCACATGGTGTACTAGAACATCTCATGTCATAACATTGTGACTTTCTATGACTCCTCCTAGATGTTATGGGAAACTCTTTCTGCAAATACCACATGTAGCTTGGTCCTGTAGCATACTGGCTAACAACAACAACAATGTGCTTGTATAGCACCCTTCTGGACAGATTAGTGCCCCAGCAGTAATGGGACCTGACCGCAGAGTTCTGTTTCACAACCGAAACACTTAACCACTATGCTACAGCAGCTGTACTATCTTTGTGGCCCATTATGCATATTTTGCTGAGTTTGAGAACTTTCGACTCACTTGCATGGATTCTATACTACTCAACTGGGACTGTGGACAATGTCTCAAGAAAATTAAGATGTAAGGTAGCATTACGTAATATGGACCATACAGGTCATCATTCTCTCCCAACAATATTCCCAATTTCTACCCCCAAACATCGTCCATGTAGAAGATCTGTAATATGCACAGCAGGACTTAGAGCAGTTTAGGTTAGGGGTGGATTGGCCTTCTAACTTACCAGGAACGTTTCCAGTGGGCTGCTGCTCTAGAGATCCACTGGCAACAAGCCAAGTCACCAGCAATACTACAGGAGCAACTTGGGCCATTTTCACACCGCTTACTGGCCACAGATCATCATGCCAAGCTCCTGGAACGACAGCGTCTTCCTGGTGTGATTTTGCGCGAGAACAGAAATTGCACCAGGAAGACACTGTTGTTCCGGGAGCTTGGCGTGATTTTCCGTGGATGGTAAGGAGTGTGAAAACGGCCTTGGTAGGATCTGGTACACAGTAAAAATGACAATGGGTGTAGGGGCTGCTTGGCTTGGACCCAGGATATGGTGACACTTACAAGCATATGCTTTCACTCATCGTTACTCTTGCCACATCCCAGTTCTGGCCCTCCGGGGCAGTTTTCATGTCTCAGTTTGCCCCTGCTTAAATATTACCAATGGATTTTGCATTCAGTTCCATGTGGGTACTATCTTCATAAAAGTGTTTGCAAAAGTTCCTTTATACAGTTTTGCATTCATGCTGAACTTTGAACAGTTCCATGTACATGAACAGGATGCTGTTGTAGCATAGTGGTTAAGTGGCTGTGTTGTGAATCAGCAGTCTGCTGGTTTGAATCCCACTACTGGCACGAACTCAGCAGGTGGCCTTGGGTAAGCCACTCCTCTCAGCCCCAGCTCCCCTGCTGTATTGTGGGGATAATGATAATACTGACCTTGTTCACCACTCTGAGTGGGACACTAATCTGTCTAGAAGAGTGGTATATAAGGGCAGCTGTTATTATTATTAGATTCTTACTAGTTCTTGTTCATGGATTAGGAAAGTTCTGTATTATCTACATACATCCACGAACATAATCACCTAATCATCAATCCAAACGTTTTTATAAGTATTATTTTTAAGGTTTAAAAATATAAATCATTTTTGTCTAATCAAACATTAATAGAACCCAAAATATTTGTGAATCCACAGGAAACAGATTTTAAAAAACAGAACACCATAACTCACTGAAATCTATTAAAGATAAAATAATACAATTTTTAGGTTAACCACAAGCAGTACATGTGCTGTGAACAGTAAGGCTTGGATCCTATGGCATTTTCCCACTCATGCTTCTCTTCAGCCACCATGGAGAGGCTTTCCTTCACTGTAGCTCTTGCTTCCTCTGCTACTAGCACTTCTGTATGGGCAAAACCAATGTCTGTCAAGGAGCTCTTATGGATGTGCAAGCACAACAGAGGAAAGCCTCCGTAGCAGCCCGAAAGAAGTGCCTAATATAGGCACCAAGCCTAATATACGGTCATTTCCACAGATCCTAATGTCATGCAACACTCACAGAATGAGGATATCTTCCTGGCACGATTTCTGAAGTCATCACGCCACAATCCCATTTTTTGTGGCGCGATGATGTCAGAAATCGCGCCAGGAAGAGGTCCTTGTTCTGTGAGTGTTGCGCAACATTAGGATGTGTGGAAACAACCTAGGAAAAGGTTCCATGCTGTTGAAATTTGTGTGGGTTCATCAAACATGAAGATGTACAAAATTAACAGTGATCTTGATTTTATTTTTGTATTTCTTTCCTGATAAACATATCCATCTTACTGAGGAAGCCTGGCCGAGTTTTATACGCTTACGGTTGAATGGCAGAGAGTCGCTAACGCTGCACACAGTGAAACCTTTTGCTCCTCTGGACAAAAAAAGCACGGGTGTTAGTTATTTCTCTCCCCTTTTCCACTGGTTGGAGTGAAAGGTGAGCATCTGGGAGAATAACAAATTAAAGAATAAAGCTCCCTTGAATCCACAAGCCAAAATAATCCCCAACTTTGAGTCTTTGTAGTTAACTAGAGTCACCTCCGAGATAAACTTGGCACTCACAGTGGGTGAACAGATGGTTGCAAATGTGCCAAGGTAAATATATTAGGAAGAGAATTTGGGTTCTCTAAAATTTAAAACTAAGAAGGAACGTTCAGTGGCTTTCAGGGAAATGAAACAATGTCTTCTGAGGATTTCCCAGTTGCTTCTCAGTCCTTGATACTTTGTCACCCTGCCATTGTCATTGTTGTGGTAGAAACGTAATTCTCTACTCAAGCTTTGAGTATCTGACCAGATGGTGACCTTCTTCTGAAAACTGGTTCACTAAGGTCTTAAGGGTTGCAAACCCCCAGGTGGTGGCTGGAGATCTCCAAGAATTACAACTGACCTTCAGGCCACAGATACCAGTTCCCCTGGAAAAAACGGCTGCTTTGGAGGGGAGACTCTATGGTATTATACTTCTCTGAGTTCCCTTCCCTTTCCAAACCCCATCCTATCCAGGCTCCAACCCCTAAATCTCCAGGAATTGTCCAACCTCGAGCTGGCAACCCTACTAGGGTTGCCATTCCCCCAGTGGGGGCTGGGGGACCCCCTGCTTCCAGCCTCCTCCCCCGCTACCGCTCACCTGGCTGACAGGGTAAAAGGTGCAGGAATGGGCCTCCCAGGATGTGCTCCCAGCATGGCATGACGACGTCACTCCCAGGAGTGACATCATCACTCAAGCACTGGGAGCATGCACATGCAAAGAAAAGACACAGGGGAATCCAAGGTATGTGCCAGGGTCCCCCTCCCCACCAGGAGGCTTTAGGAACCTGGTAATTCTACTTTACACCTTGCATTAAAATGTAATGGAGATGACAGTACAGATATTGAACAAAGACAATTCAATACAGACATGTAGCAAAGAGTAGTTTTTTTTTCTTGCACAGATCAGGCATGCATGTTTGAAAAAGAAAATTGTTTCTGACTTAGTTAATATCCTCTCTGGTCATCATAGAGAAACAACAACAACAACAACAAAAGGTGCTTTGTTATTTAGTAAGCAATGCCACAGTTTGTCTGTTCCATCTGCTGCATTCCTCAGATGGAACCATTAAAAATCTTTAGCTTAAGCAGACCATGCAAACTCTGAGGATAAATTAAGGGGCGTTTGTTTTACTGCCCTATTTAGACCTGGGTGTGTTCCAAATTGTGAAGAGACCTTAAATCCATATGTCAGCAAGATAAGGGATTTAAAAGCTCAGAATAAATTGAGTGGAGGATGCCATATTGATTATTTTTTCTAGAAAACATAAACTTCTGGCTAGAACATCTTCCTTCCTTCCTTCCTTCCTTCCTTCCTTCCTTCCTTCCTTCCTTCCTTCCTTCCTTCCTTCCTTCCTTCCTTCCTTCCTTCCTTCCTTCCTTCCTTCCTCTCATCATTTAGTATAGGTAGCATAGAACATCAAGATCTGTAGTGCATAAAGAGTATTAAACTCAAGTAATGTACAGCTGGTACTGAATTAAGCACTAGTTCCAATTTCGACATTTACATTAGGTAGGAACACCACCCAAGGAAAAATACATATTTATATTCAATAAATCAGAATATTTTAAGGGTATCAGACAAATCAAGTCTTAGATTTTTTAAAAGAACATCAAACCTCAGTATTATTGGGAATATTTTAAAATCTGGCACCAATGCTAGGAAACTCTTAAACTGCCACCCACAGTTACGAACCAAAATACCTAGTTTTCTATCTGATCATGACGAGGCTCACTGACAGCGAGGGGGCTTGTGAGATCTGATGGATACGAAGTATATCCTTTGGTCCAAAGCCACGTGACAGGTAAATTAATAGTAGTCATGTTACTTGTCTGTTTTCAGACCACACTCTTTCACCTAAATTCACTTCAAATCCTTCCTCCTTTTCCAATCTGGAGAGCCCCAGGGTATTTGTAAACATATGGTGCAGTGTTTCTCTGAATTACTGTTTATAGAAGAGGGACAGATGTAGAATTTCTGGGAAGGGTGTTAAATAGTGTTGTATTCCACAGACAATAATCACATCTTGGGGTTTCTGGGATAAGACAATTACTTACAGAAACATCAGGTTAAATGGAGAATTACATGCTTCCAACCACTAAGAAAGGTCACCAGGCCAACATCAAGAACGGATGTAGACCACAACTAAAAATCAGAAACAGAAAGCCTAGGATTTGGGGATGGGGCCAATTATTTGCCTGTGTAGGGAATTCAGCTTTTGGTTCCTTCCTTTGCTTGCTTCAGAGTCTTCTCAAATCTTACATTTTCCTCTTGATTTCCTTATTTAGCCCACTAACCTTGGAGGCAAGTTCCAGTACAAGGTCATGCAATATCCGCACTGCATTGTTGTAGTGTAATATCCTTGCCACAGAATCAGGCAGGTTTCTGCTGGCCAATGTGTTTTGTTTCTTTGAAGCACTCTTTCAAGTGGGTGCAAAATCCACAGACCATATTGCTTTCCTCAAGGAGCAATTGGATGCGACAGACAAAACTGAAACATTTCAAAGTCAGAGCAGGAAAGGAAGAAATAAGCAACAATGTAGGGGATCGATGCCCATGCCAGAGTATGTCCCCCACGTGGCAGGTAATTGTACCACAGCAGTCCTTTTTGCTGTGCCTTTCATTAACTATCTTAGCAGAAGACTTTTAAAGGTGCCTATTATTAGTTAGGCACCAAGCTAAATCGACCATGCTGTTTTTAAGCAGCCTAGAAGAGAATGTGACAAGAGAGATGTTCCCACCGTGGCACACACAGTTTTAAAAGAGGGGATATTGATTGCAGTCAATTAAGAGCAGTTGCCAGAACACTTGCATGGTTTCCAAGCCAAACCGAGAAAGGATTGCAGCTGACATCGCTTTCAGACTGTTGACTTCATTTGCATGTGAAAGGTCACAAATTCCAGTTAATTATAATGAGGACACAAAGCCAAGGTACAGATATTTATTTCCGATTAGAAAATTCTGGCTTCTATCTCCGCCTTCCACCCTCCAAATCCTCTTTTCATACTTGCCACAGATGATGTATGGAGCTGAGGACAAAAATAAAATAATTGCCACCCTTTGCCATCAAGACACATTTGGTGTGAATGGTATTGTTTAGAGAAGGTTTATGTGCTTGTGCATGTGAAGGGGGAATTGTTCATGGGTCTCTTTATTTCAGGCCACACTGGAATATTCTGAAGAACAACTTGTCCTTCTGGCCAATTTGTGGTGTTAGACTTTTGGTTTCAGATCTAGGATATCTCGGTTCAAACCCCAAATTTGCCATGAAATTTACTGAGTGACCTTGGGCCAAACATATCTCATTGGGTTGTTGTGAAAATAAAATGGAAGAGGAGAAAATGATGTATGCCACCCTGAGCATTTTAGAAGAAGGGGGAGCTGTGGCTCAGTGGTAGAACATCTGCTCAGCATTCAAAAGGTCCCAGGTTCAGTCCCCAGTATGTGCAGCTAAAAAGATCAGGTGATATGAAAGTGTGTGTAAAGTGAAGTCAAGTTGCAGCTGACTTACAGCGACCCTGCAGGATTTTCAAAGCAAGAGATGAACAGAGGTGGGTTGCCGTTGCCTGCCTTTGCATAGCAACCCTGGACTTCCATGGTGGTGTCTCTTCCAAGTACTCACCAGGGCTGACACTGTTTAGTTTCCAAGATCTGACACGATCAGGCTCGCCTGGGGCAGCCCGGTCAGGGCTGTGAAAGACTTCTACTAATACCCTGGACAGCCACTGCCAGTCTGAGTAGACAGTACTGATTTTGTTGGGCCAATGGTCTGATTCAGCATAAACCAGCTTCATGAAGTCGTGGGAGTCTAAAAATGTAGTAAATAAAATAAATACGCTTTTGCATGTTGTGATGATTGTTATAAATAACAGGGAATCTTCATCTGGGAACCAGGCTTAGCAGAGGTTTCTATTTATCTTTACTGTTTCCATTCTATCTTTACTGCAGATTGATGTGACACACCCTTATACGTTGGAAACCAAGCCTCAGAGTAGAACAATAAATGAAGAGCATTGTGTGAATGCAGTCCTGGTTCTACTGCAATATTTGCATTTTATCACACAATACTAGAACTCTAGATAAAACACCAGGAGCATTTCATGATTGGTTTCTATATGTGTGGGTGTGTTTGATTGTAAATTGTTTACAATTGACCACTGAGGAAGGCCTTAGGGCCGAAATGCGTCTGGTCGGGTTTTTTTTACTGTACCTTGGCCTATTTGTGTTGGTCATTGCACTGTATCATCATCTGTACCTTGAGATGTTTTAGCAAGTTTTAGCATATACATGTAGCCTGCCATTCAGGCCTTATGTTTTAAACTTTTTTTTAATCTACACTTGTGCACATCTATAATAAATACTTCCTATATATATTTTTAGTTTGTTACTTGACCCCTCTATTCTGTTCCCCTGCTTGTTTAGGTTGAGTTTGTGGGAACCTTCCCCCATACCCCCTTTTTTTCTTCCTTGTTGTTAGTAAAGGTTTGCCTGATGGGAACTGAGAGCAGGGCTTTTCACCTCCCTCCCTCCACCCCCAACCTAGAAATTCCATCAGGAGTTGAAAGCAACTGCTTCCCTAAAGGCCTCCCAGATGGGTGTGAAGAGTCCGGCCTTTTCCAGAGGGCCTTGGAGTTAAAGCAATAAACATTTGTAAGAGCAGGAGTAGGATTGTTAGGAAATTGATTTCAACTGATTATTTATTGCATTTTAACAGATTTTAAAAACTGTGTTTCACTGTATCCTAGAATGGATTATGTTCTGTTTCAGCAATCCTTCAATCCTGTATTGGATCCTTGCTAATGCTATGTCTCTGCAAACTTGTATTCATCTACCCTATGACACTATTTATGGAAATGTCCTTGACACTGTATGGAAATGCCTACCCTTGTCCTTGCTACTGATTGTACTGATCTCACACTATGTAATCCGCCTTGAGTCGACTCTCTGACTGCTGTCCAATGGACTTTTCAACTGTCACTTGTCCAACATTCCGCCAAGCTGCCTACATTTCCCATCAAAACTTGAGGGAAGCTGGCAAGTGTCCAACCTGTGTCAAGCGTCACTTGTGGTCCCGCTGTCAGTGAGAAAGGCGGATTATAAATGACATACATACATACATACATACATACATACATACATACATACATACATACATACATACATACATACATACATACATACATATTTCTGTCAACTGTTACTGCATCTTATTCTGCTGTAAAGTGCCTTGGGGACTTTTTAGTTGAAATGAACTAAATCAATAATCAACAACAATATGAGTATGCATGCCAACTAGGATTGTCAACTCCAGCTTGAAAAATTCCTTGAGATTTGGGGGCAGTGCCTGGCAAAGGTGGTGTTTGGGGAGGGAGCTCATCAGGAATGTAATGCCAAAGAATCCACCCTCTGAAGCTGCCATTTCTTCCAAAGGAACTGATCTCTGTGGTCCGGAGATCAGTTGGAATTCTGGGAGGATTCCAGGCCCCACTTGAAGGCTGGTAAGCCTAATTCCAATGGCACAATTCCCTTTGCTTCAAAAATAAATACCTTTTGTCCAACATATACATATACATGGTGGTGGTACAGAGTGCCCTCAAGTTATAGCTGACTTACAACAACCCCTTCTGAGGTTTTCATGGCAAGAGACTAATGGAGGTGATTTGCCATTGCCTGCTTCTGCAACCCTGGTCTTCATTGGCGATCTCCCATCCAATTACTAACCCAAGCTGAGTCTGCTTAGCTGCTGAGTGTAAGGATGCCAGGCAACTCTCAAGAGACTTCACTTCACTGTCAAGGACATTTCCATAAATAGTGTCATAGGGTAAATGAATACAAGTTTACGAAGACATAGTATTAGCAAGGATCCAATACAGGGTTGAAGAACTGCTGAAATAGAACATATTCAATTCTAGGACTGACATTAGACAACATGAAGCACAAGTAGTATATAGGAGTACATATTTAAAGCAACAGATAATATGTAAGGCAACAGAATGGTGAAGTCTATGGTTCCTAACTCATTAGTGAAACATCTGGGACCCCCTCCCTACAATACCACCCTCCTATCTGAGTAAAAAAGCCTTTGGGGATAATTCAGTTTTGCATTATTTGTGGAAAGCCAAGAGCGTGGGGGCTCTCCTGACCTCCTCAGGCAGGCTGTTCCACAGGGTAGGGGTGACCACAGAGAAAGCCCATGTGCAGGCTGCTGTTGATTTCACCCATGTGCAGGCTGGCACATGCAAGAGACCATTTTCGGATGAGTGAAGCTGCCATGGAGGGACATAGGGAGGGAGGTGGTCCCGTAGGCATGCTGGGCCAAGGCAATGAAGAGCTTTGTATGTAATAACCAGTACCTTCAATTGAGCATGGTAACTGATGGGTAGCCAATGGAGTGACTGTAGGATGGGTTCAAATAACAGAATCACACCAACAGCATCAGCTTAAGCTGCAGGGGGTATTGAAGATGACAGGTGATCTGGGAAATGTAGGCAGCTTGGCAGAAAGTTGGACGAGTGACAGTTGAAAAGTCCATCGGACAGCAGTCGGAGAGCCAAGCAAGCTACACTTCCCATCAAAACTTGAGGGAAGCTGACAAGTGTCCAACTAGTGTCAGACATCACTTGTAGTTTGGCTCTCAGATTCTAGTCCTAGTCCAACATTCTAACCACTACACTACACTGGCTCAGTGGGTAATTATGATAATTTACCAAGTTATGACAAGATAAGTGCTGCCCTAAGGAGCTATCAATATACAATCTCCTATAAGAGAGACAACAAAGACAAGGGAGGGAGGAAGAGGCAGGAATAACAGTGAAAGGAATTATTTGATTATTAGTCCACTTTTCTCATCAAGACTCAAGGAGGATTACAAAAATTAAAAACCAACAATATGTATTCATTCCAATTGCAGAACCTTGGGTTTAGTTTCAGTATAATAATAATAGCTACGCTTATGTACTGCTCTTCTAGACAGATTAGTGCCTCACCCAGAGCGGTGAACACATTAGTGTTATTATTATCCCCACAATACAGCTGGGGAGCTGGGGCTGAGAGGAGTGGCTTATCCAAGGCCACCCACTGAGCTCATGGCAGGATTTGAACCAGTAGAGTGCTGATTCACAGCCGAACTACTTAACCACTGTGCTACAGCAGTAGGAAAGCAGTAGGAAAGAGTGCTTAAGGAGTAGGCGGGTTTAGGAGCCAAAGAAGTACCATAGGGGGAAATCACACAGGTGTTCCAAGACGCGGCGTTAGGCCTAAAGGACAGTAAGGGAGAAAGGTAAGATCGGGTCCAGTAGCACCTTAGAGGCCAACTAGATTTCCAGGGTGTGAGCTTTCAAGAGTCAAACCTTTGTCAGACAAATGAAGTGGGAAAAGGTCTTTAAAGTCTAGGTAGAGGGTGGAAGGGATATTGCAAATTAGATTGTCAGGAAACTGACTATAATACATGTTGTAATTAGTTAGAACATGCCATGGGTTCACAAAGTGTGTAAAATTAACATCTGTAATCCAAGTGTCTGAGGGAGCAGGAAACCTTCAGATAGAGCAGAAGGAACAAAGAATATATGAATGTGTTGAATATATCGAAGAGAAGGCCTTTAAATTTTGATGAGGATCTTGTTCCCTCTCAACCAACATCCTGATACCTCTTTGTTGCTCTATTTCCTAAAATCAAAAAATGGTGCCCTTGTTATCAGGGAGAGCCAGTTTGGTTAAGAGCATGGGACTCTAATATGGAGAACTGGGTTTGATTCCCCACTCCTCCACCTGAAGCCAGCTGGGTGACCTTGGGTCAGTCACAGCTTCTAGGAGCTCTCTCAGCCCCACCCACCTCACAGGGTGTTTTGTTGTGGGGATAATAATAACATACTTTGTAAACTTCTCTGAGTGGGTGTTAAGTCATCCTGAAGGGCGGTATATAAATCGAATGTTGTTATTGTTATTATTGTTGTTTTTATTATTATTTCTTTTAACACTAATATTCTTTTGCTGCGCTCCTTACTCTCTGCAAGGTACTCATAAAATTTAATTCATCATATTGCAATTATTTCTAGATAAAAAAGCTACTTCGTCTATAAATTTCATCGAAATGAATAGGACCTGAAGAAACTGACACACAATTTGTACAAAATGTTTGGCTATGTCCCATTTTGGCCGTCTTCCATTCCCAGCATACCTTTTAGTCAGAAAATAATTAACCTGACACTGAGATTTAAGCATTTTGCCCTCTGCATCTATAAGATGTCCCACATTTATTTGTTTCTGTAGAGCTTTATGTCCAACGGGCACCTCCAAAACATATGGCAATCAACATACTTCTGCCAATCTCACAAGGTTTCTTTAAAGCTTAATAATAAAATGGCTCTTCTACTTGGCTATTTAACTTGGATACTCTCATTTTGAGTGCCTGAGGAAAGATATAGGCTCCTGCCATCTGCTCTTACCCAACAATCATTTTACACCAGGGAGACAAACTAAGAAAATGTATTAGTAGTTTAATAAAACAGAGTAAGATTAGTAGGATTTGAGTCCAGTGGCACCTTAGAGACCAACAAGATTTTCAGAGTATAAGCTTTCTAGAGTCAGAGCTCCCTTCTTCAGAGTAAGTGAGTAAGATTGGTCTCTGTGATGTTTCTTGGAGAATACTGCATGATAATCCACAAGGGTGCCTAGAACAGGTAGTATTTCACTTTTGTGGGAAGGAAGGGGGCATTCTCTAAGAACTTGTGTTTTCCTGCCATTTATCCAATGCCTGGCAGAAGCTCATTGTGGAGGACAAATGTGGCCCAAAGCTCTGATAATAAAATTCAATGAAAGCATCAACATTGACTGGTGTCACAGCAAGGTGAAAAACTGTAATTTTACATTATAGCTATGTGAAGAAAGTCATAAAATGCCCGTATTTACACTCCGTAGGGAATTTTTATTACAAATGTGCCCAGATTTTACAATCACATTTTTTTTAAGTTCACAACAGAACCCCATCACCCAAACATTACCTATTCAAATTATTTCCTTGTGATAATTTACTGGGAGCACCCACATAGTTATCTGAAATAAAAAGGCCAACTTCCTTCTCACACAATCACATTTCCTGATTCCTCACACAAATACAAACACAGAGAGTACATGCTGTCATTTTGACAATCAAAAGAATTCCATTTCCATTCCCACATGGTTACAATTTCCACTTAAGATTGTCATTCGATATATTATTTCAGGGAAGTAGGACTGGTGTCCACAAAGTCAATAAAATTTGGATACAGTCAAGATATGGCCATAATTTGCCAGGACATGCCCTGACTTCAATAGAAGTTTCATATTTCAGTTATAGTACATTCTACCTGGGAATTTCAGCATGTAATTTTAAGGAGTCAGGCTGAAAAAAAAGAAAAGAAAAAAGTTGTAAACAGCCATATTGACCCATCAACAGCAGCGACAGCAGCAGCAGCAGCAAATCCATTAATACCTTTGTTAGCAGTCAGACTCCTCCCTCACATTGAAAAGGGCAGTTTATAGATATGGAATATCATAAACCCCTTCCCCATATGCCATGAGCACATGGCACTGCCTAGCAAGGCAGAACAGTTCCCAGCCAAGCTGGAGCTGGAAAATTACCAGAATGTGAGTCACAGGTGGTTTGGCTAGTTAACACCCAGAGAGTGAAACATACCTAGAACAAAGAGGTCTCCCAAGTGCTCCTGGCTAATTTTGTCCTTTCTTCCTCAATCCACCTTTCTTAATAAGAGCTATTCAGCGAACCTGAAGCGAACCCCATGCAGCAATTGCTGGGTCATCAAGCCCCATTCACGCCTTTTGTCTACCTCAGGTAGAGCCATTGAGCCTTTCCTAATTTATTTGCCTTATAATTTGCCTTATAATTAGCCATGTGATCAATGTTTGTGTTCTGGTGCCCATCCACACACCCTCAGATTACATCTGCGCCCTCTCCCCTCCGCCCATGAAGAGGCGCTTGTTTTGTTGCCTCTGTGGTAGACATGGGAACGAATCAAAATACGAATAAAATTTCATGACGAATCGGGCCGATCTGTGTTTCACAAAACACGTTTTATGAGGCTGCGGTTTTCATGAAATTCATGACTTTTGGGGCCGATTCATTTGATTCATGAATGATTTGTGATGCCAGACAGGCTGCTGCCAATCCATTGATTCCCCAGGCAACATAGGCCTGGAATGTCTGCAGACCTTTTGTTACCATTGGAAACCCCAATCTTAGCCCACATAACCTTGATAGGCAGCTCTCCCTGTCAACTGGTGACCTTCCATTCTGCCCTATACAGCAAGGAGCAGGGGGGGGGGTTAATCCCCTAGGCAACTGAGGAGATGGGCTTTCTGTAGCCATGAGAACACCAATCTCATCCCTCCAAACTCTGTTAGGCAGATCTGTCTGCCAACCAGAGACCTCCAGTTCTGCTCTATGCGAGCATTTATTATATAAGGCGCCGCTCTCAGCCTCATGCTTTTCAATTCCAGTGAACAGAGGGAGAGGGAGGACCTGTTGCTGGGATGTGGAGTGAAAGAGTGGAATTGGGAGCTTTTGGCTGGATTTGCTGCTGCTTTAAAAGAGACTGAAAAGCCTCTTTCTTATTTTCAGTTCTTGGCCTTGTTGAGAAGGTTGTTGGGTGAGGGTGCCTTCTTTCCTCCACCCCACCCCACCCCAGTCTCAGGGCATTGCCTGGCTCTGGGGCCTAGCTTGACTGAGCCCTACTTTTTTTTTCTTTAATTTTCTTTGCTTATAATTTATAGCATTTGTTCTTGCTGGCTTGTTGGGTGAGAGTGGGTGGAGGACAGCCTACTGAAGTCTCCCTGCGAGTTTGGCATCTCTGGGTATGAACGGAGGCCATTGAAGTGCCCTGGATTCTGACGAATCATGAAACTAATGAATTGTTTCGCAAAACGGGACAATTTCATGAAAGTTCGTGATTTGTGGAATGTGATAAAACACGAAATGCTCATTTAGTTTTTTCTGATTTCGTGCCCATCTCTACTCTGTGGACCCCTCCTTCAAGACCCTCCCTCCCTGAAACTGCTTCCCCCTTCCTGCACCGTTTTCTTAGTTTGCTCTGAGGGTATGTTGTGTGTGTGTTTGCAGTATGCTTGCCTCTTATTTCTCTGTTAATAAAGAAACTTTTCCTGTTAAACATCTGCCTGTTCATTTGAGAGTTCTCTAAGGGAACAATCCTGGTATACATTGGTGGAGATCTCTAGTTACACTTCCTGCTGTGTCTCCTTTAATGCTAATTCCTCCAACTCACAAGCAGACCCCCCCTCCCATTAGGGTAATACCTTGAGTAAGCTTTAGAGTTCACCAGAGCTGTTCATCAGACCAGATGTTACAAAATAACAAAAAACATGAAATATTTGCTTTTCTCCTCCTTAAAAAAATGAGGAAAAAAGCAAATCTTTCAGGTCAAGAGCTCAAGGCCTTATTTTATCAGCATTCGGTCTTAGATGCTGACAGGTTTGAGATTTTATTTCTGTTCTTGTTTGATTACAATACCTTCATTCTTGTTTTTTGTTCTGAAAAAAGAACCCTTCCTGAGATATTGGGGAGCTGTTTTTAGTCCTGAGATCTTGGAGAGCCAGTACATGGCTCTGGACAGCCATGTCCAGTACACAGCAGCTTCATATGTGTCTATATGTTGAAACAAACATGACAGATTTTCCTCTTTTCCTAATGCACCAAACCAGCTCCAACCCCGACTTGCCAAGTTGCTACAGGCAAAATTGCAGACATACCAAATTCCTCTCTACATAAGAAGAGCCATAATGGATCACACCAAAGGCCCATCTATATATTGTGTAGTGGAGCAAACAATGAAACACTCAGTTTTCTTGGAGGTTTTTTCATTAACAATAACTATAGGGCAGGTAACTTTGCTTGAAGGAAAAAGGTATAAGAATACGTAACAAAAGGCGGTTCATGACCACTAGGCCCAGGGTTGTACTGGCCTGGTTCTGTAGAGTTGTTGGTAACAGCAGCAGCAGCAGCTCTGGTGGCCTGCTCCCGTGCTTTCCTGCTTGCCAATTTGGGCCCCATTTGGGGCCCAAAGCACATGAGAACCCCCCCAACATTGTGCAATGATGTCACTTCCAGGAAGTGAGGTCATCGCACTGGTACAGGGCCTGGGCATGCACTGCCTCCCTGCAGGGAGGGTAAGGGCACCTGGAAACTCTACCCAGATCTGTTGTAATTGTATCAGAGTAACAGCTTTCATAATTGTTGAAGCATATTCTTATGTTCCCAAGGAAATTGTGCTCTGAAAGTATGGCTAATGTGTTAATGCTAGACTGAGGGCTGCTGGCTGTTCTGATTATGCTGGTCCTTACCATCTGAATTCTCCCCCAAAATCATTTCTGCCATTTTCCTAATTTCTCTGTCTCACTCCATTCATTCAATACATGCTGCATGTTACAATCCCCACTGTGGCCTGTCCTCTCCAAGACGTCAGGAATGCATTTGGTTCATTTTAATGCCATTTGTCACAAAACTGAACACCGTGTATTGCCTTTCCTGAAGAGGATTCAATGTACGGTCTCAGCACTGCAGCGCATAAAACAGGAAATATTTGCCCAGTCTTGGGGAGGAAATGGAGTGGAAATAAAACCTGAAATATGGATGCCAGCTATTTGCATGATGCTATACCATTTCAACACAGCCATAGTTATTTCTCTCATCAGGAGGTGACAAAAATTACTTTCTTTGGAATTATCACAATGAATACTATAATGTAAAAAAGAGAAAAAAGCACTCTGCGCTATATCATACTTTGCTATGGCATGCTGGTTTGCTAAAACTCTCCTGTTCCTGAGATAAAATATGTGAATTGGTACACAGAAGGAAAAAATGTACCCTGTGTTCACTGATACCTTACTTCTGAGAAGGGTGAAGGACCTGGCCTGCCACAAATGATGAGAAGTCCCAGCTAACCTTTCCCCACATTGGCATCATTTCCTTTGGGACTGGAAAGAAGTCTATCACAATTAGAGCTTTCATCCAGTGCAGTAGATTTCATGCAGGCTGGCAAAGGTTCCTCTTTGGCAATTAATTCCATGTTTTATTCATCCCAGAATTCTTTAAAGCTGCAAATCAAAATGCCACCCTGTGCATTGCTAACTACTTTAGGAAGCACCAGGATTGCAAATAAAGGTGCTTTTTGCATACCAATCAGGTCAGCTCTTTTCACAGGAGATGAATTTAGCTCTGTATTTATCTCACTTAATTGTGTTTGCAGCAGTGCAGGCAGCAGCATCTTCTACCTCCAATTTACATTATGCAAAACTATTCATCCCTTCCAGTTGCAGACCCAAAAGTGAGCCATACGCTGCCTCCTGAGACCAGGAAAGACATTGTTTGAACTGCCAATCCATATAAATTAGATTTATCAGGGGGAGGTGGAGAAAAAGAGCTTAGATACCATAAACCACCAGAGAATAATCACCACAGAGCATGTGTGCACTGTAAATTCACTACTTAAAGGACAAATGTGACAGCTGACCAAGCACATGTTGCTTAATTTATGTCCTCACAATAATTATAGAAACGAAAAGACAATGGATTTCTCCTCCCTGCAAGCTGGGTTTAATTCACCAAATATGGCAATATTCAGAACAACAGGAGAAGCCTGCCATACCATTACCCAGCTATTTCTTTAAATATATGGTCAAAGTTAGCAAGCTTTCATTGTTCCAGTTGCAAGCATGAAAAAAATGTTCATAGTCAATGAAATGTACAGATATGTCTTCTCCTGCTGTGGGAGGACAATGATAAAAGGAGATGGATTAATCTTCCTAAGGAGGAAATTTCATAATTTTGCTGCATTACCCAAAGAAGGGACCCTGAAGATGACCATAGTGGTCAGGTAGTTTCATATATGAGTAGGTGGTCCTTAAGATTTGTCAGTTCCAATCTGGCCTTGAATCGTGACAGAAAGGCCGGATATGAATATTTTAATAAACTGATAAACAAAATGAAATGTGTGAAACATTCCTTAGAAACAATTAACTGTCAAACTACTTTTCAGTTTCTTCCCCTCTGTATTCACAAAGTCTTGCTGTGTTTTTTACGATTTTTCATGGAAGTGGAGGGGTTTTTCCCCAGATTTGATATCTCAGTTGTCATACTTCATGTGCTTCACTGCATTACCACAGCCATGAAGCCTTCAAGAATTTCTATCTACCTTATCACCAGATCTTCAGAGAATCTGAACATTTTCCAGGAATAAATAGATGCTGTCCCTGAAACACCGTTGGGTACTTTTTATTGTAGTGCAGATATGTTCTTTGGTTTACTCTTAATATCAAATAAATTTAGGCTTCACATGAGAAAATGGAATTGAAAGGAGCATCAGTGACTTAGCACAAATCTAAGATGATACACATTTTAGATTCTGACAACTGTATGGTATATGCTATTTTTTTAAAAAAAACTCTTTGCAAGCTTATTCCAGAATTGTTCTTTTGGGTAAATTGTATTTATTCTGTCTCATTAGTGGTTCCAGTGAAGCTGCAGAGACTTTTCTACTCAAGATATCATTCAGAATGATTAAACTAAGTGGATTAGAATTAGTAGCGGTGAATATTCTCCTGCAAAGCAAAAATGGGCCCAGTTCTTCCAATGTGAAATTAATGTCTTTAATCACCTCTGGCATTTGTAGAAAGAAAGACCATTGAGCAAGAAATTTATCATGCAGCTCATTTGCTTTAGAATCCAAGGGAAACATTATGAACATTGGGCCGTTTACCTACGATAAGCTAATTAATGCAAATGCCACACATATATTCCATCCCATCTCTGTCGCTTTAGCTTGTTTGTTTTATGGGATTGAAATCCTGCTTAATATGCATTAGCCTTGACAGTAAAACAACGGAGTTGGTAGGAGAAATGGAGGCATTACCTGTTCCAAATCAACTTTGTAATGCCTGCTCTGGTGCCTCTTATTTACAGCCAATTTTGAGCAACTCATTAGTTATGCTGCATTGAGCCCAAAATGTCATCTCAGGAAAATGCAAACACTCTGCAATCTATGGAGAAAATTGTTTTGCGCTGTGGAATATGTTTTTTTCCTTACGAGAAGCATTTAGGAAATCCTTAGCAGAGGCAAGAACAGTCAGATTTGGATGGGGAAGCAATAATCATTTGTACATCAGTTTTGTGAACAAGTGCCATCAAGCTTACAGAATAACATTTTTCCAGTTGGCCGAAGAGGCATAATTAGAACTCTGGCTCATGGGATTATGGGAATAAAATGTGAGAAAAGCTTTTTTATATATAAAAGGGCTTCATTTTTTCCTCTCTGAATCATATACAATTCCATCTCTATGAGATTATGAAGTTTGAAAAAACTTTGTGTGTTTGCATTAAGAATGATCTTCCAATGAACTTTTGCATAATCTTTGGCCTGGTTTTATGGATCACAATGTAATTTTTTATAACAATCCTATGGGGTTTTGTTTTACTAAAACCACCTAATAGAATAATGCTTACAAAAACCCTGAATGCAGAGGAGTTAGCCGTGTTAGTCTGTGGTAGCAAAATCAAAAAGAGTCCAGTAGCACCTTTAAGACTAACCAATTTTATTGTAGCATAAGCTTTCAAGAATCAAGTTAATCTGAATTTTTGACTGTCCAGACTTTTTTCCAGTAAGGGAAATTCATTGCGAGAAAAAAGCTTTTCATTTGTGAACAATCTTCAAGGTGTGCTCTGGCTGAGCACATTATGCTTGTGTTTAATGAAGTAACATCAGCCCAGTACCCAAGCGTTCATTGCTGTCTCTGTGGAACCCCCAAATTCTTCCCTTGTTAGAGTGGCAAAGCTGCAAAACACAGGTCCCCTTTACCATTGCTGCTGATCACATGCAGGGGTCATTTCATAGAAAAAGAGCTGGAGGAACTCATTAGTATGACTGATTTGCATATGCCACACCCCCTGACATCACCTATCCTGGCTGTTTTGGACCCAATCCTGGCCATTCAGGACTGAAATTGGGCCCAAAATGGCAAAAAGGGGCCCAAAGTAGTCAGGCCACTGCTGAGTGAGAGAGTGATCCAACACCGGTCAGAGGCCCAATCTGGGCCATTTCAGCCCCAATCCAGACTGAAACGGGCCCAAAATGGCCGAGAGTCAGGTGGGTGGGACCACCTGACATATGACCTCTTTGGGGAACTGCCAGAACTGCATTCCAGCGTGTTCCTTCTTGAAATGAGCCCTGATCACATGTGTAGGGGAGAGAAAGTACTATAGTGTGCACCCAACTAAGCAAGACAAAGGAAGATTCTTCCATTAATATGCACTTTTTTGCTTCGCAAAAGAGAGTCATTGGGGGTGATAACTTCCAACCCCATTTCAAACACCAGGTAGGGTTTGGTGCATAGGATCCTAACATCAACAGGAAGGTACAAGTCATATCCTCATAAAACTGGGAAGGAGGCTGTTGTAGTATATCTGTCCTGTGGATGTTGTATTGCAATACAGCTGTGGCCAGTGAGCTCTTAGGCTGCAGCAAGAAAGAGGCCAAGTGTTTACCTAACTCCATGTACAGCATTTTTGATATGGACCTTTTAGAAGCACAGGAGCCATTTTGATCTATACAAATGTGAACCTGCCATATCTGCTGAGGATGGTTTCCTTGGGAAGTGGGAAAATGCCATCTGGCTCTGTCCCACTTCTCAGCTGCAGGGTCATGAATGCTTCAGATGCTGCAGCACAAATCTTGGAGTGCATTACCAGCACATTCAAGCAAAGCTTAAGCCTATATGGTATATTTTGTGTTCGCTGTTAATGAGGGATATTGGTGCTTGTAAAACTGGAGAGTATCTTGTACTCCCTTTAGAGCACGTGCTGCAGAAACATTGAAGGGAAAAAATCAAGAGCAAAGTTATCCTACAAAGATTGTATTGTAGGAAGTGAGAAAATTACTTTGCTAGGTGACAGCTGGCAGCCTATTGCAGTTTTCTAAAGAATGGCACATTAATTTGATATTAATCAAAACCAGTGCTCAATGAAACTAACCGTACCACATAAGTGCTCTTAAAGAAATGTCCTGAAGATTAGGAGCTAATTTTTTTAGGCTATTCAAAATGCACAGTGAAAAAAGATGGACTTTTAAAAATACTTGTGATACGTAAAGTTCATTTTGGTACAGGGCAAAGCAGTACAACATATGTGGACACCTATTTTCATTTATAGCCATTCTTCCATACTTCTTTCATCTTCTTTCTTTTTCCATATACCACAAAGTCAGCCCCACTTATCATTTCTACATACAACCACTCTCACATGAGTCACTCTATCCAAGCACACCACTCTACTCAATCACCCCTTCCTGAGTTCATGGATGATATGCCCATTCACATGTACCACTGACCTTCTTCATTCACACTAATCACTCATACAAATGCATGCCACATTTGTTCATTCCTTTAAGATCTAGGAATGAAGAGAAGGTGATTCAGCTGTTAGGAAAGCTGTGAACGGGAGGTTGTTCTTTTCCATATGCCAAACTCTGTTGTCCTCGACATCCAAGTGGAAGGCAAACACTCTTTCCTCTAAACAGTTTTCCAGACTGAAGGCAGTATGCTGTCTCTGCTGTTCTTTTCAAAAGTTATTTTTTAGTCTTCCTGTTCATTAATGTTCTTTATTAATTCTGCATTACCAGTATTGTGTGAAGGCTCTGTCAGTTTCACCTCTCCTTCTAGGAGGCAAAGAGGAAATAAATAACCCCTCCCAGGAGAGATCTTTGGGGCTCTATAGAGAGGGTAAATTGACAAAGCCTTCTGATCTGTCTTTTAAAACTTGACTTCCCGGCTAACATTACAGCTCCCTTCACATGAGCGTTCTCGTGTAATTCATCTCTTGTAGTTTAGCTCTGAGTCACAGACCCTTCCCTGAAGAAGAAATATTCACTATTCATGTCTTCTTCCAACAGAGCCCAGAAGGTTGATGGTCCAATTCTCTGTGATCAGAATGGCTTTCCTTAGAGCCTTGCATTTCCCAGGTTTCCCCCCAACTAGACTTCTTTTTAGGAGGCACTGGGTACTTGCCATTTCTCCTTGTTCCAGGGGCCCTCAAGCTTGTTGAGCCTGTGGGCACTTTTGGAATTTAAAGAACATTGTGTCATGATGGGAGCAGAGTCAATCACAAAAGGGCTACCACGTGGGCTGGGGCCAGTCACAAAATATTGGAAAGTTCTAAACTAAGGGTCTTCTTACAATGGAGACGGTTGTTTTCAAATGTGTGCTTCCTGAATACACAAAGGTGATACCTTCTTGTCACAAAGGTGATGGTTCTGAAGCACTGCAAATTCCAATGAGATGGAGAAAAGTCAGGGTTGGCTCTTAACTTTGTTGGACAGTTGCTTTTGGGAAGAAGGAAGTGGGTGCCAGGAAACACATTGTTGGGCACAATGGTAACCAAGGGCACCACACTTGAAATCTCTGTTCTACTGTGTGCATGTGTGTGTGTGTGGAGTACTAGTTCTGACCATTTTGATGGGCCTTTCTTGCATGCTCATCCAGTGTTACTTTATTCCGAAATGAAGGCAATCTCAGGAATACAGTTTGCAGGTCTCTAATTTCAGGTAAGAACATAAGACCAGTTGCACAGTGGGGCCAACTAAGAGCTGTTGGCAAGCCAGCTCTTCTCTCTCCCTCTCCATTCGTGTCTCTCCCAGAAACTGAAATACTTGCAAAATTCTGGGATATACATTTTTGTTCCTCCTAGAATTTTGGGACTATTTTGAGTTGTTCCAGATATCCCCAAGCCGACTGAAAACAGCTAATTTTGAGTTTAAGTTTGGCTTGGGGATATCTAACTGCATACCCCTAATGTTGAGATGTTTCTGGTTTTGTTGTACACACTGCTCAGAAATAATATTAGAGAGCATAAACACTTTCTTATTATTGTTTTTAGCACAGGGGACTGATTTGTATGAGGACAAGAGATGTACAGTTTAATTTTTATAAGTTGTAAGGAAAATGAAGGGAAAGCAAATGCTAATTCAGGACTTTGCACTGGCAGTTTTTCCTGAATTTGTTATGCACAACCATATCTCCCTGTTGCATAAACTTCACATGTGATTTTGATTACTCTCACCTGTGATAGATTTTAAGCCAGGAGGTGAAGGAAATGGGACATCGGTACTGTCAGGGAGGCTGGAATTTCCCCCAGTTTTTCAAGTAAGTCCACCTGCCAGAGTGTGATTGATGGAACCATCTGGCTCTGAATCATAATGGAGCAGGAATGCAAAATGTGCAGGAAACAAGATAGTCACCACTTGTGTCAAGCAGCCCCTGGATTTAGAGCTGTTGAACTTACAGTTTTAAAAGTCACCTTAAAATGAAGAGTGTCTCATAAACATGCAAAAATGCAAAGTGCGATGCCATTAATGGTAGAGGTGTGCATTACAAATTCCTCAAACTGAAAATATATGTGGCAATTGCTGTTTCACATTGTTACCGTGATTTCCCAGAACAGTTCTACAAATCCAGGACTCTTAGGCTTTATGAGCTTGCCCCCAACACACACGTGCACATGCATGCATACGTGCAAATCCATGTAGTTTTTCGTGTTCAGGTGCTTACTAACAGTAGCAAGGGTTTTGTTTTTCTTTGGTTTTCTGCATTTCCCAAGCAGTGACCAAGGGAAGGTGGTTTCCAACCAGTGCAGCTAGGCACAGGGCCTGGCAGAGCTGCCCTCTGGCTTGCCTCTTCTCCTTCCTCCTTTCTTTTCCTCTGCAAATTCAATGGCTGGGGGAGACCTTTTTCAAGGACCCAAATAATTGGATGGGTTGGTTCAATTCACCTGAAACATAAGAGATCTTTAATGGACAGTTCTCCTGAAGTTGTGATGTCATTTGGTTCTAAAATAGCCACTTCAATTCCACTAAGTCGTCCTGCACAGATAATAATGGAAATGCTGTGGGATGAAATGGGATGGGACAGAGAGTTTTTCTGCAAAGGAAGCCTTTGTGAAAGGAAACAGACAACAGACCACCACAAGGAAGGATGGCAAACACGGAGTTTTCAGTGGAAAGGTTAGATTATTTTTATTGTCAGTCACTGTAAGAGTAGGCAAATAAATGAATGCTGGCAAGTGTATTTTTAAAAAGCTGGTGACCAACCAGCACTCCTCTGCCAGGCCACCACAATCACCATTCTCCCCCCCCCCCCCCCCGCCCGCCATAGGAATCAGTAGAGAGAAACACGTGTGTGCTGAGAGGCACGCGCTTTGTTCAATATGCTTGAAACTGAGTGGGTTTTTAGATTAGATACGTTTTGTGCATATTTGGTACCATTATCTTTCTAAAGAGCTGCTCCAGACCACCCAATAGATTCCTCATTGAAAATAATTGTACCAAAACTCTGGAACCTATCTGGTACTCCAAAAGAGTTTTGTCCTACCCCCCCCCCCCCAAAATCAGCAATCATGATACCCCCCCCTTGAATTTCTGATTCAAATTTTAATGAAATTTTCACTGTAGCACACCCCTATTTACTGTCTAGCTCCATTTGGAAGGTATTGCAGGATTTAGGCCGTGGTTTCATGTCAATGCCATGGACAGCAGTCTTGGGCTACTGAAAGATAATAAACACCTTTGCTTAGTCTTCCTATTGTTGCCAGGAAGCTAGACAAAATGGAACTAAGAAGTCTTGTGGCTGATAATGCTGACTATCCAAACTATTAACACCCCATTTTTATTCTGGTTATTGCAATATTGCAAAACCCTTTCCAGTTTCCAGCTTCACTAAAGGCAGATCTATGCTACAGATTGCTTTAACAGTAATTCCCTGTCCTCAAAAAATCTTGGGACCTGTAAGTCTGTCAGGGAAGCTAGGAATCCTGGAGAAATTTCTAAGCACTCCATGAGACTACAGTTCCAAAAAACCTTTGTTAGGAAACTATAGCACTTAACACTGTCATAAGCCAATATAGATATACAGAATCAATTGAACCCATAGATTCAATGTGTTTGTGTGTATGACTACTAAGTGAGTCGAAATGTTTTCAGTATTATCCCCCGTTTTCCTTCCAAGCCAGTTCTATAGAGATAGACTTCTACTTGGACCCATGAGCAAAACATTTATTTGTCCAGGTTCTTTGAGGAAGCTTTGCCAAATTCAACTCAGAAACACTGGCCATTTTGTCTCCATAACCATGAGTAAGTAGGCTAACACATCTGGATGTTCCATCCAGAAATTACATTTTTGGCTTCAGCAGTCCCCCATTCAGGATAAATATATTAGTTCTCTAGTGCTGATTTAACTTCTTGACAACTCTTTTAGGTGTGAAAATGGAACTTTGCCAATCCAAATTTTCTGTTTCTTCTTTAATATAAACAGTTGTCTTGAAGTGCTCTGGGCTCATTCAATGAACAAATGGCCTTATTTATTTAAAACAGACTTGGTGAAAATTTCCACATGATTTAAAAGCATAACTTCAGTTCACTTTCAGACTCACCCTTTGCCAGAAATTTTCTGAAGCGCTTAGGGTCGGATTAAAAGTACGTTTCAGGACTTCAGCCTATGCTCACCTCTTAAAATTAGTTTTCTCTGACATGAGATAGCCCAGAACTGTGATGGGAAGAAAAACATGTTCAAGTGAGGTTTAATGTAGTGGTGCCTGGTTCTTAATGGTACTTAAATATTCACGTTGCCTTCTTAAAGAAGGAGAATAATTAAGAATAGACACTTTCTTAAGTACAAAGTGGAGAATTACGCCCCTCCCCCATTTCAAAATTCATAGACTTTAAAGGAACATGCAGTGCCACCGTAGACATTTGGTATATTGGAAGCAAGAAAGGGTAAGTTTATCCCACAGCTATAAATGTAATTTCCATAATAAAAAAATGCAAGTGGACAGCATTCTCCTGCACACACCATAGAGGGGCCAATACCTGAAAGATCACATCAAATGGTTGGGAATATGTGATCAAATCTTTGGAATCAGAGGGGACTGGTTAAAACCATGCTCCATATAAATTAAAATATTTTACTGGGAATCTATCCAAACCTGTACATTTTCTTTCTGTAAATGTAATGTTAAATACAATTATCATGAAACATGTGCCAGTGGAAAAAGGCATAAGCTAAGCCTAACACCCCCTGCTGTGAATGTGTCCTTATTTGCTGGCAATATGACCATAGTACAGAATCACTGAGTTAGAGAAGACATTCAGTAGCATTGTTTCTGCTGGTTACTCACTGGAGCCATTCCTGGAGATTCTACCAAAGAATGTTGAAAAGCGCCCAGAATATTAACAGAAACTGAAAGTACAATCCCACTCAGTAAGTTTAGAAGGGTGTAACTCTGAGTCTCTCTACACAAGATATCTTACACAGGGACGCTCAAGTAAAAGTTCTTACACTTGTTCTCCCATTGTGGATACACATGCACTGCTAGGGAGACAGAGTACACTTCAGTATAAAATTGCACAGAAAGTAAATCACTTGAGCATCCCCGTGTAAGATGTCTTGTAGAGAGGGGCTCTCTGTCGAGGATTGCACTGTGAGTAATGGTTGGAGGAGATTATAAGAAAAATGAGCGCATCTGCAAGAGATGTTTGTTTTGCCAACATGTTACAGAAGAATACTGGGCTGATTCTTTATTTATGCAACTTCATCAGTGAGAGTTTTTCTTTCAGAAAACAAAAATATTGCATTTTCAGCAGTTGTACAACATCTGACAATGGAGCAGAAATGCAAAGCATTGAGCTTGCATAAGCGTTTAGCTTATGTGGAGAAATGCCATTCTGTTGGTGAATTTAACTTTCTAGGTGCTGCAGGAGGGAGGGGCCAGTTCTGGAATGGAATTTGATTGGAGGGTGAGCGAGTCAGTTGGTGGAGGGGAGTTGGAAGTTGACAGTTGGTGGCTGAGGAGAGAGAGGGATGGCTCTGAGGGGAGTGGGAGGTTGGAGTTAAACCCCAGTAACAAAGTATCATGCCTGCCCTATACAACATCCAGCTAGGGCAGGAGTATAGAGGAGGAGGGAGAGATATTAGGGGTTTTGTTTGTTTTTCCTTATGCCTTATATTGTCTTCCGTTGACTGCATACTTGTCTGGGTGGAGCTATGATCTTAAATAACTTTTGTTGATTAATGAAGGAATGAAGACCCTCTAAGAGGAGGAGAGAACCAACCAAATTATATTAACGAAACTCCAGAGAGTGTGCTCATGGTTAAAGATATAATGTAGATGATTCTTGTGGTCGTTCCTCTTGGGGGGGGAGGGGGGAGAAAAGGGGGAAAACAAGTCTGTATCGGATGTATGGATAGTTAAATTTATTCTATATGTATATGTACATGAAGTATAGATTGTATGTGGATATAATGCATACATCAGTACAATAAAAAAAATGAAGGAATGAAGACCCTCTGTTCCACATAGATCCCCAACTGCTTGGGTCCGCTAGGAGGGGGGAGAGAAAGGTCAAGGAATACAAAGGGATGTAACCAGAGGGAGGTTAGGAGGCTGTCCTGCCTAACCGGAAACCCATACAGGGACAGTGGTGGCAGCAACTACCCGGAAACAGGAAAGTGAGACACTCCCTTCAGGTGCCTGGCCAGAGGCTAAAAGGGAGGGGTAGGCAGAGCGAGGTCTACCAGTGGGAGGAAAGGCCCCGATTTGCCACAGCTTACTACAACTTCTGTTATGTAAGAGAATCCAAATCCACTGAAGAAGGTAATATGGAGAAAAGAGAAAATATTGTCATATTGTCTCCTGGAATGGCTCATGTAACCCCATTAATTAAGAAATCAAGAAAAATGAAGCCTTGTATACACGTTCTGCTTAAATTTCAAAAACATAACATCCACAAAACTTCTCTTTGTACTGACCTGTCTCCATCTTAGTGCCAAGACCATCTCCTCTCTGCCAGTCACAGGAATCCCGGTAATCACATTTCAGAACTTCTCAAAAACAAAGCCTGAGAGACAGCACAGAGAAGGCAGTATCAGTGTAAAATTTTGTTTGATCATTAGAGATAACAGTAGCCTGAGAGTCAAGCTAGAAGTGACAAATTATACTTGAATGGCAAGTGAACAGACTCATATGTATTCCTCCCTGTTCACTTGCACTCCACTCGATCACATAGCTCTCCATCCCATGTCTGTGTTTGAACTGGTTCTATGTGATCAAGTGGAGTGCAAGTGAACGAGGAGGAATACATGTGAGTCTGTTCACTTGCCATTCAAGTGTAATTCGTCACTTCTAGCTTGGCTCTCAGAGAGAAGCCAGATTTCTCCCTTTACCTTGCCATCAGCCTATTAGGACTAGAGATGGGCATGAACAGCAATACGAACAAAAAAAGGCCACGTACAGCCCAATCTGCTGTTTGTGAACAAGCTGTTTGTGAGGCCCCATTCTAAACGAACAGGTGGTCGTTGCATGCCTTGTTCATTGCTGTTCGTTGCTGTTCATCAAGCCAGACAGTCTGGCACCTGCAATCAATTTCCTTGGCAACTTAGGCAGGGATTGTCTGAACTCTGTCTGAACTCCGGCTGTTGCCCTGGAAACCCCAATCTAAGCCCAATTTAGCTTGATAGAGAGGTCTTCCTTTTAAGTGTGGAGCTCCAAATTTGTTACAAGGGAGCAAAGACCAAGGGGGAGGGGGGTTCTCAGCTCTGACTTTGCAGACAGTGGAGAGACAGTTGCTGTTGGCATTTTGATAGAGAGAATGCATTGGAGCTTGAATTTTCTGTGTGTGTGGTGGGATAGGGATCTACCCCTTCAAGTTCCAGGGCTGCTGCCAGGCTCTGGGGCCAAGCTGTTATTTATTATTGGTACCTTTCCTGCTGCCTGCTCAGGTAAGGTTCTGGGAGTAGTGTGGTAGGGATCTAGTCCTTCAAGTTCCAGGGCTGCTGCCAGGCTCTGGGCCAAGCTATTATTTATTATTGTTACCTTTCCTGGTGCCTGCTCAGGTCAGGTTTCTGGGAGTGGTGCAGTAGGGCTCTTGACTTGGATGATGGCTGGAGGAGAGCCTGCTGGCCCCCATGAACAGCCAACCATGAACATGTTCATGAACAGGGCCATGTTTGTGGTTGTTCGTGAGTCCCTGTTTGTGGATGGCAACAAACAATGAACATCATGTTAGGGTTTTTTTCTGTTCGTGCTCATCTCTAATTAGGACCTCTCAGTAAATAATGAAGAGCCACCATACTCAGAAAAGAACTTTAAGCATAGATAAACATTCTGCAATAAGAGGTTCTCAATCCAGAGTGATCTAATTTGGAGTGCTGGAATCTCCAGTCTGAACTTTTCCTCAATGAGGTAATTAAGATTGCTTCCAGCATACCTCCTCCCTGCCCAGGGACAACTTCTCTCATTCTTTCTCCTCATCTTCAGCACTCCTATTAGCTCAGCTGTCCATCCCTTCTCTCCAAACTTGAAAAATAGATTTTTTAAAAAATTTGAGCTCAAATCTCTATATAACAGAGGTCAGAATCTGTCCTCAAATTGTCATCTGCCATTGCACCCCGAACAGCTATAAATTGCCATACCTAGTCTGGTCCTTTCTGCTTTCATGTAGGTTTTCTTGCTGGAACCCTGGCAAAAGAATTTTGCTTACCCAAGACTAACATTGCCTTGTGAGCAGAAAACGTCTGTTTCTGTCACCCATTATGTACTTTCACCTTTTCAAATGAACACACGTGAAGTTGCCTTATACTGAATCAGGCCATCAGGCCATCGAGGTCACTATTGTCTACTCAGACTGACAGCAGTTGTCCAGGGTCTCAGGCAGAGCTCTCTCATCACCTACTGCCTGGTCCTTTTAACTGGCGGTGGCGGGGATTGAACCTGAGGCCTTCAGCACGTAATGAAGAGCCTCTTCCACTGAGCCACAGCCCCTCTCCTCTCACAGCTCTATCCCCCTTGGATTTATTAGGATCATCCCCTGCTTGGGGATTTGGGCCTCTACCTGCAACATGCTTCACCAGGTGCTCTGTGTCTTTGGCACTTCCATGCTTCCTCCTTCTTGAGTGAAATATGTTTCATGGTTCATGTGGCCATTTAAAATATTTGCATCATAAAGTGGGCTTTCTGAATTGGATGTATTACTCTATGCTTGATAATCTTGTGAGTGAATTTATGAAATGTTCCTGTCAGTACAATATGTCTGATGTCACTCTATATGAATTATTCTTTTCCAGGTTTGCATTGCATGCAAGATGTAGAACCTAAGTTAATTGCTTGTTTAGTATAGGAGTGAGAAGTGGCAGAAAGAAGGATTTCTTCCTTAAATTCAGGTTATCCAATTTGGGTTCTACTTGGAAAGTAGACAACCTTCACCCAGATGTGTATAGGCACCTGTGCCCCCCCCCCACACCATTTACACACAACTAGAAAGTGTATAGTGATTTTGCTGTCATTTTGGTCTTGATAGGCATTCTCAAGGTAGGTGCTCCTTTCTTTCTCATCCAGCATATGCAGCAGCAGCTACTTTCTAAAAGTGAAAGAAAGAAAAGGGGATTCAGACAAGGGGAAGTTCAAAAATGGACTGTGGATTGGGCATTGACGGATCGAGTAGGAAATTCTTGCTAAACACTCACAGTCGTTTAAGGAGTAAACTATGGGTATCTTACTGAGGCATGCTCCCAAGTTACTTTCATAACAGGAGAGTTTTATCATCAGTACACAATCACATACGCCTTTGCACAATGGACTGAATGGACTGAAGAAATAGAAGTCTCCAAGATGTTACTGTGGCTGTAAAATTCAATAGGTCAGACACCACCCTTTTGCCTTGGTAAGTCCTAAACAGGAGCTTAAAATGCATGGCAGTAAACATAGGGACAAATGTTTCAGCTGATAGCAGCAGATTGGCAGCTGGGAAGTGGGGGTGCTGAATGCAAACAGTGGGCCAGGACTTAAGCTAAATATAGTGACTAAATTGAGATAGTATAAATGTAACAGGATATTATGGCGGGAACATGATAAGGAGCTACTGGAGGATTTAGAAAGAACCAGAAAACCCAAAAGAACCAGTGGGGGAATGAAAGTGATGCCTAAAGAAAAAGAAATAGGAAAATCCCAGTTACAGGAATTGTCCTGCAAGAATGACTATAAAACCATGGTCTAGTAAAGTGACTGTAACTTCTTATTCTCAACTCAATGTCTGGCCTAACAATAAGAGTTCTCACTGTATTATTTTGCCCCATAAATATATATGCTGCCTAAGGGACAAGCATTAGAATAGATCAGGACTGACACCTCAGTAGGGAAAACTAGTTTACCCTTGAGAGCCAGTTTGGTGTAGTAGTTAAGAACGTGGTACTCTAATCTGGAGAGCTGGGTTTGATTCTCCATTCCTCCACTTGAAGCCAGTTTGGGCTAGTCACAGTTCTCTAGAGCTCTCTCAGCCCCACCCACCTCACAGGGTGTTTTGTTGTGGGGATAATAATGGCATACTTTGTAAACCGCACTGAGTGGGCAGTAAGTTGTCCTGAAGGGTGGTATATAAATCGAATGTTGTTATTATTATTATTGCTATTGTTGTTGTAGATTTTGGTGACATATTTGCTAGTTTGGGTGGCTTGAGGATCAAACATGGGTGCATTGCTGCATATAAATGACACCAGCTGTTAGTCTAGACTGCCAGAGCCACTAACTTTGGCACCAGGGCAAAGGACGCATTGAGTTTGCCAGTATGTGTCTCATGACATTACCTTCTCTTTTATGATGGTGGCACATAAAGTACACACCTGGCTTCTGTTTATCTTTCGCCAATTAGGTAATTCAATGTTGTACCAGCCAATTGCTAGAGGACATAAAAATCCTGACACATGAGCAAAGTCTGTGGGTGTTTAAAACAATCCTGTGAAGAAAGCAGGATTGCTTTCTTGACTGGATTGAAGGGGGGGGGGAAATCCTTAGTAGAATTCACACCAGAGACCTTACAGGATATGAGCTAAGCAAAGGGCATCGTTCAGCTATTAAAAATTCTCTGTCTGGGAGATCAGGCAAGCAAGATTTCCGTAGAAGACAGATCTGTATTGTTTCCAAAGATCCCTTTGCAAGAAGTTTCAGTATGACTACATGGAACATTAACACATGCTCTCAGATTTCGTGCGTTTCAAATGCAAGTTTCTCTTCCAAAGGCTTTTTATATTTATTAAAATGCATAAATCAGTTGACAGACTGGGTCAGCTACTGTGTAGACCCCCTTTAACTGTGAAATGCTGCTGCAAGGCCTCACGGACCAGAGCTGGCCTGATTACACACTGACTTATTTTCTTGTGCATTACATGGCAAAGTGGGGGAAAGAGGAAAATTTTACTTCAGGCACGGAACGTGGCTTCCAGCCAGACTTGGAGTCTCTCCAAAGTGTGAGAAAGTAGCCAGGAGGGAGTCCCTTTGCAAAAAAAGAAAAGAAAAAAGGACCCTGACCAGACCAAGAGTTGGCAACTTGTCCCGCTTCTCGGCAGATTAAAACTTGCATTATTTCCCATGTCAGTAATTGTTTCTCAACGAATTCCCATGAGATTTGCACAAATGGGGGGCTAAAACAGAAAGTTATCTCTAGGCAGCATGGCCAAATAGAGGACAGGAAAAACTGCTACATTACGGCAGGATGGACAGGGCTGCCAGTCAGTTATCATCATGGTATGGACTGCAAAATTTGAGTCCAGTAGCACCTCACAGACCAACAAGACTTCCGGTACATAAGCTTTTCAGAGTCAAGCTCCCTTCGTCAAGATCTCTTAGGACTGCAATCATAAACATTCGTACTGAGGAATAAGCACCACTGAATACAACATGATGGATAGCCATGTTCGTCTGGCTGTAGCAGTAGAAAAGAGCAAGAGTCTAGTAGTATCTATAAGACTAACGAAAATTGGGGTAGGGTATGAGTTTTGTGAGTCACAGTTCACGTCTTCAGATATCTTGCTTTTTTCTACTGAATACAACAAGATTTACTTCTGCGTAAACATACATGGGATTGAGCTGTCATTTCAGAAATGAAACAGAAAATTATCTTTTATGGCTCATTAGATTCTGTGTTTCTGGAATTGGCCCATGAAAGGGAAGGCTAAGAGTGACCAAAATTAAAAGACACTGAGGCTTCTGCCCTGAAATAGTGATGCAATAGAAGAACTTGGGGTGGGTGCAGCTTTTCAGACACCAATAACAAAGCCTGCCTCTGCCAGAATTCTTTCTTCTACACTCCTACTAAAGACAACAGAAGTCCTGTTTTTCATTGCATTCTATTTGGGGGTGCAATGCATACGATGTGGTGTTTCTTAGATACGGACAGGCTTGTATGGTTTCCCTGTTGCTGTTCATGCTGCCAATACAGCGCAGCAGCAACAGGACTTCCATAAGTTCCATATGGATGGTTTCACTGTATTTTCCCTGCCCTTGTCCTCTGGCAGCAATCCCAACCACCACATGCCAGTGGGAGCTTTTCAAGGTTTTTTTTTATGGCAATTGAATGTTGCTATCATGTTATAACGTTATAGCACCAGAGGAGTTAGCCATGTTAGTCTGTAGAAGCAAAATAGTAGAATCCAGTAGCACCTTTAAGACTAACCAACTTTATTGTAGCATAAGCTTTCGAGAGCCACAGCATGCATCTGATGAAGAGAGCTGTGGCTCTCAAGACGTTATAGCAGTCTATCAGATTCTCTGGTTCTAGCATGATTCTATTGTTCTATCTGATTCTATCATGATAGCGCCACAAACTGGAGTCATCATGATGGGAAATCACTCCGGGAGTTTTGTGTGATTTTGCACGGCCAGTAAGATGTGTGAAATCAGCCCCTGTCTGGCCGGAATCACCCAGAACAGAAGGGTAGCAACCTCTGTCTAACTAGTTTTGCTGCCTCCTGTAGAAGCCTATTTCTTTTGTATGCTTGACTGTTCTGTGTTCCAGTGAGAAGAGAGAGTGAATAATGATTTTTCCATCCCAAGTACCTCACCTAGGAGGAAAATGGTTTGACCTGCTTTACAAAAGATGGGAAAGGCTATAATACCATTTAAAAATATAAATAAATCATTGCTTTCTGATCAAACATGGTAGGGTATGAGCTAGCTGTTATCTGAAGAAGTGAGCTGTGGCTTACAAAAGCTCATACCCTACCACAAATTTTGTTAGTCTTATAGGTGCTACTGGACTCTTGCTCTTTTCTACTGCTACAGAGACAGACTAACATGGCTACCCATTGTTACTTTCTGATATAATTACCTACTGCAATGTGTTTTGTAGCACATCTCAGAAACTTAGAGCTTTTTCTTTGGAGATCCTTACATGTACAGAAGAAACACAGCTCATTCAAAGGAAAAGCCCATTCAATACAATTTTTGAAGAATCCAGCTTTCCCTCAGCCTCCCCCTTACAAAATTGTCTAGCTTATACAAATCTTCTGGGCCTTTGAGAGGACTTTAAAACCAGACAGAAAATGAATCAAAATGCTCTTGAGCTTGTAACAAAATCACAGTTTCCCCTACTCTGCTTACTCCCCCAAAGCCAAATACAGCAATAATAACTCAAACACCAAGCAAAAGAAATACTTATCCTACCTTTCTTCTTTTATATTGTAGTCATTTAATTGCTCTCTCTAGATCCTCCTATTTCTTAGTTGCTTCAACAACCATCACCAGGAGGCTTTTGAATCCATACTGAAGAAGTCAATTCCCATTATCTTGCTTCTGTGAGATTTAAACCTTTGCTTCCTAGCCTTAACCTTGTCACAAATGGTGTGTAAACTGTACATGGCTGAAATGTGGGTTAGCAATCTCCCAAATCCAGGACAGCCTGGGGCTCTTGCACATTTCAGAATTCTGGAGTCAGCGGAATCAATCAGATTTTTTTTCCCTGGCTTTGATTCACATACACCTACTTTTACATTTGCTTTTGCACACAGCGGCTCCCAAACATCAGATAAAAATGTAGGGACTCATGGAGACAGCAGCTAAAACCATAATCATAAAATGGCTGCATTATACATCAGGGATATTTTATATTTGCATCTGAATCTTCAGACCTGTATGATATAGTACTATTAGTAGCTGAAGGGCGGTGGGGGGGGGCTTTGTAGGGGAGGAACTGGAAAATGCCACCCTGCTACTTAACATCTTTCCCTTTGGTATTGTCTAAGTTCTCAGAGCAGGCTTTTTCCTCCTCACTTTCCCCCCTTTAGCTGACACTCAACATTCCATCCCTTCTGGATCATTTTCTGTCCTCATCAGTTTGGTGCAGTGGTTAAGAGCGCTGGACTCTTATCTGTGTCAGGTTCAGTGTGTATATGAGCTGTACTGACTCCATTTTCTAATGCTTCTAGTGTTTAAGTGCTTTCTCCACAGGTGCACAAGTTCCCAAGCAGACTTCTCACCGAAAGGGATTGTTTTGTCTAACAACGTTCCACCCAAGATTGGCCTTGAGAGAGTCCAGCTTCCCAAGTCTGAAAGATGTTGTTTTGAGAACTATGGGGGGAGGCTGGTTCAGCTGGGAACTGTTACTTTGTACCTCATGCTTTTCTCTTCATTGGTAACAATGCTCTTGTACCATCCTGAATCTTCTATTCAGGCCAGTGGACTATAATGAACTACTTCTGCAGTAAAGTTTCCTTATTCAAACAATGGACTCTTGTTTGCTTGTAAAGGAGAATCTGTAGGAAGGACATTATCTAGCCACAGTCTGACATTTTGTTACCAATCATGTCTAAGCCGGGCTCATCGGAATCCAAAGCAGTCCCGGACAGGGATCCTTTGTTTGATCCGTATGCTTCTCCCGGCGATCAACAGTTGCAACCTCAAGGCCCTGCACCGACAGGGAACGGAGCTTCAACTACCACCCCTCCTTTCATCGATCTCGACAGTGAGGGTGAAAAGCCGAAGGCCACCACCATCCCACTGTTCTCGGTGCCCACACCCTCGGAGTGGGGACCCAGACCTCGAGAAACGAGAGAACGCAGGGCCAGCGGGATGCTCCATCCGTTACCTATGGATGGGCGCCGAAGTCTAGAAACAGTCCCTGAGCAGGCCAACAGCCAACCATGGCTATTTTGGAACCGGACGACCGAACAGATGGAATGGGAAACGTCCCGCCGCGGCGTCCTAAGCTGGGACTACTCGGAAGTCACCCTGTGGACAGGGCAACCAGAGATTTCCGAACAACGTTGGGTACAAATGCAAAGTCGTACCCTTGCTGTGGATTCCGGCATTTCCGCAGTTACTGGATTGGCCAAAGGAATTCTAGCAGCGAGATCGCAAGACGATCAAGGAGACCCTCCACCCTGGAGGCCGAGTACCCCGGTGGCCACCACCGCAGGAGACTCAACGATACTGAGTGAGAGACCGACGGACCAACAGGTTCCAAGTAGAGTTCAATTACTAGAAGCTAGGTTAGCCGATATGGAAGAAAGCCTAGCTCATGCCATACATCTACTCTCAGTAATGGTAGCGGGGAACGGAGAGAGACCATCACCCGAAGAAATGGCTCTACAAATAGCTACCCTCCAAAGCGTTATTTCCAACCCGTGGGAGCCCGCCCCATTTCAGCCGACACCTACGGACGAACAAGGGACAGGAGGTGAAGGGGATTCCTGCTCCGATAACCTGTGCCCAGACGATCCTGAGGGGTCTACATCTGACACGGAGGAAGAGGAAGATTCCTGCCCTGGAGATACTCCGACAGAGGTCCCGGGAGCGGGCGAAGATGAGCCACTCCGCCCAACGGGATCAACTACTCCGGTAATACCCCCCCCAACTTCTCCGGTAATTCTCCAACCGGATCAGCAAGAAGAACTCCAAGGGGGGGAACACCACACCAAACACCTACAACAACCCCCTTGCAACAGCCTCCAGGGGGGGTCAACCTCTGCAGACCATACCCCGAGGACTACTTCCAAGTCCGAGATTGGCAACGCCGGGAGGGGCAAGCCCGCGCGGTCCGGCACCTATCAGGCCCACACCGCAGCGGCCCCTTCCACTCTGACCTCAACAAATACCACCACAGCAGCCTGTAAGGCTACCTCCAGCTCAACCGGTGTTACCACCTCCCGATCAACCGGTAAGGCCTCCCCCACTTCGTCCGCTCCGACCCGCACCCCAGCGACCACCTCCGACCCAACCTGTTCGGCCACCCCCTACCCAACCGGTACGGCCACCACCCGTTCAACCGGTGATACCGCCACCGACCCAACCGATAAGACCACCACCAATTCAACCGGCCCCGCATCTACCTCCGCAGCTGGGGGGGCCCGGGCAACCATTACCGCAACCACAACTACCCCCACCCCCCCAACAGCCTCCTATCACACCGCAAACGCAGCTAACCATTCCGATAGACTATTACCCCACTACCACCCCAGCCCCGAGACAAGATCTCCCAATGGGCTGGGTGAAACTGGAAGCCACTTTTGACGGAGACCCCTCCAAGTTGGGATTTTTTCTGGTACAAGTGGTACAGTTCTTCAATCGATGGGGACATCTATTCGGAAGCGAGGCCAGCCAGATCGAACATCTCGGATCACGGCTTCAAGGCAGAGCGGCAGACTGGTATGTAGGATTGTATAATGTTGGGGCCCCAGAACTCAATACCTTACAAGGGTTGGTGGATGCTCTAAGGGCACAATACGAAGACCCGCTAGAAGAAACTAGAGCCAGAACGGAGTTGCAAGCTATTAAGCAAGGCAGCATGTCGGCCAGAGACTATGTTACAAAATTCCGACAGCTGGCCGCCAAATGCCCCCAGTGTGAGGAATCCACTAAAATAATACTGTTCAAACAGGGGTTAAACCCGAAACTTTTGGACAGAGCTCTCATGCAAGACAATCCTCCTACGCTGTTAGGATGGATTCAACTAACCTGTGAAGTTGAGAATCGTATATTAGAAGTCCGATTAGTTGAACAACAACAACAATTGGGACAAAGACGGCCCCTAACTTTGCAGAAGGGAGGACGGGGCACTGGATATGCGACCCGAGGAGCGAGAGATGCTAGATGGCAACAAGGTTTGTGCTTGCAATGCGGGCAAGGTGGTCACTTTGCAGCGCAATGTCCATACCGGCCTGTGCAAAGACCTCCGCTCCAATTACGGCGTCCAACCCCGGCTCCGTTTCCCACATCGCAATGCCCAACACCAGCTCCCAGATTAGGCAGGGGTCGTGGCACTTCCCAACGAAATGTCCCCGACAGAGGGTTAGAGGTGGAAGAACTCATGGACTACGACCCTACAGCTTTGAACGGAGAGGAGAATCCGGAAAGCCCCCAGTCGGGAAACGAAATGGATCTGTCGTGAAGGGACCCAAACGGCAGATCCACCCTCGGTCCGTCCCAACAAGGGACCGGCCACACGGGTCCATATTGTTTATGCCAGTGACTTTGTTAAACCCTGAAAGAAAGATGCATATCCGTGTACAAGCCTTAATAGACTCAGGCTGCTCTAGAGACATCATTGCTCCAGCCCTAGTTAATGGACTGGTATTACCAGTGCGCGAATTAAAAAACCCAGTCATCTTCGAGCAAATGGATGGCACCAATATGAACCCCGTCACCACTGAAACGATCCCGGTGGTGACGGGCATGGGCCAACACTGGGAAAAAAGATCCTTTGTTATCAGTACCACAGCCAAATACCCGTTAATTCTGGGCAGTAAGTGGCTATGCGATCACAACCCCTACATAAATTGGGCAGAAAGAAGTGTCACCTTCAGTCACGCCAACTGTAAAGACCATCGGTGGAATCAAAATTGGGGTACCAATCCGACCCACACCAAACAGGCCCTCCTTACACAGGAGGAAATAAATCAAATACCCAAACATTACTGGACTTACTTACCAGCCTTCTCCGAGGAGGAAGCCGATACCCTACCCCCGCACAGACGGACCGATTGTGCAGTAGAGATTTTACCCGGAGCTTCACTACCAAAGGGCCGACTCTACCCCATGAGTCTCCATGAAAGAGAAGAACTCCGAAAGTTCATTGACACCAATCTCCAGAGAGGGTTCATTCGTCCAGCCAATAGTCCCCATGCGGCACCAGTACTTTTCGTAAAGAAAAAAGATGGAGGACTCCGACTATGCACAGACTTTAGAGGACTCAATGCTGTATCAACCAACAACGCCTACCCCATCCCACTCGTCCGAGATCTTCTCAACGTCGTGGCTCAAAGTAAGATCTTTACAAAATTAGATTTGAAAGATGCTTACTTCCATGTTCGTATCAAAGCCGGGGACGAGTGGAAAACCACTTTTAATACAGCCCTTGGACAGTATGAATATTTAGTTATGCCCTTTGGATTAACTGGAGCCCCGTCTGTATTCATGTCCATGATAAATGAAGTACTACATGAATTTCTGTATAAAGGAGTGGTGGTGTATCTTGATGATGTGTTAATTTATTCAGAATCGGAAGAAGACCATGTACAATTGGTCAAGAAAGTCTTGGCAACCCTAATGAATAACAAACTGCCTATTAAACTGTCTAAATGCGAATTCCATAAAACTGAACTCACTTACCTTGGTTACTGTATATCCCAAGATGGCTTAAAAATGGATCCAGCCAAAATACAAGCGATCCAAGAATGGCAAACTCCCACTACCCATAAAGAACTGCAATCTTTCTTGGGATTTGCCAACTTTTACCGGGAATTCATTGCAAATTTCGCACAGATCACGCTTCCCCTGACGGAACTGTTAAAAACCAAAGACAAAGGGGATCAAGCAAAAAGGCCCAGCTCCAAATTACTGTGGACGCCTGATTGCCAAATAGCCTTTGAACGCTTAAAAATGCAGTTCATAACAGAACCCATTCTCCGCCACCCCGATGAAAATTACCCCTTCATAGTGCAGGTCGACGCCAGCGATACTGCAATTGGAGGAGTGTTATTGCAGGAGGGGGAGGACGGGAAGCTTCGACCTTGTGCATTCCTCTCGAGAAAATTTTCTGAGGCAGAAAGAAATTGGAATGTGTGGGAGAAGGAAGCCTTTGCAGTAAAGGCAGCCCTCACGAATTGGCGGCATTGGTTGGAGGGGGCACGCCACCCATTCGAAGTTTGGACAGACCATAAAAATCTGGAAGCCCTCCGAAGTCCCCGCCGATTAAATGCCAAACAATTACGGTGGGCCGAATTTTTCTCCAAATTCAATTTCACTTTGAACTACCTACCGGGCAAAACTAACTTTCTTGCAGACGCCCTATCGCACATGCCCAAACATAAAAGCAAACGGGAGGAGACTACAGATACAGTCTTCTCACCTACGCAATTGGGAGGTGTGGTAACTACACGCAGCCGCACAATCCAGCCCCTTCAGCACACCCAAGAATGGAAATCGAAACTTAAGGCTGAGGTGGAAAGGGAGGGGGATAAAGTGCCCAAATCCAAACTAAATCAATCCCCGCAGGGGGATTGGTTATCAGGAAATCGCTTTTATGTGCCTGACAGTCTGCGGAAGGAGGTTTTGCAGCGGTGTCATGATGCCCCCACTGCAGGACACTACGGTTACTTGAAAACGCTACATTTAATACAACGGCAATTCTGGTGGCCGGGCATGCGCAAAGACATTTCCCAATACGTAGCCTCCTGCCCCATTTGCCTCAGCACCAAAACTCATAAGGGGAAACCTCCGGGTCTATTGCAACCCTTGGAAACGCCCAGTAGACCTTGGGAGACGATATCCATGGACTTTATCACTGATTTACCAGTATCCAAGGGACATAACTGCATTTTAGTGGTAGTGGATCTGTTTTCCAAGCAAGCCCATTTCATTCCATGTACCACTATACCCACCGCTCGAAAACTGGCAGACCTATTTCCAAAACACATTGTAAAATTACATTCTTTTCCGTCCAAGGTGATTTCGGATCACGGCGGACAATTCGTTGCCAACTTCTGGCGGGAGCTTTTACAGATGTTGAATATTGAGCAAGGAATCAGTTCAAGCCACCACCCGCAAACCGACGGGCAGTCGGAAAAAACTAATCAAATCTTAGAGCAATTCCTTCGTTGCTACATCAATTTCCAACAAGATAACTGGGTAGACCTCCTTCCTCTAGCAGAGTTTTCATACAACAACAGTGTGCATGCATCTACAGGGGAAGCCCCTTTCAAGGTTGTGTATGGGGCCCACTTCAATCCTTTTCCGTTAGACACTCCCCCTTCCCTCGCCCCGACTTCCCCAGATGTGTCTTCATGGTGGGGGGAGGCAGCCCAGCAATGGACTCTCATTAAAAAACACCTAGAGAAAGCCAAACAGGATTACAAGAAGTACGCAGATCGCCACCGTGCGGCCGAATGGGATTTACAACCAGGAGATCATGTTTATATATCCACCAAAAATTTAAAACTAGCACAAGTTAGCCGCAAACTGGCGTTAAAGTTCCTCGGACCTTTTCCGGTGCGCAAAGTAATCAACAAAGTGACTGTTGCTGTAAATTTACCCAAAAATCTTCGCCATGTCCATGACACCTTCCATGTCAGCCTGTTGAAGAAGGCTCCAACAGATGATAAATGGCACGTCAAAGCTCCACCCATTCCAACTTTGATAGATGACCAAATACACTACGAAGTACAACAAATTTTGGACTCTAAAATCAAACGCAATCAGTTGTTTTACCTCATCAGATGGAAGGACTTTGACTCTGGGTTCGATGAGTGGGTGAATTCTGTACATGTTCATGCTCCTAGACTAACCAAAGCTTTTCATACTCGCTATCCACATAAACCTGGGGGGGATTTATTTTAAAGGGGGCAGAATGTCAGGTTCAGTGTGTATATGAGCTGTACTGACTCCATTTTCTAATGCTTCTAGTGTTTAAGTGCTTTCTCCACAGGTGCACAAGTTCCCAAGCAGACTTCTCACCGAAAGGGATTGTTTTGTCTAACAACGTTCCACCCAAGATTGGCCTTGAGAGAGTCCAGCTTCCCAAGTCTGAAAGATGTTGTTTTGAGAACTATGGGGGGAGGCTGGTTCAGCTGGGAACTGTTACTTTGTACCTCATGCTTTTCTCTTCATTGGTAACAATGCTCTTGTACCATCCTGAATCTTCTATTCAGGCCAGTGGACTATAATGAACTACTTCTGCAGTAAAGTTTCCTTATTCAAACAATGGACTCTTGTTTGCTTGTAAAGGAGAATCTGTAGGAAGGACATTATCTAGCCACAGTCTGACATTCTGGAGGGCTGGGTTTGATTCCCCACTCCTCCACTTGAAGCCAGCTGGGTGACCTTGGGCTAGTCACGACTCTCTGGAGCTCTCTCAGCCCCACCCACCTCAAAGGGTGTTTTGTTGTGGGGATAATAGTAGCATACTTTGTAAACCACTCTGAGTGGGCGTTAAGTCATCCTGAAGGGCGGTATATAAATCAAATGTTATTATTATCATTATCATAAATGTTTGTCTTTGGTTATTTACAATATCTTGCTACTCTACATACTTGAGAGGTCTCCTGGGTATCTAAAAAATTTCCACCTAGTCTGTGTGTGGCCCTGTTGTGCGGCTTTCATTATCCAAACTGGGGCTAGTCCCTTCACCATTGGGTATACCATAGCTGATGGTGTGTAAAATTTCTACGGACTGAGGACTTTTGTGTATTCTCTGTCTCCTCCTTCCCGCTGCAGCCCCAAATGCCCCCTGAAATGAAGCTCCTGGGGGTTGGGGACCCCCAGTAACAGCTTGTATTGAGTCAGAGATCTGATGTGGGAAGGGGGGGGGATCAGAAACAATCACCTCCACTTGTGCATACAGAAATTTAAGCCTGGACTCTACTCAGTGCCTAAAATTACCCTGTTCGATGAGAGTAGTGTTTTATTTAGTGTGGGATTTATATCTATATACAGCCTCTTTGAGCACTCCTTTAGCAGTATACATATTTTAAATGAATAATTTTTTTAAAGTGTATCTAGGTTTTAAGCTACGGGGCTGGGCTGGGTCTATAGCCTGAATAAATACTTCGTTCTGTGGCTCCGAGGGATAGACATATAATTTTGTTGAATGAAATGTCAGTCAACCATCAGGGAATCAAGTATCCAAATGGCACACAAAATGCCTTGTGCAGCTAGCTGTAAGTTGTGCACTCAACCAGAATTGTGGATTTGACTTGGATTTGATGGCACATCCTGTAGGTGGAAGAAACATCTTTTATGGATGTAGGAAACATCTTGTATCACAGTTCTGGACTGTTTCTTTTTCCTTTGGACCATAACTTGTTCTCTTTGTACTAATAATAAATTAGTCGGAATACCTGAGAAGCTAGAAGTATTATTAATAATAATAACAACATACTTTGTAAACCGCTCTGAATGGATGTTAAGTTGTCCTGAAGGCCGGTATATAAATCGAATGTTGTTGTAGTTATTATTGTTATTATAGACAAGGAATACATCACTGGCCTCAGGGGAAAATCTCTTTGGACTTTTAATTTTTAAAAATTTGGTGTAGTGGTTAAGAATGCGGAACTCTAATCTGGAGAACCGGGTTTGTTTCTTTACTCCTCTACTTGAAGCCAGCTGGGTGACCTTGGGTCAGTCACAGCTCCTCTAGAGCTCTCTCAGCCCCACCCACCTCACAGGGTGTTTGTTTTGGGGATAATAATAACATACTTTGTAAACTGCTCTGAGTGGGCTGTATATAACTCGATTGTTGTTGTTGTTATTTATATTTCTCACTATATGGTATGGACAGTAGAAATTTGACAAGCATAAATCTGAACAATGCTGAAACAAAACATAAGCAATTTAACACAACATGTTAAACAACATGGAAATTGCCCAATAGGAGCGTCCTTACAGCGACAGAAAAGACACAGTAGTGGAATCTACAGTCCCTGTCTCTTTCCCAAAGCATCTCTCTGAGCCATTTCCTTATAGAACAATCCTGTTACCTACTTTAAAAAGCACTTCTGAGTAATTCAGTTTTGCAGGGTTTGTGGAAAGATAGGAGGGTGAGAATTTTCCTGACCACTTTAGGCAGGCCATTCCATAAGGAATGCGCGTGAACAGGCAGTTGTTGATTTTGCCCAAGATTTATCTGAACTATATTCTGCTTGTGGAATTGAATTGCTGTCTGGTCTTCCTCCTTGCACACATTTTCTTTTTCATGCTGTTTGTTTTTAAAGAAGTTAATTGTTCTCTCGCCAGAACTAGCAACCAAAGAAAAATGCACAATGAACCTCAATGTTCTTTCCTCCCAGAGAAGACAGCAAGCTAGCAAAACAGTAGTTCTAAAACATTAACGGCATCCTGGCCCACATGTGATGGGTCAGGGTCACTATCAACAGAGGAAATTCTTCCTACAACAAGCACTGTTTGAGATTTTGTTTCCATGAGCTAGGAACAAAATGACAGCGTATTGCCCCCTCAGTCGGAATGGAAGGCAGACACAGTATTTGGGTTCTAAAATGGGCTGCTTTATTAAATTACAACAATTAAACATAAACTACGGTAAGGGCCTAACTAGCGGTACAGGTCAGGCCCTGGGGTCACTCCTGGACCCCGCCCTGACCTGTCTGGGCAAGACACCCACTGCCCCGGGTGCGAGCCATCCATGGTATGGCTGGGACCCGGCCTGGCCAGGCGAAGTGGTTCACCCCGGTAAAGCTCCCCCACCCGGCTGTACAACAGCAGGGGGAGACTGGCTTGTCCAGGGGTTCCCCACCCAGGGTGTCTGTCCTCGCAACTGGGCCTCATGGCAGCCAGCCACTCCTGACAAACCCCAATTCCCCACCAATGGGGAGGTGCCAAGGGTGCTCACCAGCCCGCTCAAATTTCCCCCTAACTTAAATCCTGCCACCAGGGAATTACCTCAGTCCCACCATGCCAATTACCTTCCTCTTCTCACAGTGCAAGGTAGGCGAAAAAAACTCCATTCCCAAGTGCCAATCAGGGACAAGGAGAGAAAAATTCCTACCTGGCCCCAAAAGGTGACCGGCTAATCCTGCACTGTAATAGGGTGAGGTGGGTGGGCTGAGCATGAGGCACAACTGAAGGCAATGGGGCGGAGAAGCCAGCTAAAGCTACAGACTCCACCCCCAATGCTAAGTCCTGGATGCCAGAGTGTGCCTTCTGCTTTCCTCCTTCCAAGGAGGCAAAAGCAGCCACCGGCCTGAGTGGCTGTTGCCACTGGCCGGGATGGCTGAACTCCTGACTTTTCCATTATGTGGATTTAAAGGATGGGAGTTCTCCTGTTCCTTTGATGTTGTTGGGAGTGAGTGTTGCATGTGTGAAAGATTCTCTGCACATTAACCAGTTTTAAACTTCCCTGATGTCATTTCTATGGCATACAATTACATGTAGGAATTACTTCTATTACTATTATCATAATTCTACGTATCACTATGATTCCTAGCAATAGCTGCCAAGAGTACAGTTTTGAGAATACTGAGTGACATTACAGATTCTGTGTTTCAAGGAGACTGAGAGCATTACACTAGCACAGTTTGGTGTAGTGGTAAAGAGCAGTGGGACCTGGAGAACCAGGTTTGATTCCCCACTTCTCTACTTGAAGCCAACTGGGTGACCTTGGGTCAGTCACAGCTCTCTCAGAGCTCTCTCAGCTTCACCTACCTCACTGGGTGATTGTTGTGGGGATAATAATGACATACTTTGTAAACTGCTCTGAGTGGGTGTTAAGTTGTCTTGAAGGGTGGTATATAAATTGAATGTTGTCGTCGTCATCATCTTCATATGATTACATGCTCTCCTCATTCCTCCCTGCCCATCGCCATTTTCTTTGGGCTGTGGTCTGGAAGTTGTTTTTGTGCTGAGGGAGGGAGGGAGGAGAACCTTTGCATAACCCACAGACCAGCTGCCAAGAACTTTTTGAGATATGTGGATTCCTTCCTTGACTTCTGAGGTCTCTGCAGATCATCACAGATCCACCCACCTCTGTCTGTCAAAGCAATGAGCATTTCTCTATTAGTCAGTATAAATAGCGTGAACTTGCCAGGAAAACACTCAATGCTTTCAGTGAAAGAGAAAAAAGGGTTCCTTCAACACCCCTATTCAGTTAGTTCCGATGAAAGATAGGGCAATATCTAGATACTTATCACCCTTGCAGTAGGGGTATCAATCGCCCGAGGAAATTTAAGATTATTTCTTTTACTCTTTTGCTTCTCTGCTGTACCTCTAGAATGCTCTTCCATCTGTCTGACTGTCCCTCTTCATTTCCACATTCAAGCACCAGTAAAACGTATAATTTCACCCTGCATTTTTCTTTCCTTCTACATTCTAGCCCACCAACGCCTTTCCTGGTGACCACCAAAGTGTTTTTAAAAAGTGGGAGGGGCTAGGTGGGGTTTTTGCCCAACAACGTTTCTGATTGGCCGTCAGAGTTTTAATTGGCTGTACAGATTTTTAAAAATGTTTCAGTAGTAGTTGTCACCATAGCACAAGGACTTCACTGCCATTTTGGGTAGCAATTTTGTGGCTGCACCCACTATTCCACGTTAGAACTCCTAGCCCCTATAAGGTGTTCTGTGGTTGGGGAATGATCCCAAGTTGGGATCCATACATTTATCCAACCTTCTAAAAATATGCTGTTCACTATCATAGTATCCTGTAGCATGGAGTTCCATAGACTGTTTATGCACGGCATTTAATTTATTTTAAATGAGATATCAATTAATTATTTTTGTCATCCTTGCCCTCACAAGAATATAGTCCTAGATTTTATGTCATCTTTCCAGCAATCTCTTTTTTCTATGCTAGAAAGGCTATCTGTTCACATAGAACATATCCCCCAGATCTCTGCTTATCCCTTTTCTATGCCTTTTTCAGTTCCTTCCTGCTATCTTTTCAAGGCCATATCAGTCAACATCTGAAACGTCTCCTCCATAAAGGTTTCCCTGCCAACAGTTCATGTGATCACAAATTGCTATGAATTTCCAGTATTTTTGTTCTCAGACTATGTCAGAATAAAAATAATGTCAACACAAGTAATAATTTCTCAGCTTGTGGCCACAAAGTCAACAGGAAGATTGATGAAAGGGGTGTTACTACACTTCATTCAGAATTATTTTCTTTCCTTTTAAACACAACAATCATCTGAAGACAGGCAAATAAAGCTGTGGGTAGATGTAAAGGTATAACATGTTGTAACAGTTTCACTTGTGGTCATTGCTGAGAAGCGGCGGCAAAACCAGCATTTGTGTGGAATAACCTGCAATTTTAGCATGTTATTTTAGCTTTAACTCTGTTAACAACAGTAATTACTGTTGATTTGCACTGAGTATTAATTTAGTGGCTCTCAGGTATTTATGAGAGAGAAAGATGAGGTATGGGTTCTACATATTTGGAGCTCATAGTGCTATTAGTTTTGAGTTTTATGAAGTCATATAAGCCCCTTTCAGATGTTTGATTTCAATACTCCAACCAAATGTATCAAGAGCTCATACTACATGCCATGCTCCCAGTACATGCAGTTGCCATTTTGTACAAAGCAACACACATATTTCCTGTATGTGTACAGCTTCAGTAGATGCCCATGGAACTCTGGATTTTTGTGCGAACATGCTAACATATACTAAACTTCTGCCTGCATGGAAAATATACATGCTGCCCCATTCACACAAAATGGTGACTGCACATATTGGAAAGATCATGAATAGCACACATTCCCATTATGTGCAGTTGGAATGGTGAAACTGAACATCTGAAAAGGACTGTAGTGTCCTTCTTAGCAATCTCTCACACACCCTTCTTTTCAGCTTCTAGTGATCTGACTTACGGCTGAATGGGGGAGGGAATTATTGAACCTCCCATTGGGCATTCAGTGCTTGACCCTTAGGTTACAACTGTCACTCGAGATGTCAACTTGTGGCAAGGCAGTGGTGTGGGTGGTTTTTCAAAGGTGACCCAGGGGTGAAAGCCTCTGGATGTTATTACCAGCCATTTGCACAAACCAGCCCTTTCCCACTGGGGTAGTATGGTTGTTACATCATCACGTGCTTGTAGGATTATTTTCTTTTTCTTTTACACTATGGCCACAGAGACAGAATCAAGGATGACTTTCATATACTCTGTGGATAATATTTTATGGAACACCACATCCATGACACATTGTTAGACCTGAGATTAATAGCTTGGGTTTTTATATTTGTTAAAACAAAATCTTCCAGTCATAAATATCAATGGAACTTAAAAGTGCTTAACTTTGTCCAGAGCATTCCCTTTACTAGAAATATAGCAAATATCCTGCCCATACTCATGAATCATACTAAGTCCATAAATTGGAAAAATATTTATTTGGCATTTTAAGATATTTTGGCTGCTTAAAAATAACACAGAGAATAATTCTTCTTCTAAAGCATTGGTAGAGGTTGGTCAGCTAATATTTTTTTTACTATTTTGAGAAACTGAAGCTGAGAAAGATGAACCTGTGGACAAACCAATGCCACATTGATTCTGTATCTTGTATTTGATAAAGTTTGCCCGTCATTTCTGTGGGGACTTCTCTGAAACTATTAACAGACAGCCCACCCAAACAGCCCCACATGGTGTTTGATAAATGCTGATTCTAGTGGGAAGATGCCAATTAACACTGTCATCCTAAGGCATGGATTTATGGCCAAAATAGACGATACCATGTCCCCCAGTCTGCCATGGGGGTGTGATCTCACATTTTAGAGCCTGCATTTTTATTTTTCCAAACGATGTGGGGGGCAGTGGCCGTCATCACACGGGCTTTTATTTAGCGCTAAAATGGCGCTATTTCCCGGCAAACACCCACCTTATTCCAGCACTGTAGCGATTTTCTCTCTTCTGCTTTGTGCTTGATAGTCGCACTATTTTGTGCCTCAGTGTGAATGCCTCACATCGATGTATTTTGCCTCGCAACGCCCTATGCCCTCCCTTCAATCCCAGAATCCATTTCTTCCTGCGACTCCCCTTTTTTAAATTTTATTATGTCCTTATAACGCCATAACGACATAACACAATGCAAACTTTCTGCTGAAGTAAAAATGACTCAATCGCCATGGCAGAGTCTTCAGCGATGGGGATCACGTCAGACAGGGAGTTTTCTGCAGGCAAAGGGCTATTTATATCATTTCAAAGTTGGAAAGACAAAAGGGTCGTAATGTTTTGCTCTAACGGAATGTTTATATGCTGTTATTCCGTTATAGCGGAATTAAACGCCAGAATAATAAAAAAAAAAGGGGAGAGGAGCTGCTTCTGCGCGGTTAGAGAGAACAGAACAGAGTGCTTCGGTGTGGACAGCTGGTGGCGCGAAGAGCCGCTAGGTGACCCAAAGAAACGTTACTGTGCCGATAACAGGTAGGACGCTATATGCTGTAAATTTAACGGAAGAGATGCCCGTGTGACGACGGCCAGTATTGTTAGGGACCGTGGCAAAAGGGATGAGGGTTTCCTGTCCCCTCATACCACTTTTAAACTTAGAGTAATACTGTTAAATCCAGCATTGTTATGAACTAGAGGCAACAAAACCCCAGTAATCTCTGATAACTTTGAGCAACTTGCTCACTTCCAAGTATTTTCCTACCAGTTCCCTGAAATTTGTCTTCTTTTATTTGTGAAGCTGAAAAAAACATCATGCCTGGTTCTTTATTCTCACAAACGACAATAGCTCGATTCCTTCATTGGACAGCTAAAGGGATAAAGGTAAAATATAGACTTTTCTGGATGCTGTTTTAGTAGGACTGTTCTTTTTAGAAAGTTGAAACTACAGATTTGTTCTTTAAAAATGGTTCTTAATATAACATAATACCCTGCATCCTTCATCGTCGTCATCATCATCATCATCATAACTGCCTTATATGGCAGTGGAGTGGAGTAGAAGGGCTGCTCATTAAATTTGCTGATGATACCAAATTGGGAGGAGTAGCAAACACCCAAGAAGATAGAATTAAAATTCAACAAGACCTGAATACTCTGGAGAAGTGGGCAGCTGTGAACAGGATGCAATTCAACAAAGACAAGTGCACAGTATTACATCTGGGCCACAAAAATGGGAAGCACAAATACTGGATGGGGGATACACTTCTGGGCAGTAGTATATGTGAAAGGGATCTTGGGGTAAGAGTGGACTGTAAACTAAATATGAGTAGTCAGTGTGATGCAGTGGCAAAAAAGGCTAATTCAATCCTGGGTTGTGTCAAAGGGGCCATAGCGTCGAAATCGCAGGAGGTCATAGCCCCTCTCTATACTGCCTTGGTCAGGCCACACCTGGAGTATTGTGTGCAGTTCTGGAGGCCTCACTTCAAAAAGGATGTGGACAAAATCGAGAGGGTGCAGAGGAGAGCAACGAGAATGATCAGGGGTCTGGAGACTGAGCCCTACGAGGTAAGGCTGAGGGCCTTGGGAATGTTTAGTTTAGAGAAGAGGAGGTTGAGGGGGGGACATGATTGCTCTCTGTAAATATTTGAAAGGCTGTCATTTGGAGGAGGGCAAGGAGCTGTTCCAGTTGGCAGCAGAGGGTAGGACCCGAAGCAATGGGCTTAAATTACATGCACAAAGGTACCAGTTGGATATTAGGAAAAACTTTTTCACGGTCAGAGTAGTTCAGAAGTGGAATCAGCTGCCTAGGGAGGTAGTGAGCTCCCTAGCTCACTGGCAGTTTTCAAGAAGAGGCTGGATGAATATTTGTCAGAGATGCTTTAGGCTGGTCCTGCACTGGGCAGGGGGTTGGACTAGATGGTCTGTACAGCCCCTTCCAACTCTATGATTCTATGATTCTATATACCACGCTTCTAGACAGATTAATGCTCCACAGTGATGAACAAGTCAATGTTATTACTATTCACATAATATAGCTGGGGAGCTGGGCTGAAAGGAGTAACTTTCCCAAGGCCACCTGCTGAGCTCATGGCAGTAGTGGGATTCAAACCAGCAGAGTGCTGATTTTCAGTCTGACCTCTTAATCCTTATGAGACAGGCTGTTTCTTGTGTCTTGGGGGATAAAATCCAAAAAGGCTTGAAGAATGGCTCCTTGTCAGCTGAGTGACTAAAGAAGTGCTGAGCTCATTCCCAGCAACAGTGTCACAGCCATGCACCATCATTCTGGTCATAATCAGTCTGGTAGGCAAGCTTCTGTCCCCATGCTCCAGGCCTTATTGGGCCTCTTCACTCTAGTTAGAAGCAAGAAGTGAAGGCAAGGAGTGGCAGCATACGGCATCATGATTTCATTTTCAGTTTGTACCTGGAAATGATGTCAGAATGTTCTAGGAATTCCTACATCTCTATGATAAAGTTTGTAAAGTTTTGTTGAAAGAGTTGGTAAAATTTTATTGAAAGAGTATAGTATCATGATCTTATGATGGTCACCTTGCGATGGTCATTGTCAGGAATAAAGCACCCCAAAAGCATAGTTACGTATATCATTCCCAAGCTAGTATTTCTCCCCCCACCCGTTTCCTGCTGTGAACTATCTGCACAAGGGAGGATTAGGATAAAGCCTCCAAGGCCACATAGATTCCTTTTTCACTGCTAGGAACAGTCTAGTAAAAACAGTCAGTTTATGGGAGAAGCTGCAAGGCATAATCATAACATTGGAACCTCTACCCCCCTCCCCTGCATGAGCATGGCAGATGCTAGCATCCTGACATCCTGCCGCCCCAAGAGTCACTCCCACCCGAACAAGAAGGCGGTGGTGGCTGGGGCGAGCCCAGAACCGAAGAACTCCAGGGATGGCAACAGCAAGGAAGAAGAGAAGGTGACGGGAAATGGCAGAAGCCTGCTGTGAAGGGCACCAGCCAGCAGGTCCAAGAAGCATCGGTGCTGCCGCCTATGTGAGACCAAAGGGAGCTTTGTTTCAAACTGTAGTGATCTGCAAAGACTCTTTTCAAAAGTCTCCGCAGAGTGTGTAAAGCTTTATTGAAAAAGTCTAGTATCATGATCTTACAATCGTCATTGTCAGGAATAAAGCACCCCAAAAGCATAGATGCTTATATTATTCCCAGGCTAGTATTTCTCTCCCCACCCCTTTCCTGCTGAGAACTATCTGCACAAGGGAGGATAAAGCCTCCAAGGCCACAGGCTCCTTTCCCAGTAGGAACAGTCTAGTGAAAACAGTCCGTTTATGGGAGAAGCTGCAAGACATAATCATAACATTGGAACTTCCATTCCCCCCTCCCCTCCTGCATGGGCATGGCAGATGCTAGCATCCTGACAGGTACACACCAGAAGTGGTATAATGATGCCACGTGTAATCATGTGATGTAGCTCTCTATGCCACAAATGCTCCTGCTGGTGACTAGTTCTTGTCTGATCACGGCAACCTTTCCATGTAGTCCATGAGTCCATGTAGGAAGCAAATCCTCCCTTCTAGAAATTGAAACCAAACTATGTATCTTCCTCAGAGCAGAGATGATGGTGACTTTCCTTTGCTCTCCTCAATGCATGGAGTGCTTCAGAACAGCCCAGGAGGCACTGAATCTAAAAACTGAATGTAAGAGCCCTGCTGGATCAGACCAGCAGTCGATCTCATCCAGCATCCTGTTTCTCATTGTGACCAACCACTTCCCCTAAAATACCGACATTGCAGTTACATCTGCAAGGAGTGCTCATTCAAAAGGCTGTAAGAGGATGCTTGGTTTGGAAAACCCAACAGTTTGTGTAACCTGTCAGCATCTTATGATTAGCTCTTCATCCATAGCAGCCTCTTCATAGTGTCACCTACTACCCTTTTCTGAAATTTTAAAAATTCCCATGGACTCAACAACATTGTCTTCACTGACGTGCATGTATTAGGCATGCAAGTCCAGATCCCTTTCCTTAACACCCAGGGTGGTTGGATACTTCACTGCCAGGGATAGCTCCGTACATCCAGTAGCAATATATACATAGAATAGTCTCTGGCAATGAGGCAGATGGGGAATATCCTGCTTGGATACATATGGGAGCTTGAGATGAGGACAACTCTGACATGGAGCTGTTTGCTAGTGTACAAGACATGAACACGGCCTTACAATGAATCAGACCATTGGTCAGTATTGTCTACTCTGATTGGCAGGAGAAGTTGCTATAGGTATTTTATATCACTTACCACCTGATCCTTTTAACTGCAGACGCCGGGGATTGAAGTTTGGACCTTCTGTTTGTCAAGCAGATGCTCTACCACTGCGCTGTAGCCTTTCCCACTACATTACATTATATATATGTACCTGCTAACATTTGAAGTAAGTGAATCACTTGAGAAGGGCAAATTTTCTATGCCAGCATCATCCCTCTTCGCTTTTGGCCTACAGCATTGACATGGGGCATTCTCACATGTTTTATTCAATATATTCATTCTTGAAGTGGTTCAGGATTGCAGCCATGGAAAACATTAGGAAATCTGTAGATAAGATCAGATGCTATGAGAGACCATATATGAATTATGCTTCTTTATACAAAGGTCTCACCTAATGCTCATCTCTCTTTTTAAAAATCTCACATCTCCCTGAGACAGTTTAAAGAATTTCCCTGTGAGGGAAAAACCTCTCAGCATCACTGTTATTCTGAACAGAGCTCTGCGTATCAGCAAGGATATACAGGGCTCCTGCAATTCGAAACAGTAAAAGATCTCTTGGTTATATGCTGCTCCAGACTGTATTTTCAAAATATTACCCGCCTCATCAGGGATACCTCTGAAGTGCTCTGAAATTACATGTGGCGGGGAGGAGAGGAGGAAGAGAAAGAATAAATGAAAATAAAAACCCAAGAGACTGTTTTGTTTGTGTGCTTGGCAATTTGCCGGAGAAGAGGCCTGAAGTGATTCATTTCATACCTGAAATATTTTATGATGTGAAGAATCTTTTCTGTTTCTGAAAGAGATTAAAAAGTTTATTTCCCATTAGGTCTTTCTGCTCATGCTGTGGCAGTCCTGGGAAGTGATTTAGATGGATAGATGGGATAAACAGATACCCCTCCCCTTAAGAACAAGCAGTGATTTTAATGCACTTAAGAACACAGAGAAGTATATTGTTACCATATATTTCAACTGTAGCTGGGGAAACTTTCCTCTACTTTTGACATTACTCAAACAGTGCAGTGTTGCAGTGCTACAGTGAAGCACTGTTACTTTTGTATATCACCTTCCAGCAATGATCTCCAATAAATATTTCCTGCATTCTCTCGAGCTTTTTTTTCATGTCCTATATTCAAACTACAGACTTCATTTTCCCTTTCCACTAATATGGCCTTTCATTTGCCTTAATTAGCCAGTGAATAAAAATACTGTGTAAACAAAAGCTCCTGCTCAGTATGTCAACTTAGAGGGGAGGTATTTGTCAGGCCGACACACTTTCCCTGACATTTGGTGGTTCATTTCCATAGGGTTTGAGCTGACATCCTTAGCTTTATGACTGGCATCAAAGGTAATCACTTTAAAATCAAGGCTCTTTCACGATTCAGACAGCTTGAATCCCTAGCCAAACAGAGCAGTCTGCTCGGCAACAAGAAAGGCTTGTTGACTTCAGAGGAGAGAAGTGTGGGGTCTAGCAGTCACAGAAGACAACCAGGTGGCAGGACAGCTGTGTTCAGTTTTCAGCTCTGCATAATATGAAAAAGGATTACTTAGCCCAGTTGATGAAAGTATCTTAGGGGTTTAATCAATGGATGCTCACAAAGCACGTAGAAATAAGGATGAGCCTGAGAAACTTCAACTGTCTTATAAAACTCTTTCAGAAGTTCCTTGGGAGGTGGTGGTCTCTCCTTCCTTGGAGGTATTTTAGAAGAGGTTAGATGGTCATCTGACAGCTATGATAATTCTCTGACTTAATACAAATATACACAGATTGGGAGAGGAAGTGCATGAAGAGATGTGCTGGTGCTACGCTCTCATGGTCCTTTCTTATGTGCATAGGGAAATGCTGATTGCCACTTTGGGGTCAGGAAGGAATTTTCCTCCAGGCCAGATTTTCCAGGGATCTTGGGTTTTTTTGCCTTCTTCTAGGCATAGAGCAGAGGTCACTGAGGGAGGTGGTAAGCAGGGAGAGATAGCTGTGAATTTCCTGCATTGTACAGGAAGTTGGACTATATATTTCTATGTTACGAAGTTTCATTTGCTAACAGCAAGGGGAAGATTATACAGGTACAAGCAAGAACAGGCATCAGTCACAATAGGAAGGATGGAGGGTAGCAAGGTTAAGATGAATGCCTAAAAAGTGGGGAGGACAGCATTTCACATCACTGTCTCCCTCCCAAATGCTTTTGCTGGTTACTCTTCTTCCAGAAAGAGGCATCTGTCTAGAGAGGAAAACCCCCATGCCTGACAGACAAAAACATTATGTCCTTTGGGCCTTGGTTGCTCAGCAGCATGCTTCAGGGTGTATTTCCTCACAACCTTAAAGCTTGAGCAGCAGCGTCCTGAGGGAAAGACATTCACTTCATTACAAACCCCACACACACCAAAAGCCATTCCCTTGGCCATCATTGCCTTTTTATAAGTATGTTTATTTGAATCTTAATTTTCTTTCACTGTGAGCTGAGCGGCATTGGAAGCCTGTTGTCCAGCAGAAATGTGGCATGTAAGTACTTTAAATAAACAACATATAAGACCCCTAAGAATTAGTTCTAAGAAGGCTTGGGGTCTTTCAAAGATATTCACCACAGATAAGAATCAATAAGACCCTAGCTCAGTTTCTTTATGGTCTATGGTTTTAGTCCACTCATGGATGATGACTCTGATACAGCTTTAAGAAGAACTGCAAGTGGAAGAGTCCATAGATACCAACAAATGGTTTGTTCCTGTGTCCGGGCTTCCTTTCTTCTCCATCTCCATTTTCAATGCTTGCTGATATTTCGCTCTTTTCTCTTCACAATCCTTCTCTGTGACATTGAAATTTGATCATTGTAATTGAAAAGTGGATAGAGTTTTAGTCCATTTAGTTACCTGCTTCCCCCCCCCTACTTCATAGTTTATTGTAGATGTAAGTTACCGAAAGAGAATGTCTAGGAACAGATCCTCATTTTCAATAACATTGTTTATTATAGGAGAGCTAATGATTTCATTAATTTGGGGTACACCTAATCCTCAAATAGTTTGTTCTTCTTGCTTATCTTTTGCATAACCTTGGGAATGCATGGTTAATCCAGTCCTGGGATTATGGACTGACTGAAACCTAAACTTATATTAACTGTCTGTTGCATAGAGTTCTCCCTAAAATGAAGATTGAACCAGATCTGAAGGTTCCACTTTGCACAAAATGCTTGAGAAATTTCAAGGAAATTTCATCACGCAGCGCTAGGAGTGCACACATGTGTGCAGGCAGCCGGACAAGGACTGCACTGGGCGCCGGCAACCCTAGATCCGTCCCTGCTGTCTATTTACCAAGCAGCAACGTTTCATAGCATGCAAATAACCACTTAGTAAACTGGTTATTTGTATTACCCTCATCACCATTTGCAGAACCATAGATATGTATGGTTCACCAAATGGTCATATCAATAAAATGGTAAGGTTGCATTCAGAAGTCTCATCTATGGCAGTTAATGAAAAATGTTCACAAATAAGGTAACTGTAGTTATCAGTGGTATATGAATCCCACCTCCACTAACTGGAATTCTAAGTCTGGATTGGAGCCAGGGTTGGACTGGACACCAGGAAAAGTCTGAAGGAGGGAGCAATGGATGGGGGAGGGCTACCTCTTTCTCTGCTGGGAACACCGTGGCTCCAAACAAGGAATGGTCCTCGCCCCTACAGGCACAAGTAGCCACCACTATTGCCGCAAGCGAGCAGCTGTCCTCATAGTCACTGGAGCTGCCACTGTGACCAAATGGCTTTTCCTCCTTTCTTCCTCTATTGAGTGGGAGGGCCCTTTCCAGGGCCATTTTGCTTCCCAGTCTGCCTCTGATTAGAGCGAGTGTGGTATAATGGACTAGGATGTGGGAGGCCCAGGTTCTGAATACTCATTTTGCAATTGACGTTTGCGGGAGGTTATGAAATTCCTGGAGATTTTGGGGGTAGAGCCTGGAAAGGGTGAGGTTTAGGGAGGGGAGGGACTCAGCAGGGTGTAATGCCACAGAGTCCACCCTCCAAAGCAGCCATTTTCTCCAGGGGAACAGATGTCTGTTGGCTGGAAATCAGCTATAATTCTGGAGATCTCCAGCTACTGCCCGGAGGGTTGCCCGGAGGCTGGCAACCCTATTGGTGACTTAGGACTAATCATACCCTCTCAGCTTAACCTGTCTTATAGGGTTGTTGTGAGGATAAAATGGAGGAGAGAAGAACCGTGAGCTACCTTTAGTCCCCGTTCGGGAGAAAGGCAGGATATAAATGCAGGAAATAAAATAAAACCCTGGTTTAAGATACACACATACATGAACCGGAAAAGAATCTGGGTTTGTGCACATTGTTTCTTAACTGTGGTTGATGTCTGAATAGAGTTTCAGGTACTATACTGTATTTTTTGAGCCTTTTGAGAAATAATTCCACTCTTCTGTTGTGAATTTTTACAATAAAGCACTGAGAGCCTTTTGAGGGTAAATCATTGTTCAAATTCTTGCAAGCTTTCCTTTCCTATCGATAGCTGGAAACAACTGTAAATATATCTCTGGAGAGGTGGCATATACATTTTCTAAATAAATAAATATAACCCAAGATTTTGATATAATCTCATTTATGTAGATCAAAATGGAGACCTGCCTTCATCAAGAACAATGTTTGTTTGCAAAACAGATGCAAATTCAACAAGGCAACTAGAATGCAATTTGGCACAAGGCCACTTTCGGCATGACGTTAACTAAACTTGGAATTGTAATATGAGCTATTATTTGCGGAGAAGGCATGGGGTCATTTCTATTTTTTTAAAAAAACCTGACTCCTCTGAAAAATCCTCACAATAAAATGGACATTGTTTGTGTCTCCTTTTGGTGGTTATTCCTGCAATATATGCATTAAAAATCTGCTAGCTTTTTGGAAATGTTATAAATTGTTCAATTTACAGGAGCACCTTGTATGAATTTTCAATCATCAGTTATTAGTTGTTAAGTCTTCTAGTAGCAGAATTTATACCCCTATTCAAATCTGCTCTTTTAAAAAATACAAATGTGCTTTCCCCGAGCTAGTCTGAGCACTTTAATTGCAGAAATATGGTAAAATAGAACTTTAACCCACTTTTGTATGAATTATTAAAGATAGAATAATACATTCACATCTCTGGTTTGCAAAAAAAAAAAAGTCATTACCTGCATTATGTTGGCTGAAACATTCTGCAATTCAGTATTCTATAGCCAAATGGTGCTTATCTTTATAATACATTATTAGTATTATAAAAACTCAATGGATATGAATTATTGCTGTTATAATGCCCACGACATTGAAAATTATGCTCACTAATAGCATCTTTATTAGTACATTAATTGCTTCCCTTGGTGTCACACAACTAGCCATTAACTATTCACTTTGCCATTGGCTAATGTTAAACAATTACTTTCTGCTTTGTAGGTTATAAAACTTTTATCTTTTTCTTCTGCCCAGAACAAACTGTCTAGATTGGACTGGAGTAGTGTTTTTCTGATTTCAGAAACCAATAAAAGGTGCTGATGCTGTCTTCAGAAGGCACTTTTTTAATGCTAACACTATTGTCACAGGCTGGGCTAGCCCAAGCAGGGTGGTTCAAGTTCAAACCTTAAGGCCAAAGTCAAAGGGGAGTTCCAAGAGCGAAAGCCAAGTCAAACCGGTGGTCAGAGCACAAGGTAAAGCCAGGAGTGAGTCCAGAGTCAAGAGCGAGGTCAGGCACAGTTCAAGGTCAGTCACCGATAGCATCAGGTCCAAAAGCAGGCACGGGCAAGGTTCACAGAACACAGAGCGGTTGCAAGCAGTAGACACATTGCTTCCACACCCAGCAGTTCCTCCAGACTGGCTCTTATAGCCAGGCGTGGTTTCCAGCTAGCTGCTGGGGCTCCATCCTGACACTACTCATCGTCACTCTCCAGCAGCTGGAGTTGGCTCAAGAGGCGAACGCTGCACCGTCTCTCCTGCAGTTCCAGTCTCTGGCGCTCCCTGCAGCGTTCCTTGGGCATGAGTGAACCTGGGGGGGTGGAGGCTCTTGGCTGTGCTGCACCTGTAGAAGTCCCTGGCTGAGCTTCCCCTGCGGTATTGGAGCTAGAGGGTGCTGGTGTCTCAGCTGCTGGCTGCAAGCTCTGATCAGCCAGAAGCTGTTGCTCCTGATTGCTGGCTTCTGCTGAATCAGGGCTAGGGCTGGCTACACAGGGCTCCTCTTCTCCTGAGGAGTCCTGGCTGGCTACATGAGGCTCCTCTTCCCGAGAGGAGACCTTGCTCTCAGACTGGGCCATGACAACTATGCTGGGGCATATTTAAGAGCAGGGCTTTTTTTCCGGGAAAAGAGGTGGTGGAACTCAGTGGGTTGCCCTCAGAGAAAATGGTCACATGGCTGGTGGCCCCGCCCCCTGATCTCCAGACAGAGGGGAGTTTAGATTGCCCTCCACGGCATGCAGAGGGCAATCTAAACTCCCCTCTGTCTGGAGATCAGGGGGCGGGGCTACCAGCCATGTGACCATTTTCAAGAGGTTCCAGAACTCCGTTCCCCCGCTTTCCCCCTGAAAAAAAGCCCTGTTTAAGAGTGAACGCTCAGTTTCCTTGTGTGGAACAGAGAGAGTGATCTGGAATGCACTGAAAACTTTCCTGTATCTGTGCATAGCAGGAAGAAGAAATCAATAGTGGTACATATTGCTGTTTTGTAGGGAACCTTTTCCGCCATTATTTAATTCATTTATTAAAATGATTTATATCTTGTTCTGCCCAATATATTTTTCTCAAAGAGCTAACAATTGAGCAAAAACGAACGAAATGTCATGACATCCAACAAGCAATTTAAAAATGAATTATGCTTAATAAATATAAGTGGCACATTAACATCAACACCAGACAAACTATTAATCACCACAAATAATAACATAAAAAACAGAAGACCGATAAAGCAAAAGATCAACCAAAGGCATGTTGAAATGAAAAGTTTCTGCTTGGTGTTTGAATGCCAGTAGTGAAGGTGCTAGATGGACCTCGTAGGGAAAACCTCTCCGAGAGTTAGCACTGGATCAAGTAGGCCCTTAACTTGCATCGTTTTGGATGGGGCCTCAGAGATCGGCATCCAAAAAGGGTGTCAGGGCACAGGCACAACTCATGCAGGAGGAGACAAGTTTTTGGATGCAGGGCCGGTGCCAGGGTTTCTGGCGCCTGAGGCGAGATACCTACTTGTGCCCCGCCCCGCTAACCAATCTTAAAAAACAGAAGAAATGTGGGGGAAATGAATAGCACAAAACTTGAAACTTTTTACATTTTTAATTTTTATTTCTTATTTTAAATTTTAATTTTTTAAATAAGTGTGAGAATAAATAACAACAATGTTTGTTTTTCTTTCTCAAATAGGGAACAGAAAACAAATCACAAATAACTTTGAATAAACCTGTGAACTGTGATGTCAAAATTAGGTCTCTTGCATGTTTTCATTTCAGGCACGTCAAAATCTGACTTTGTGTGCCTTTTCACTTGCAAATGGTCTCACCAATTCCTTCAGGTCAAGTGCTGATGCTTCAGTGTGTTCAATTGAGATAGTTGCCAAACCAATTAGTCTCTCTTGCAGCATTGTGGAGCAGTGGGATTTACTCTTAAGGCAGCTGTTAACTGTTAATTTGATACTGAAGGCTTAAAAATGATGAATTTTAAATACATCTCTAAAATTATACCTTTTCCAGCTTTTCCAGCCTGCTTCCAGTATTCTTGGTGATTGGGAGGGGCAACAGGAGGGCGGTGGTCATCAGTGTCAAGGTCCTTCTCCACGTCTTTAGTTGCGGCAGGCAGGAGGCAGCGTGTGCGCATATCCAGGGGGCGGGCGGGAGTAGGAGGTGCACATTCAGGGGGCGGGGGGGGGAGACACACACAGGCAGCTGGACAGGGAATTGCCAGGCGGTGCATGCGCATGAGTGGAAGCAACAGGCACAGCAAGTCCCACCGAGACTGCCTGGTTGCTTCTGCGCTGGTGCCGGGTCAGGAGGTGGGGGGTCGTCAGGGGCTGGCATGGCGCCTCCTTCAGAGTTCATTGTTCGAGGCAGCTGCCAGCACCGCCTCCATGGAAGCACCAGGCCTGTTTGGATGCCTAATCTTTTTACAGAGGAATCTCTGACCCCACAACACAGATTGAAAACCATTTATGGAAGAAGAAATTCAAGTAATTGACTCTAGGAATCAACTCTTCTCCAGTCAGTCTAGGGAAACCACTGCCACAATTTATAGAATTCACTCCAACCAACATTTAACTTTCCATTCTGGTGTGGCCAGGCTTCTGAAGAAATGTGGTGTCTGTGCAAATCTTTCAAGTGACTAAGAGACAACTTAAGCTGATGTTATCAACTCCTCTCGATGTCATGGCCCGAAAAGACCCAAGGAAAAGAAGTCATTTCAGTCTGAGTGGTATGAGTACATCAGTTTCAAGAAAACGATGAGACTAAATCATTGAGGTTAGCTATGAAAAAAAAATGGAGCCACATACATTATTAGAGTTAATGTAAGGATTTCGGCTTTCTTAAAATACACAACCCCCAAAATGACTTAATGGATGAATGATCATCGTTTTCTCTCTTTCCACTGACTTTCCCTCGAGCTTGGCCAGATTCTTCAAGTGCCTCCCTGTAGGCTGAGACAGGTTTATTGTTGCACAAATGGTCTTTGATAACTTTTCAAGTTTGAGTCAATTGTTTAACAAAATTAACATTTTGTAATTCACACTCCACTTCTCCTCATCAAAACAGCTAAATCAAGTTGAAATAGATTTTTAAGTGCCTAACTGATTCACAGGCTGCTCTCAAAGAATAAGGCTGTATGCAGCTGGTACTTTAATTAAGAGTTTGTTCTCATGGATAGCACAGTTTGTTAATTTTTCTGTGTCAATATCTTTTGTTACGATGTTTCTAGTGCATGAATAAGGCATTATCCATTTAAATGACACTTTAATGAACACTTCAGCAGTTTCATCTAATTTAAAGGTAGCAACTAACAAGAAAGTTGGGTGCTGTTATGATAATTTACCAAATGTTTGGGAGATCTTGTTTTAAAGAGAGAATTTCCCTTAGGGCTAAGCCAAATACTGTATATGAACTTTTTCTGTGAAACAGAAGTTTTTTGAGGAAAGAAGGATATCCTGGTTGCCTCTCTTATTCTTCTTCATCTCTGCACATTTGCTGTATCTCAGGGGGTGCAGTCTGGTATAGGAATGGATGACCTTGGGCCAATTATTCTCTGTCAACCTAATGTATCTCATATATTTTTCTGAGGATAAAAAGAAAGAGGGGAAGAACCACATATACCACTCTCAGCTCCTTTGAAGAAGAATAGGATTATAATTATATATCTACCTCTTCAGTGCTCCCCTCATTTTTAACTTAGCTTCCTAGTAATAAATAGGAATGAATTTCTGTTTCATTTCTTTCATGGCTCAAGGATAAAGCATCTGTTTGTCGCACAAAAGGTTCCAGGTTCAATCCCTGGAATGAAGTCATAGGTGATGTCAGGGCTATTTTTCTGGGAAAAGAGGTGGTGGAACTCAGTGGGTTGCCCTCGGAGAAAATGGTCACATGGCTGGTGGCCCCGCCCCCTGATCTCCAGACAGAGGAGAGTTGAGATTGCCCTCCACACTGCGGCATGGAGAGCAATCTAAACTCCCCTCTGTCTGGAGATCAGGGGGTGGGGCCACTGGCCATGTGACCATTTTCAAGAGGTTCCGGAACTCCGTTCCACCCTGTTCCCACTGAAAAAAAGCCCTGGGTGATGTGAAAGACCTCTGCCTGAGACCTTGGAGAGCAGACAGTACCGACTCTAATGGGCCAGTGCTCTGATTCAATATGTGGCAGGTTCATGTGTTTTTAAATGGGGGTCCTGGATCAAAAATGATATGGTAATCTCGACAATGGTTCTGAGACTTCAGTGCCAAAATCTGGAAAGTGTTACAGCAAGTATGCACTTTGATTCATATCTGCTAATGTGAAAAAAAAATCTCATGACATTTTCAAAATGTTACAGTCAATATTATATGCCCCAAATGCTGTTAACTTTCTTTCCTGGACGTCACTTGTTTGTTATAAATCAGATTCCTTTAATGACGTTCTTGGCGTCTTGTGTTCAGTACAAAAATCCCAGTTATTGTTTATGGAAAAAAACAAACTGGCAACTTCTGTACAAATACTTTGTCCTTTGGATTACATTTCTTTTTGTTACCAATTTGTGTTCTGTTTCTAAGGGTGTTAAGACATGCTACAGTTTAGTGGGAATTTACGTTTAAACTCCAGTCGTTGTGCTTTAATTTTACATGTTTAAGAAGCAATTTTATCTTGTTTTCTTCTTATTCTTTGTTTCTCTTCTTTGTTTCTCTTTTGTCCTTGGGAATCATTGGAATGCAATTATATGTGCAGAATCTTCCAAAAGAAAAAAACCTTTAGACAAACACAGACTCTCCTGAGGATTGTATTTTCAGTGTTGCCTAAAACAGGAAAAGAAAGCCTCTAGGGAAGCTGAAACAGAAATGGTTTATGCTGGCCACTGGCCAAGTCTTGACAAGCACCTTTATGTTGTATTTAGTTGAAATTTGTCCTTCATTAAGAATAAAAGTAGTACATGGGCCCAGTGGATTTACAATGTAGTCCTAGGCAGAGTTACACTATTCTAACTTAACATTGCCTAGGATAGTTTCTGGTGGGTAGCCACATTGGTATGCAGTATAAGAGCAAGATTTGAGTCCAGTTAGCACCTTAAAGCCCAACAAAATTTCCAGGATATAAGCTTTAAAGAGTCAACAGCTTCACCACCGCAGCTGATGTTCCCCTGTTGATGGAAGAGTTCAAGGATATGTTCTGCAGGATGAATGAAAGATCCAGAAGGCTTGGCTAGCATCCTGTTAGGGTTGAATGCACTTCCAGGAATTGTCTGCATTGCACAGAGCAGATGTGTGGAACTAGTAGGCAAATCAAGAAGGAAAAGTTTCCTAGAAAGCTACACAGGTATGGAGATAACTGCTGCTTAATGTTGTCGGACACCAACAGAGAGGAAAATGTATCAGGGGGAAGTAGTCAGAGTAGGGCTATTGGATTTGCTATCCCATCGGGCTCACTGGGTTTACTCCACTTAATGAGGAAGGCTGGCTACAGTTCTGTGTCCTATCATGCACAAATGCTATGTTGAAGCCTTGCAGTCTTAAATTAGAGTTAGTTCACACATTCACTGTTATTATTTCATGACTGTAACACCAGTGCACTCTGACCTGAATAGCCCAGGCCAGCCTGATCTCATCCTCTCTCAGACACTAAGCAGGGTCAGCCCTGGTTAATACTTGGATGGGAGACCACCAAGGAAGTCCAGGGTGGCTACACAGAGGCAGACAATGGCAAACCATCTCTGAACATCTCATCTCTAGCCTTGAAAACTGTATGGGGTCACCATAAGTTGGTTGTGACTTGATGGCCTTTTACACACATACAACATCAGGGCACATGGGTGAATGTGCCATCACAGATTGAATGTCTCACCTAGAATGTTTAAATCACCTGACACTTCCTCAAATACACTGCTTTTCAGTGGAGACAGAGCACACATTCAGACATGTTATAAATATTCAAGGGATATGAATGTGCTTGTGTGTGACAAGACCAGTCTTGCGTTAAGAAAGAGGATGAATTGCTTTTCTTGCTATGGCTAAATTATCCAGCACCATAAAAATCTTTTTTGTACCTACCTCAGAACCACTAGGCCCCATTCTATGAAGAGTGGTTAATTAATAATAATCAGTGGCTGATCAGTAGCAGAACGCGGTCAGGTTTACCAAACAGTTACTTTCCAAGTTCCTTACATTACCTGCTTTCCTCTAAGAAATTATACATTACACTTGCATTTTTTCCCAGATACCATACCAGCAGTCTTTCTAATTGAATTTTAACTTCTTGAGATCTTACTTCTCCTACTTCCTAGTTTTTCTGTGTACCTCATAACTTCTTGGGCCTGTGAGGTTCCGCCTGTTTATTTACAATTCCATTTAGGCAATGTCATCTAAAATATTTTGAATATTGGTATTTATTTACCATGAGAAGAAATACTATGTGAGTGGGGAAGATGTTTGAAAGACAAACCAGCAGTGTTATTGTACTGAACAAATATATTTCTAAACTTCAGCCCAGTCTGTGAGGATGCTCTTCATAATGGTTCGCTGTAGGGAATCTTCCATCCTTGAGTTTGATTCATTAATGGCCCTAGATAGGTCTATACCTATCTCAGAGATCATTCAACCTCAAGATTTCCTCCTTTCAGTCCTCTCTTTTCTTCAGCACTATCTTCTTCTGAGACACCAACCTTCTTTCTCTTATTCACATCTAAGGTTTTCCTCAGACGGATTCCATACTAAATTGGCAGAATTTGGATATACAGTTCCAAGAAAGAAAAAGGTACATTGTGCTTTTAAACGGAACTCATATCATGAAGAGTCCGAGAGGTTAATTGCTGAAGTATTCCATTACAATATCAACAGAACAAGATCATTAATTTGTAAAGGAAAAATACCAAACATTGTAATCCTGGCTACACAAAATCACACCACCCTAAACAGATGTTACTTTACACAGAAAAATTCCAAGCTTGGTGTTATAGATTGGTAACATCTGTTCTTGAGTTAGTCAACGGATTATTTCCCTTTGTTGAAGGTCATACTTCCTGCTTCTTGGAAGTCAGACCCTAGTATGACTTAGTTCACATAGTGATGATGGAGCAGTTGGATTACACTAGAAGCAGAATCATCCTTTTGTTCTGGATCTGCCCCTTCTATAAAGTTTTATTGGAAGGCTTTACTGGATACACAGTCAAGGAACATACTGCATTTACACCAAAGTCGTGAGTGACACAAACCTTGAAGTTTCCCTTGGGGTGAAATTTATTTTTGGAATCCTCTGAAGAACAAATGGGTAGAACTGTGTTGGATATTCTCCAATCCCCCACCCCACAGAGTCTTTGAAGTTCTGATTAAGAACATTTCAGTTATACACAGAAGTTCCAGAGGATTTCTTTACCTTGTATTCCAGCCTCATGAGACATGATAAACCTTAAGGTTAATACTGTATTAAAATTATTAACACATATCCACCGGGTTGAATAACCACTGCATGTGTTGAAAAACCAAATCATGCACAGACATGTGTGAAACTGCCCTTTTATTAATGGACCACAAGAGAAGAGGCAATGTTGACACATAGTATCCAGTATCATAGATCTAGAGGAGTTAGCCGTGTTAGTCTGTAGTAGCAAAATAGAAAAGAGTCTGGTAGCACCTTTAAGACTAACCAACTTTACTGTAGCATAAGCTTTCGAGAATCACAGTTCATCTGACGAAGAGAACTGTGATTCTCGAAAGCTAATGCTACAGTTGGTTAGTCTTAAAGGTGCTACTGGACTCTTTTCTAGTATCCAGTATCAAATCATAATTCCACAATTCCCTAAGACCAGGCTGCATATCTGTGATCAGACCTCAAAGAATCTTCTACAATGCTAACATGTCATTTAGTCCTTAGTTTGCTGACTTGACCTCCCATTTCTTTGTGTTTAACATGGCTGAGGCATACCACATTTTACATCAGGCTCAGTTTAACTGATAAACATAGCTGCAAATAAGGAAGAAGACTGTATAGTGTATGTGCATCTGGCATGTTTCCCAAGAGCGAGGTTTATTCATGGATTATTCATTCTTTGAAAACCACAATGATTATGATGAATACATAACAGGGTACTTGTTCATAGTGTGGGGAGCAGAAAATATATAAAGGAGATGTTATTAATGAAAGTTCTTTAGAGATTTCTGGTGACACAAGCCTCTATTCCAAACTCCTGAAAAGAAAGAGCAAGGCACTTAAAGGGCATAGGTATGACTCTTCGGTGGAAGGGATGCTCATAATTTGCAAAGGCAATCCAGTCCTTGGAACAAATTGCACTCTACATTTATTTATTTAAATACCACTAACCATAGGTTTTTTTTGGAGGTGATAATGATGCATACATGTCTGAGGAGTCCCATAGTACCACAACATAAGCCATACTGGGTCTTTAACATGGTAATTTGGGGGAAGTTAAATGGGGATTCAGCCTGAATGCTACCATCCAGTTCTGGACACAGGAGGGATAACTGCCATACTAGCCCAAGAATCCTTTTTACTCCAGTCAACCAGAGATTGGTCATTCCCTACCCACTATAAAAACTTCTGTGCTGGGCTGAGCAAATAGAAGACCTGCTCTTAATGGCTAAAGACTGGCTTTCAAATTTTGCTTGGCCTCCAAGTTCACAAAAGCGAATCAGTTTCAAGTAGCCCATATTATGTTTTTCCTAGGGTAATACCTACTTTTCTATGAAGTCTTGTGTTCTCACCTGGCTTACCTAGAGAGATGAGTAAAACTTGGGCAGGAATTACTCCAGATTCTCATGCCCTGGAACTAATATAAAATATGGAACAGGCTGCTGAATATTACACTCACCTGGCTTTGATACATGAAAATTCCCTGGATATCCATTGGAGAAGGTGAATCACCAGTTTGGGAACTGCCCAGGGGAGTGTTGCGGCATCAGTGGTATCTCCAATGCTCTTTAATATTTATATCAGGTCTCTGAATGAGATTGCCTGGAGTTTGGGGTATAACTGTCATTCTTATGCTGATGGTATCCAACTCAAAATTTATTTGTCTAATCCTCTAGATGCTGTTGCCTTAATCCATATTAGAAGTGATGCTAGTCACTGATGCTGATATTTGGGAGCAAACTGACCTACTTTCTTTTGCAGATCAGGTGAAGACTTTGAGGTTGCTTTAAGACACAGTTTTGTTGATGAAGAAACAGATCACCATTGTTGCTAGAAGTGATTTATACCAGTTACATCTGGTTTGTTATTAAAACCAGAGCTTAAAAATGAATACAAAAGATTAAAAAAACAGTTACAACATTAGGGATCACTGAGGGAGTGCCAAGCAAAACAGAATAGTTTTCATTTGCTGGCCGAAAACAGCAACAAACAGGGACAGGTGAATATCCCTGGGGAGAGAGTTCTGCAGTTTTGGTGCCACTACTAAGAAGTCCCTCCCCTAGGTTGCTACCCACCTAATCTCAGAAGATGCTAGCTCCCAAAGCAGGAATCCAAAGATGACTGCAATGGTTGGGTAAGTTCAGAAGGGAGTAGACAGTGTGTTCGTCGCAAACCTTTTCATTTCAGCACCAGCACATTGCTTAAATGGAAATTGTCTTAAATTGAATCAGACTGTTGGTCTATTAGGGGTCAGTATTATCTTCTCAGGCTGGCAGCAGCTCTCCAAAGTCTCAGGTAGGGACTTTCACATCACCTACTGCCTTGCCCTTCTAACTGGAAATGCCAGGGATTGAAAGAGGGATCCTCTGTAGGCAAAGCAGACCCTCTTATCGCTTAGCCATGGCACCACTCAGTAGCTGCATGCCTGCATGGGGCTGCAGCTGTGGCCCTGTCAGCTCTATCACCATCTCCCAATGCCTGCTTCCCCCTTTTCAGTAGTGCAAAGAGGTGTGAGCTGGGCTATTCTCTGCAACTAGGGATACTCAAACACCCATTGGTTTGACTCACATCCTGTTCACTAGTCAAGAACAGGGACCAGATTTTTCAACAATTGGTTCAATAGTTCATTGATCTATTAGTAAATGTTCAACAGGTTTCTTCTTTCATTGTCTTCCTCCTTAATTATGCAGTACAGGGCAATTGGCTCTTCACATGTGCACATTCTCACATAGGCCAATTGAGTTCTACTGCATAAGAGATCAGCAGGGTATTGTTTGAAAAGGCAATTAGATCATTCACAAATCATATAAGTCAATCATAAATCAATACTGTGTTTGAATAAAATCCTGCTTTGGGGTATTTGTCTAAGTAATTCTGATCGACGCTAATGACTTCTGATCAGTTTGATCACCATGCTCTTTGTGCATGTGAAAACTCAATGCAAAACCAGTTTGGCGGGTGATCACAACTGTTTGACATGAATAGAACACATTGAGTGATTGGTTGACTTGCAGCTGACTAACACCTTTGAACACAGTAAGTCTAATTGGTGAACACAGATGTAGAGATGGGCACGAATCGAATTATGATGCAAAAAAACACACAAACCAGGCTGGTTCGTGGTTAGACATGGGCATGAACAGCATTACGAATAGAAAAAACCCATGAACAGCCCCTTCGTCTGTTCACGAACAAGCCATTCATGAGGGTCCATTCTAAACGAACAAGTGGTCCTTGCAAGCCTCATTTGTTGCCTTCGGCAGCCGTTTGTCAAGCCAGACAGTCTGGGGCTTTTCAATCAATTCCCCTGGCAACGGCAGGGACTGAATTCTGTCTGAACTCCTTCTGGCTTTCCTTCTGGCTTTAACCTTTCAAAGTACTTCCAGCAGAGAGTCCCGTTTTTGCCACTGTGAAGAGAAAATGATAGCAAAGGGGGGGACCCATAGATCAGGCCTTTCCGGGGGTGCAATCTCTCTGAAACTTGGGGGGTCTTCGGAGGACAGTGAGGACTATGTTCTCTGCAAATTTGGTGGGTATTGGACATTGGAAAGGTCAGTTTGTAACCTCTCAAAGTAGCTGCTTTCCAACAGGCAGTCCCATTTTTGCCACTGTGAAGAGAAAATGACAACAAAGGGGGAGACCCATGCATCATGCCTTTCCGTGGGTGCAATCTCTCTGAAACTTGGGGGGGTCTTCAGAGGACAGTGAGGACTATGTTCTCTGCAAATTTGGTGGGTATTGGACATTGGGAAGGTCAGTTTGTGGGGTGTTTAAAGGGCCCTGCCCCTTGCACATGGCAGGAAAGGGCCCTTTAAACTAACAGCTGGCCGGGGGCAGGGGGGAATTCCCCCTGCCACCTGCCAGCTGATAATTTAAAGGGAACGTTAAGGGGTCATGAACAACGAACAACAAACATGTTTGTGAACTTGGTCACGTTCGTTACTGTTCATTGTTCGTTGTTCATGGATTGCAACGAACAACTAACAGCTTGTTCATTTTTTTCCCATTCGTGCCCATGTCTATTCATGGTTCATGAACCAGTGGTTTGTGGAAGCTTGTTTTCACGAACTTCCACAAACTGGTCTACTGGTTCGTTTGGGTCGTATTAAAGGGGCAGTTTAAATGGCCATTTCCCCAGGGAAATGGCCATATAAACTTTTCATGGCCCTTTAAACTATCAGCTGGCAGGCGGCAGGGGGGATCCTCCCTCACTGCCTGCCAGCTGATAGTTTAAAGGGACCTGCCCTTTAAACTGCCCAAACCCCAGCTACAGGGGATTTAAGAGAGCGGCTTCGCACAGAATGTAGGGGGAAATGAGGGAAGTGATAAAGATGTCAAATGAAAAGAGAGTGAACAGTAGAAAAAGAAGTCAGGCTGTAAGCCAAACTGGAGTGGGGAGATACAATGGGCAGTTGAAATAAGGAAGGGAAGTGGTGCTACATGTAGGATGCTGGTTTTGAATCTTTGGATTGGAAATTGGGCTAATAGAAAGTGTCTCTTTGCCTCTGAATTTCTTAATTTATGGTAGAAATCATTTCATACAAAATCACAGGACATAAAACACATCACATTCTATATTTCTTAAAAGTTATAGAATTCAAGGAATATTCTCTGTTTAGTTTCTATTATTAATCTCTGGCACACTCATAGTTTTGCCTTTTAATCTTGGCATACGAAAAAAAACCAGAGTCAGCAGTCAGCATTTTTTTAAAAAAAAAATCTGTATCAGTTCAGCCGTTTCCCCCCATCTGTTAGCAGAGCAGAGTGGTAAACAGAGGCATAACTGCATCACCTAAGTATCAAGACATAGCAAAATAAATTACCCGTATCAATTTGAGCTAACTGGTTCTGGATGGCAACCCCAAACGACACACACTAGGCAGCTGTTCGTTTTTGACTTAAACGAGCAATCTTGCATAATAGCAGGGAAAGGATCGTGTTTGCTCTCAGCCCCCAGAGCTTCTGGCCTGACGATGTGACATCTGTAAAGACCTTTTACAAACCAACTTGAGGATACAGAAATGTCACTTCACAACTATCAAGGGCTGAGTGCAGAGGACCAAAATATAGTCATGTTGAGAGTGCCAGAACATATTCACAGAGCTACTACAATGAAGCCAGTTGAGGATGGCATGATGAGTGATCCGCTTTTTGGATTTTAAATGCCCCTATCTCCAAGGGCCAATATTCATATTACGTTTCCCAACACAAAGATTAATATCAGGGAGGCAAGGCTTCATCAAATAGGCTAGTCAGCCACAGTGTTGGTTGATTAATTGGCAGGAAGAAATTTTAATAGGCAGAGCTGGAAGTTAGCAGCAGATTTGTTGTTTTGTTTCTGATGTGATGCTGTAATAGTGGAAGGAAATATTAAAAACGGTCTTCGGACAGGGAGTGGTAGCTTCTGTTTGTTAAAGTGTAAATTGGGTTCTACCTCCACATACAAAAGCAGAACTAAGGAAGATGTGAGCTAGAGAGCGAGGGATTTAACCATCCCCATCCATTAGAGTTGCTGGGGGAAGGGCCCAGCAAGGAAGGTCAGAGAAACCTCGACCCTTAAAGAGCTTAAGAGAAGTTGGCTCCTGTGGTGGGCGATGACATCTGCCCACTTCCAGCAAGTGGGGGGTTGTTTGACATCTGGTATAATTTGGGCCTTTATAGCTGAAATGTGAGGGCAGCTGTTGCCAGGACATCTTTATCACTTCACAGAATGTGAGGATATTAACTAGATATGGGCAAATGTTATATTCCATTCAGGGGAAAGGCAGGAAATGTAGTAAACTAAACATCAACTTTTATTTCTTAAAGAACATACCAAGCACGAACCACAACACCCTTAAAAACTAAAATCACTTCAGCACTGGAGCCTGCTTCTTCCCTCCCTTTTCCCAGAGTGCCCCTTGGTTATGTTTTAAAGAGGCAATTACACATAATCAACCAAACACTAAACTTACAGCAACTATTATTACTTTTCACAGAACAAACAAACAAAAAGAGTAAAAGCATGAGGATGAGGAATGATGGATTCTTATCGAGACTGATCGAAAAGAGTCCAGTAGCACCTTTAAGACTAACCAACTTTACTGTAGCGTAAGCTTTCGAGAATCACAGTTCTCTTCATCAGATGTGTGGATCTATTATCTAGACTGGAAATCCTTCATGAATAGGCAATCAGATATTTTGGTGCCTAAAGTAGAAAAAAAAATCAAAGAATAATATTCCCTCACTGATGTACATAGAGTACAATTCATGGGGTGGGACCTCTATGCCAGCGCAATGAAAGGGGGGGGGAAATCCTTTTATATAAATGGGGCATTGACAGGCCTTTCCTAAGCAGAACTATAATCTTCTCTATGGCCTTTTATCTTCAATGATGTAACTCTATTTAGGATAGTACACATTACTTGTCCATTCCCATTTTATCCTCTCAACAGCTCTGTGAGGTATGTTAGACTGAGGGCCAAGCTACACATGACGAATGACACTTGAACGGCAAGTGGACTGAGTGGAGGGCAAGTGAACAGGGAGAAATACACTTGCTGTTCAAGTGTCATTCGTCATGTGTAGCTTGGCCCAGTGACTAAGAATTAGGACCAAGGTTACAAGTGAAATTCATGGCTAAGGTAGCATTTGCATGCCTCTTTGAAATATGATCAGCATTTTACCCGCTACACCATACTCTATGCACCCTTTCACAGGAGAAATTCCTAGTGGATTCTGCCCCATGGGCCAGTCCAACCAAATCTTGTCTCATGGCAGAGTTCTCTTTTTAAAAACGTCTCTTGTGAGGGGAAGGGAATAGAGCAGTTTTTTTTAAAAGAGAAGCAAAAATTTCATTAAGTTCATATGGGGCAAGTTTCTCCACTCCTCTGCTCTTTCTCTGCATCCCTGACAAGTTACCACAGAAGGCAATTTGCACTGCAGCTGCATATTTCTGGAAATAGGGTCTAATTTATGCAGACAAGGGCCACAGGGTCATCCACTAGACAATGACAACCATACAACAGTTCAGTCATCTCACACACCCCAAAAGCCTGATGGGGTGGTGAAGCAGCTGGCTGCCCCCAGGAGGATTTCCCCAGGGGGAGAGAAAAATTTTGCTGGCGAGTCTCAGAACAGCTACTCCTTGGAGTGCTACAAAAAGGGCAGACAGCTCAGATGGAGAGGATCAAGTCCTCAAATATATTTTCTGCTCTACTGTTGTGCTTTCTTCTGAAGTTCAAGCACTATTGCATGACCTTGAGTGACTCATAGGATAAGACAGTAGATCTAAGAGGCTTAATTTGCTGTTTTAAAATTAAAAAGTTTAGATACTACGATTTGTCTCTGGCACTTCCAGCTAATTCTCCTGTCATCAATGTCTATCCTGCCTCTCCAGTCTGTTCCTTCAATTCTTTCCATCTTCCAATGTTTTATTGTTGTTATGGCTCCCCAGTTCCCAAAACAATGAGCAGTTCTGGGACAGCAATACCAGGTTTAATTTCCTTCAGATGAGGAAGTAATAGAGATTTACGGTGTTGTCACGTTACGTTTATTTACTAATATGCAAAGAGAGCAGAAGTGGATAAAAAGATGAGCTTACAAGGCAGTAGAGTTGCTAGTCCTCATCAGATTGCCAGAGAGGAGAGGGATAGAAAGAGGGAGAGGGAGGTAGGGCTGAAGAGACCCCGTACTCAGGGAAGTTTTCACTCAAGTCTTTTTTTCTCAGCCAGAATTCTAACTTAGTTATCCCATCTACCCTCACAATCATTGACGGAATGATGATGGGAAAGGAACTTAAAGTTTTTAAAAAACATTATTTTCCAATCATATCAACCATTTGGATGCGCATGGACCTCATGGAAGACAGACCTATGATATCTAAATGGGACCTTCATATGCTACAGCATTAGGTAAAGGTAAGGGTAGTCCCCTGTGCAAGCACCGAGTCATTACTGACCCATGGAGGGATGTCGCATCATGACGTTTTCTTGGCAGGCTTTTTTATGGGGTGGTTTGCCATTGCCTTCCCCAGTCATCTATACTTTACCCCCAGGAACCTGGGTACTCATTTTACCATCCTTGAAAGGATGGAAGGCTAAGTCAACCTTGAGCCAGCTACTTGAACCCAGCTTCCGCCAGGATCAAACTCAGGTCGTGAACAGAGCTTGGGCTGCAGTACTGCATCTTACCACTCTGTACCACTGGGCCCACTACTACAGCATTATACGTCTAAATGCCAGCTCTACTGGACAAAGAGAGGGAGACTATCAGCGTTATACTTAATTTGTGAATGCCCAGACAGTATCTAGTTTGTGTGCTGTTGGAAGACAATGATGGAGTGTGTGAGCTTTGATCGAATAAGGTAGTTCAATCTATCTATCCCACCCATTCGTCCTCAAAGGAACTCAGGTTCTCCTTTTCTGTGGTTATTTATGCAATAACTCTGTGGGAAAGGTTAGGCTGAAAGAAAGAATCGCAAAAATTACGTGAGGTTCAAGGGTATTTGAACCAGGTGTCCCCAATCGTAGTCTAGCCCTCTAAATTACATACCACATTGACTTTCACTTATGTTTTTATAACAATTCACAAGTTTCATTCTAATGAATGGAATTTTTTAAAGCATAGATGAGAAGTAGATTGCACCAAGTGCATACAAATCTATTTCTGTGAATGTCATATAATCTCAAGCCAGGGTGTTGGACTAGGATCTGGGAGACCCAGGTTCAAATCACACTCTGCCACAGAAGCTTGCCGGGTAACCTTGGGCCAGTCACACAATCTCAGCCTAACCTACCTCACAGGGTTGTTGTGAGGATAAAATGGAGGAAAGAAGGATATGAGCCACTTGGTTAGAAAAATAGGATATAAATGAAGCAGATAGGTAGATTCCATTTTTATAGGGAAACAAAAATAACTGTTGTGGGAATTACATACGGGGTACTTTCAGTGAAATCCTAAGCAGAGTTACTCCAGTCTAAGACCATTGATGGGGTTAGACTGGAGTAACTCTGCTTAGGATGTCACTTTTTGTGCATTTCTACAAGGCTGTTTGCTGAAAATTTCATGTACAAGACCCCTTAATTCAGTGCTTGCAAAACTACCTGTCTCAGAATCTAGGATATCCCAATACTTGAGCAGAATTATTAGACTCCTACAACTAAAGTGTTCAGACCATAAGGGCTAATTAAAAATATTTAAACAGCTTATTTCTATCACATCCAATATACCTAAACCAAAGTAAAAAGAGGCTTTTAACAACCTGGGAACACTTGGCATCTCTGGGCTGAAACAATAACTTACATAAGAAACTAGTGACATAAACAGAGTGGGCCAACCAAGTACAGTACAGATTTTGTCTCCTGTAAACTTTCCTCTAATGTGATCTTCATTAATGACATTCACTTTTATGTGGGTTGAGTGGTTTGGTGATTATGGATGAAGCAAAGAGCTGGAGCCTAGAGAACCTTACACTTTGAGAATATATGGGGAATATATTATCCCCACACCAAAATAAACACCATCTGGCTTTTATTGGTTTCTCATTTCTGAAGCACGAATCACTGAAAATCTGCACAGAAAGCCCAGTCGGGACAAAAACACCCAACATGGGTTCATCCCCACCCACCCCCCTGCTTGTGTGGAGAGCCTTCTTTTTTCAACCCTATTTAGTGTTATTCTTTCTCGGGGGGGGGGTTGTTTGGTTCTCTCCCTCCCCCGTTATTGCTAGTTGTTCCTTCTTCCAAATGGTGGTGTCATGTAAGTAATCCTTCTCAACAGGAAATCATAGTCTGAAATGCAGTGTTACAACTTTACATAGCCAGTCAGATAAAGCTACGTGAGGTGATTACTAAAGGCACATGGAAGTAATTGGGAGTGAGGGCAAGCGAAGGCAAATGAGAATAAGCAAAATATACATAGCTGAAAAACAATCAACAAGGAGAGTTTGTTTTTTGGCCCAGCCAAAGTTGTTCATGGAAAACTGTGAGACTTTGGGCTGCATTCTACCATCATGATCATAGTGGGTGGGAAATATAAACTGCAAAGGAGACATTTATGAAGTGAATACAAACAAAACGAAACCACAAAAAATCCACTTAATTTATCCATTTGATTTCATTATGGTGATCATCCAGCAAGGCAATGAAGACCATGCACTTCTGAGTTGAATAAAGTAAAATAAATTTTTAACTTTTTAGAGCTCTTGTCTTGTGGTGAATAAGCTGCTGCCAGAAGGCCTGAGCTTCATGCCAGCAGGGCAAGTCAACTTCACTGAGGGCTCTAAATCACAAGCCCTCCATCACATCAAACATTCGTTGACATCAGGAGATAAATCAAACAAGGGGTCAGAGACGGTAATGGAGGTTCAACCAGCTGCAGGGATTTTTTTTTTTGCTTTGAAATCTAATACTTATAAATTTTTGTTCCTAAACATATGTTTTTGAAAGATGGTGTATAGGTTCCTTTTAACAACAACTGCATGAAGGTCAACCTGCTCAGAGCGTTCACAAATGAATGAGATTGCTATAATGATTTATGATGGGATCTAGAGCCCTTTGAAATCACTAGAAAGAACAGGCTCTATGGGTATGGGTTTCAATGTTTGTATTCTATTTTAATATTGTATTACAAATGCTTATGTTTGCATTTATATTGTTTTAAACATGTGTGTGTGTGTATTGTAAACTGCCTCAAGCACTAAATGCAGTGGAGAGGCGGTTTATAAGTTAAACAAACAAACAAATGGGGAAACTCAGTTTACCAAAGAGGTCAAACAGATATCAGAGTTTGCTTATTTATTTCTGTCAGTTTCTTTCATTTCTGCACACAACGAATGTAAGAAGGGTTGCCAGGCCAAGCCTGGCACCTGGTGGGAGGGTTGGGGCCAGGGGCATGGTGGGGGGCTGTATCAAAAAAATGTGGTGATGCCACTTCTGGGGAAATTCTGAAGTAACTGAGGTAGCTCTAGAAAACACCAGAAACTATATGGTACCACAGAGTTGCTAGAGATTCCTAGAGCTATTGCTGTCACTTCCAGGTTTTCCCTGGAAGTGATGTCATCACACATATGATGCTGGTTAGTTTTTAAACCTTTTAATGGGAGCTCAGGGCAGGGGATCCCCTGCCCCAACAGGGGACTTGGCATGTAAGAAAAAGAAAAGCCAATTGGTTTGATTCAGATATACCAGGTCTACTTCACCTACAGGGTAAGGAGGTGCCTCAGACAAGGGTAGTTATCTGCAAAGCAGAATTGTCTGTTGCCTCTGGTGATCATCAGGCCTTGGGATTCAGATAATCTTTTAGGACCCTTCAGTATATGCAGTCCTGTACCTTTAACAGCTGTTGCTCTCTTCCCTCTCCATGTTCGGAGCCTCGTCTCTCACAAGACCCCACTTCACCTGGTAGTGTTCTTTTGCTGCTGAGGCTTCCAAGCCTCTGTGACTGCTAGCCCACTTGGATCCATTTGGCTGCCAAGTGCTTTGCCCCCGCTGCACCACCTCTAAAGTCCCTCCATGTTGCCAGCTTTCTGGTGTGTTCAGCCAGGGAGAGCTAATTGTTGTGTTGAATAGCTATTTTGTAAGCTATTTCATTGTTGATGTTTAGAAGTTTGTCGGAGACCAAAGTCTGTGGCTGGACCAACTAGGGCCCTCTATACTGCAGGCAAAAGTATAGCAAGGGCTATAAGAGGGACAGAAGAATAATCTGATGTTAAGAAACCTGCCCTGTGTTGTTTCCCTGTATGCATTAAAGTACAAAGCAGATGCTTCTTCTCACCTCCTTCTTCTTCCCTCAGTCTCAACTCTTATTGGGTCCCCCAGCACAAGGCAGAGTTGCAAATCCTCAAATGCCACTCTTGAGGGAAAGGGGACCTTTCTGAAACAGCTGGAGAAAATCAGAGGTCTGTAAGGTAATCAGTGAAAATTGCCCCCTTTCCTATTTCCAGCTAAGTAACTCCCCCAAGTATAAAAAATACTTGAACAAGCAGCACTCTATTTAAAACACTGAAGATCAAGGGATGGTTCAGTTACATGCTCTCCTGTCTGTGATATAGAGTTGCTAAGCTCCAGATGGTGGGTGGAGATCTCCCAGAATTACAACTGATCTCCAGGCCATGGGGATCAGTTCCGTTGGAGAAGATGGCTGCTTTGGAGGGTGGACAATGGCATTATACCCCTCTGAGGTCCCTCTCCTCCCCAAACCCTGCTATCTCCAGACTCCACCCACCCACCCCTCAATCTCTGGGAATTTCCCATCTTGAAACTGGCAACCCTACTTTGTGATACAAGAATTCATTTGTCCCTCCAAGCAATTCCAGTTCATTCTCAAGTGGAACCCCTGTTTTATAGTGTAAAACTAGATGCTCCCCTGAGCCTTTTCCAGTGCCAAAACAGTTGGGGGGGGCTGTTTTGGCACTTGAATAAAAAGGCATGGGAGGGACAAGATCACCTGGTCCTCCTGTGTCATGGGCCAGATCCAAAGCATGCCCTTGCCACATTTTTAAATAGCTAAGTTCTACTCTAGAATGGTATCGATTTCCATGGATCAGGCCTAGGATTACCAGGTCCCTATACCCTCCTAGCTGGAGTGGGGGGACCTGGCACTTGTGCCTTGTTCATGTTCTTTTTTGCATGCACATTCCCAGCTCTTGCATGATGATGTCACTTCCCAGAAGTGACATCATCATGCCACCCACAAGCGTGCTCCTGCGTTTCATGCGAGGCTAATTCTGGCCGTTTGTGGCCAAAATTGGCCCTAGCAAAACATGGGAGCACATCCGTGGCTGGCATGATGACATCACTTTTTGAAGTGATGTCATCATGCTCCATCAGGAATGCGCCCAGTGCACACTTTCCTGGGTTGTCTGCTGGTGGTGGACAATCTTCGGGGGGCTTGCCACCTCCTGCTGATCACCAGCAATCAGCGAGCATCAGGGCAAACCCCTGGGAGATTGCCCTCCACTGGTAGGCAACTGGGAACCCTAGTCAGGCCCCTGAATGCTATAACATCTCACCGCCTCCATTTTATCCTTATAACACCCCTGTGGAGTAGAGTTCGATTTCAAAAACTCACACACTGTCATGGGTCATTTGGCTGTTCCTTATAAAAGGTATAGTGTGCACTGTGTACTTGGTTTTTGGATTTTACTTTTATATTGACCCCACTGTAAACAACTTCCCACTGCAACTATAGGACAGTGCTTTGACATTATTCGAACTAGAAACTTGATGGTATAATAAAACCCCAAGAAGTAAAACAGAAATCCCAGAAAGCTAAACATGCTGTGCCATGGAAAATTTGCCACTCTAATGCTTAACACATTTATTTGGAAGCAAGCCCTATATTTCAGTGGAATTTGAGTTTATGTAATTGTTATCAACTTTGTTACACCTCAGTTCTGAACCAGCTTACTAAAAAAAGGTCTCACTGATTTCAGTAGGGCTTACTTCCAAGTAAGTATGGTAAGGATTACAGCCTTTTAAGAGATGAAATTGTTGATGCATGTAGAATGTGCTCTCCCTAGTTTATAAAAATGTGATTAGCCATACAACCTTTAACAGAGAAATTCTATGCAGATTAGTAATGTTTAAACTGCCAGCCAGAATGTTAATAAAATTATTTGTGAATCACTGAACCAGCTTAAAAAGTTTAGTGCTGGATTTAAAAAAAAAAAATCTTTCGCCAAACCAGATTCTTTCATTAATTCTCTAGGGAGGCTAAAAGACAAAGCAGATCCCCATAATTTTATTTGCCGGGTTATGCAAACCTTATGTAAAGTTTTCCCACAAAGCTTTTCACCAGGTTTTTACTGTTATCCATTTCCCACTCCGAGCATTCATTCTCATTCCCACAACTCCTTCTCCCTTCCTACCAATAGAACAGACAGTTTCTTAGAGCTGCAAATTATGGGCTCAGAGGTGAAGAATGCAAGCCTTGTGTATATAACCCACAGTGAAATTGACAGATATTGTGTGTGTTTCCATAAGGGAGTGAAGTCCCAAGGTTCCTTGCGGGGGAGTCTGAGCAATTGACATAAAAGCTGACCTTGCATGGGACTTCAAGCAGATTCCAAAAAGAGCCTCTGGTTGTTTTCAGAATGTCAGCTAGCTTTCTGAACACTTACCTCATGTTGTCCAGCCTTTTATCACCTATCCCTGACACTGCCGGCATACTAAGAGATATGAATCACAGTGGGAAGAAATGTTTTAAAGCCTAAATTCCTCTTTACCTCTGTCTACTTCCCACCCTTCTTCTGCACCAGCGATACATCCTTATTAATTTAGTAACTGGGTGAACTGTCAAAACATTAGGGAGAGGAAAATGTCTGTCTGAGACGTTATTTCATTTTATTTACACACCTTTGCGAGATTGCTGCTCCACTAAAAATATACTCATGGTAATGTCCACTCTATGGAACAGTGGAATCCAAACAAGATGTGAGCAAGGAGATGTAATCATTCGACTTCCCATCTTTAAGGCATGAGGGGTAATTTTGTGAAGGTTTACGCACTTAGAGTGCTAAACAAATGGCTTATGCTTTAAATCTCATTTTGCCCATGCCGTTTGGATTTAGGCATGAGAATGCCTCCCAGAAATCAATCCTCTGCTCAAATTGCAATTTGATCAGTAATTTTTTCTAACTCTGTCAGTGGATTGCCTTGCATAGTTTTGCTTGAAATTCAAATAGAATATCATGCTGAGCAGCCTTCAGCATTTGCAGTAGCTGCCGTTTTGTGATATCCTATGTAAAGTGCTTTGCAGAATAGGGGCACATTATGCTATGGTTGCCACCAGCTCTGGCTTGGGAGTTTCTGGGAGATTTGGGGGAAGAACCTGGGGAGAGAGGAGTTGGGGGAGGGGAGGAAGCTCATCGGGGATATGGTACCATAGAGACCACCCTCTGAAATGGCAACTTCCTCCAGAGGAACTGATCTATGTAATCTGAAGATCAGTTCTCATTCCAGGAAAACTACAGGCCCCACCTGGAGGTTGTCACAACAGAGAATCTCCCGTGTGGTATTATGTCTTCACAATTGTTTTAATAAAGGATATATTAATTGAGTACTGTTTCACAAATTTGTTTATACAGAGTAAGGGATGTAATAAACAATTTGTATATCTAAATGGGACCTTCATATGCTACAGCATTAGGTAAAGGTAAGGGTAGTCCCCTGCAACCTCCCTAGACCTCAATTATACAGGCATCTTATGCGTTCTAAAAACAATTCATTAAAGTGTCCCATGCTCAAAGTGCTATCATGGATGTTATTAAAGTGCAATTGCTTTTGGCATCTGATAGCACTTTGAGCACGGGACACTTTAATGAATTGTTTTTAGAACGCATAAGATGCCTGTATAATTGAGGTCTAGGGAGGTTGCAATATATGGTGTAGTATATGGTTGTGTCAAGAGAAACAAAAGAATATACAAATTGTTTATTACATCCCTTACTCTGTATAAACAAATTTGTGAAACAGTACTCAATTAATATATCCTTTATTAAAACAATTGTGAAGACATAATACCACACGGGAGATTCTCTGTTGTGACAATTACATTACCGTGTTGCTCTATTTTGTTGCCCACCTGGAGGTTGGCAACCCTAATTTTGTGCCTTTATAAGGAAACTATACTTATAAGTTAAAGTGTTGCAGCTTGGGGTGGCTCTTGCACCTGTGCAGTCAGTGGATATAATCTTCTTGATCCCTGGAGGCATGCATTTCCCAGGGTCATTGCTGGGTCATTAAAGTGGCCTGCTTTATGAGCATGGAGCACTCACAGCTTGACCCCTCTTTTCACCTGCACAATTATGCTGCATAATTTATTTCAATGACCATTGGGCTATGCTAAGCATCCACAGCCTCAAGACTACCTTTTGTTAGTTGAACAAGTTTTAACAATACGAATCTGGTGTGATTTTAATTGTTAGTTGTGTGTAGCACTCTCAAACAATAAAAATGCTATTTATCGAACACTCTAAAGTGTTCTAAATTACATTACAAATGTTTTCCGCATGCTGATACTAGTTGATTTCCAATAGCTTTCCTCCTCCCAAGTAGGCTGAATGCTACCTTTCCAATGGAAAAAAATAGCAACTTACAAAAGTGATATTTTTATTTATTAATGGGTGGGAAGCTGCATGGCAATGTTTCTTTAGAGCCAGATGTGCCCATATTTTCCTTACCTTTCCACCATATGATTCAAACAGCAACTGAACAGCTTGGAGACTGTGCTGTTGCAGTGGTAGTGAAGTTTTCTTTCTTTCTGCCTTGAGGTTGATCTTGCATGTACTCAGTAGGTGAAATTGATTCTCCTTCAGGGTCATGGAAGGTTGGGTCAGGTAATTAAGGGATGCAAAGGACACCATGATTCCCCTGAGGGTGTGCCAAAATGCACATCTGGGGGGAGTTCTGGGACTCCCATTTCACATGCATGAAATGCTGCCAGTTACACAGTGCTGTACTGTTTGAGTATGCAGAAATTAACCATCAAGCAGGTTTGAGCTGTTTACGGACAGCCAAACTGTTCAATGTTGAATGAAACATTGTCTCCCTGCTTATGGTTGGTGAACAGAGCATGGGCCATACTGGCAACTGTCCAAGTGTCACAGAACCTTGTCTGAAACAAAATACTGGTTGAAAGGGAAGCAGGTTTGACAATTGCTTTGTTTTCATATTTTCAAGGCAAGTTTTTCTCTGCTGACGTTTTTGCTGTATATCTTTGAAAAAGGTAAGGCAAAGTGGTTGAAATGATGCCCAGATTAATCTCAACAGCTTGTTCTGAACAAGTACAAACTTTGCTAGATGTATTCCATGAGAAAGGTTTGCATAAACTCAGAAAGAAACTCATCTCTGGACATTGGAGGGGGAAAATGAGTGAATATTGGTATGATCATATGGGTTTCACATCACTGAACTGATATTAGATACCCACACCCAAAAGACCCCTGAATCTCTCAAATGTGGGTTGCATCAGAATATCTAATCTTTCTAATCAGATCTAATATTTCTAATCTAATCTAATCAGAATATCTAATCTTTCAGAAAATGTGAGATTCTTAAAATTGTATTTTATCTTTTAGATCTATTATCTATTTATTTAACTTATATCTAAGATATATCCTATTTATCTAAGATGTATAGCATAAAGGATTGTGACATGTATGCTTATCTGCCTCTCGTTTCTTATATGTTGAACTGTTAACACCGGTTCAAGGTATTAACCTTAGTGTTTAAAGCCCTTCACGGACTGGGACCTGCATACCTGCTGGACTGCCTCTTCCATTACGTCCCCTGCAGGGTGTTGCGTTCTGCAGACAAGCAACTCCTGGTGGTCCCCGGCCCAAAGGACATCCGTCTGGCCTCGACCAGGGCCAGGGCTTTTTCTGCCCTGGCCCCGGCCTGGTGGAACGTTCTCCTGCTGGAGATCCAGGCCCTGTGGGCCCTGTTACAGTTCTGCAGGGCCTGTAAAACGGAGATGTTCTGCTGGGCCTTTGGCTGAGTGCCAGCGGGTGTCCTCCTTCTACCATCTAAGACCACCATTTTTTCTGGGGCTGCCCTCGGCCATCTGCTATGCCCATATACGGACTCCCAATATTTGTTTAAATAGCCTGCTCCTGGACTATTTTAATGACTAAAAAAATTATTATTGATTTTATGTTTTTGTGACTTTTAATGTATTTTTTAAATGTTGTTAGCCACCCTGAGCCCATCTGTGGGAAAGGCGGGGTATAAATCAAATCAAATCAAATCAAATCAAATCAAATCAAATCAAATCAAATCAAATCAAATCAAATCAAATCAAATCAAATCAAATCAAATCAAATCAAATCAAATCAAATCAATCAATCAATCAATCAATAATAATATGTATGTCTGTGATTGGTGTATATTTCACTGTTTCAAGATTGATTAGATTGATTTTTAATAAATGTCTTAAAGACAATAATGAGTGATTATTGGCTTGAAACATGGTTTTCACTTTATACTAGGAATAAATAATTCTGACTCTTCCCAGACAGAAGACTGTTAACCTGTAAAACATAAGCTGTGGGAGAGAATAGCTATTTTAAATACAGGTTAGTGGTTAAAACATCTCTCTAAAACAGACAGCAAGAGACTCTTTGGGTTCTACATGTCTGTTTTAAAAGTAATGCTCCCCACCCCCAGCCACCATAGGAGAGAGATTAAACTGCGATACCAGCATCTGTAGTTGTAAGTCAGTTGTGAATACGATGCATGTTCTTGCACAGCAATTTGGGAGTTGTAGTTCGATCCAATACATTCTGAGCATACACCAACGTAATGAATGCTATTGAATGGCCAGGTGCAAAAGCTGATTTTAAATGAAGCTTGATCTTCCCATTATGATCCTGGGACATTCATCATCCAAGCAAGCCGGTATTATGAACACACGCAAGCAGCAGCCATTCTGAATGTCAGCATTGTGTTTCTGTGTATTTAATAATGATGATGATGATGATGATGATGATGATAGATTAATCCTTCAGGACAACTTAATACCTACTCAGAGCAGTTTACAAAGTATGTTATTATTATCCCCACAACAATCCGGCCCCACTTGATGAGGTGCGTGGGGCTGAGAGAGCTCCGGAGAGCTGTAACTGACCCAAGGACACCCCGATGGCTTCAAGCGAACGAGCGGGGAGTCAAACCTGGTTCTCCAGATTAGAGTCCTGCCGCTTTTAACCACTACACCAAACTAGCTCTCTTTGTATTTGTTTTTACTACTGTGTTTTATTGTTCTATGGCTTCAACATTGTATTTTATTGTTCACTGTTTGGGGTATTTCCAAATAGGAAAGGAGTTTATTAAAAAAAACACTTTAAAAAGCTGGAGGAAGTAAGATAAATGAAACTCATTGTATGACAGAGATGCTTGATGAACTGCAACAGTCATGGGAGCCAAAGTCTGACTGGCTGTTGCATACACAGTTCAGAGGTATCTGATTGCTTTCTTGCTGCTGCCAAATCCCTTTCCCAATGTCTGGTGTGGTTGCCACCACTTTCAACTTATTTTTTAAAAAAAATTTTATTGGATGGGTTCACAAACATACACAGAAATCATTAACATTATCTACCCCATAACAATTTCCCCATCCTTCCCCCCCCTTTTCTAGCAACTCCCAGCAGTTTTCCATACCCAACTTAATCTAAGAAGTATATCATATAGATTCTTATAGTCTATACTGTATATCTATATTATGCATACTAGTCAAATCTCTTTACTCATCTTAACTATCTACACTTACTATATTACTTATCTTAATTAAAAATATAAAAATTATATAAGTATATAATAAGTACTACTAAATATACTAACTAAAAAAAGATACATATATATGAGTAACATACTATTCCTCAAATACCTATTACTATAACACTATAACTCCACACTAATCCAATAAAATACAATAAAATATACCCCTTTTTGACCTTAAGTAAGTTTCTATCTCCCCTTTAATTCTCCAAAGACCACAGTTTCCCCTTCATGTCCCACTTTTTCTCCACATATTTCTTGAATTTTTCCCAGCTTAATGTATATTCCAATTCTTCTTGTTCTTTCAATTTCCTTGTTAATTTGTCCATTTCTGCCATATTCAAAATTTTCAAAATCCAATCTTCCATAGATGGTATGAGTCTTCCACAACTGTGCATAACACATTCTGGCCGCCATGATCATATAAAACACCATAACTCTGTCCATTTTATCAAAATCTTCTAGGTTCATACATAATAACAGCAATTCCGGGGTTTTATTTATATTCCTTTGTAAAATATCTGACATAATTTTTACTATATCCCCCCAGAACTGCTTAGCCTTATCACAAGTCCACCACATATGATAGAATGAACCTTCATGCTGCTTACATTTCCAACATTTATCAGACATCTGGCTATTACCATTGGCCAACTTCTTCGGTGTTAAATACCATCTATACAACATTTTATATAGATTTTCACGCACAGTGGTACATGCTGAAATTTTAACTACATTTTTCCACACCTTTTCCCAAGCTTCCATTGAAATTTCCCTATTACAATTTATTGCCCATTTGACCATCTGAACTTTAACAACCTCCTCCTCCATAAACCATTTCAGTAATATCTTATATATTTTAGAAATTATTTCCCCCCCCCCGAAGCAAACAGTTCTCAATCTCAGAATTTTGTAATCTAAAACCATTTTTCCTTTTGTCTTTCTCATATAAGTCTTTTATCTGCATATATTGAAACCATCCATATTGGAATGGCAATTCATCATTGCCTTTAAGCAAATAATTGTTCTGCTTTATCTCAAGAATTTATTTATATGTCAACCAGTCTTCCCCTGCATATTCTGTTCTTGGATTTCCTACTTCCGCAGGGATAATCCACATTGGTATAGACTCTTCCATATATTTCTTGTATTTGTTCCATACAGCAAACAAACTTCTTCTTACGTAATGATGTAAAAACATAGAGTCTGCTTTTACTTTGTCATACCATAGATATGCATGCCATCCGAATAGTTTATTGGATCCTTCCAGTGCTAATAACTTCAAATGCTTCAATGACAACCATTCCCTTAACCAGTCCAAACATACCGCATCATGATATAATTTGAAATTTGGTAATTGTAGACCTCCTCTTTCTTTTGCATCATAAAGTACTTTCATTTTAACTCTGGGTTTTTTTCCAGCCCAAACAAAATTTAAAATCATTCTCTGCCACTTTTCAAATTGTTTACTATCCTTAACAACAGGTATTGTCTGCAATAAAAACATCATTCTTGGAAGAACATTCATCTTAATTACTGCAATGCGACCTAACCATGACAAGTTCATTTTGTTCCATCTGATCATATCTTTATCTATTTGTTGCCATAACTTGTCATAATTATTCTTATATAAATCAATATTTTTCGCAGTAACTTCCACTCCCAAGTATTTGACTTTGTTCACTACTTCACATTCCACCTTATCCATCAACTCCTTTTGTTGTTGTTTAGTCATATTTTTACACAGTATTTTGGACTTCACCTTATTTATTACAAATCCTGCTAAATCTCCAAAATCTTTCATTTTCTTCATCAATTTTGGCATGCACTCTATTGGATCCTCCACTATCACCATTATATCATCAGCAAAAGCTCTCACTTTATATTCAAATCCTTGTGTCTTCAGTCCTCTTATTGAATTATCTTCTCTTATTTGCCTAAGTAAGATCTCCAATACCATTACAAACAGAAGTGGGGAAAGCAGACACCCTTGTCTTGTTCCTTTCCTTATTTCCAACTTTTTCGTCACATCTGAGTTGACAACTATATTTGCAGATTGGTTTTTATATATTGCCTTTATTGCTTGTATAAACTTCTCTCCCATCTGCATCTTTTCCATTGTTGCAAACATAAAATCCCAGTTCAAGTTATCAAACGCTTTCTCTGCATCCACAAAAAAAAAGCCAACCTGCTTCCCTGGATTTTTATCGTAATACTCAATGGCATTCAACAACACTCGTAAGTTATTTTTTATTTGCCTTTCCGCTAAAAAGCCAGCTTGGTCTTCATCTATGAATTCCACTAACCAAGCCTTAAGTCTTTCTGCTAATATCTTTGCAAATATTTTATAGTCATTATTAGTTAGAGATATTGGTCTGTAATTCTTAACATTACTTAAGTCTAATGTCTCTTTCGGTATCAATGTAATATTAGCCTCATTCCATGTATCTGGCATCTCAACCCCTTCCAATATCTCATTCATTACTTTTTGCATTAATTGTTTCAAATCCTCCGCCATCACTTTATAAAATTTTGCTGTAATTCCATCTGGTCCCGGAGCTTTGCCAACTGTAGTAGCTTGTATTGCTTGTAGCACTTCCATTATTGTTATCTCAGCACTAAGCTTCTCTTTCAGCTTCTCCGGCACCTTTGGTAAATCAATCATATCAAAGTAGTCTCTTATCTTTTCATAATCCACTATTTTTTTCTGATATAGCTTGGCATAGTATTTATAGAATGCTCTCTCAATCGGCCCTTGATCATATAATTCCTTCCCCTTTTCTATAATTCTGCTTATTGTCCTTTTCTCTCTCTTTTTCTTTAATTGCCACGCCAAATATCTCCCTGGTTTATTAGCTCCTTCAAATGATTTTTGCTTCATTTTCTTCAACTCCCACTCCACTTCTTTATTTTCCATAGCCCTAATTTGTTCTTGCAGTAACTTTATTTCATACAACAATTTCTTTTTACCTGGCCTCTTTTTCAGTTGTTGTTCTACTTGAATAATTTTTTCCTGAATCTATTTAATTTCGCTTCTTTTTCCTCTTCTCTCTACCATTTAAGTCCATCAACACACCTCTAATTACAGCTTTATAAGTGTCCCAGACCATGTGCATTGACACCCCTTTATCCACATTACACTGAATAAAAAACTTTGTTTCTTTTCTAAGCACCTCAACACATTCTGGGTCACTCAAAAGATCCTCATTAATTCTCCATCTCCGTTTCTTATGTCTCATTCCAAATCTCCACATCACAGGATTATGATCCGAGCTAACTTTCGGTAATATATCAGTCTCTTTTGTAAACACTACCAGTTCTTTAGACGCCCAGATCATATCTATTCTGGAAAAAGATTGGTGACTGGTTGAAAAAAAGTATACTGCTTCACTTTAGGATTATATTTTCTCCAAACATCTTCTAAGTTTTCTTGTTCCTGAATTTCAAAAAAAGACTTTGGTAATTTCCCCGTCCTTGCTTTACTTGTTGATGAGCTTTTATCCAATTGCAAATCTAGCACTCTATTAAAATCTCCAGCTATAATTACCTGATCATAAGTCCAATGCTCCATTTGTTCTCGTAAATCTTTAAAGAATATATCCTTGGAGCCATTTGGCGCATATAGTCCAAGTACCAAAGGTTTTTTTGCATTACATGAAAATTCCACAGCCAGGTATCTTCCATTTTTATCAGACACTATTAATTTAGGTTGCAATTCTTCTTTTATATATATAACAATTCCCCTCTTTTTTTGCTTTGTTGCCAAAACAAATTGCTTTCCTAACTTTTTGTTAATTAAATATTTAACATCTTGATCCCTGATATGAGTCTCTTGTAGACAAATCAAATTACTTCTTTGTTTAGATAACCAATGTAACACAGCTTTTCATTTAGAGGGTGAATTAAGTCCATTAACATTCCATGAAATTAATTTGTACTCCATAATTATAACCTGGATGAGCTAGGAAAGTCTTTTCCATTCTCCATCAGAAATACATCCATTGCATATTTCGATTTAATCACTTATCTCCCTGATTGGAATTCAAAAGTCACTCCTTCTGGCAGCTCCCATCTATATCTAATTTCAGCTACTCTCAGCTTCTGTGTTAAATCTCTATACTTTTTCCGATCCTGGAGCACTTTACGTGGTACTTCTTTCATGATTCGAATCCGAGTCCCGGCTATTTCCAGTGGAGTTTCAAAGTGTCTTCTAATAATTTCCTCCTTCATTCTCCTTGTGGTCAATTGGACAATAATATCTCTTGGTAGGTTCTTTTGTTCTGCATATTTTGAATTGACTCTATACACGATATCCAAATGGGTCATCATTTCCTCCTCTGTTTGTCCCAAAAATTTTGCCAATATTTCAGCTACTTGTTTAAGAGCAAATCCATCCATTTTTTCCGGGACCGCCCTCATACGAATTTGTCTGTCCATTGCTTTACGTTCCATCATCACCATTCTTTCGCCCATAGCCACAGTATCTGTCTGTATAGCCTCCGTTTTTTTCTCCCCATCCTGCACCATCTGTTGCGTTTCTTGCACCTTTTGTTGGGTATTCTGTAAATCTGTTTTTATTGCCTCCATCTCTTTTTTAACTTCCGTAATCTCCAACTTAATCGCTTCTTTCATTTCTGTCATTAAGTTTTGCTGTAATTGTTGTATCATCTCCCGAATCTCTTTATTTCCCTCTGTTATTTTCTTATCCAAATTCTCAATGGCAACCTGCCAGTCCTTTTCTTTTTTGGAGGCCATCGGACTTGCCTTGGGTCTCCACGAATCAGCTCTCTTTCTTAACTCCGTCTTCTTTTTAATTCAAGTCTCTATTTTTATATATCAAAATTTTTAAACGTTTGCCCTCAGTTAAAATGGCGATTGAGGCTTCCCTTACCCTTAAAATGTCGGACGATCTTTCTCTATGGTAATACTGTCACTTCGATGGTCTTCCCTTACTTTCAATGGTAAATCCTTTGCTTCCATTTCCTTTCCCTTACTTCCAATGGTGGGTACTTCACTTCCTCTTCCAACTTTATTTTTCTTCCGGGTCTTCCTGGTCTTCCTGACCTCCCTCGCCGCGCTCTCTCTATCTCCTCTCCTCTACTTCCTGTCTCGCGTCCCGCCTTCCGATTCCCACGATCCGCCCACCGCGTCGCTATCTCCACAACCACAGGTATGCAAAACAATATTCTTCTTAGCTCTTTTTAACTTTTTCTCACTGTCACAACTCAAATTAAACTGCTCAGTCTTTTAGTATACTTTTTCAGCTTGGTAACTCAGTCTTTTGTTCTTTTAAAAGTTCGATCTTTATTCAGTAAAACAGTCCGTTGGGGGAGATAGTAATCTTAACTTAGCATAAACTTCTTGGGATGTACTCACTGCTTCAAATGTCCAATTCTGTTCAATTCCATTCCCGAGGCTTGGGGAACAATGAGCCTATGTCAATTTAATGACTCCCAAAGCTGCTGCAGAGATTTTGGCCGCCCTTCTCTGAGGAGGATCTCAAGGCTTGGGAGGAAAGCCCTTAATTCAGAGCCTCCCACCCGCCAATACCCTTCACTCTCAGGGCTACAAGCATTCCTGCCAGATTTCTGACTGAAATCTGGAGGCTGTGGGTGATCTGAGTGCCCCACCAGCCCGAAAAATAGCATCTCGGTTGATCCGGAGTTCCGAATCACATCGGTCTTGCCATTACCCCAACCGGAAGTCCCCACCACTTTCAACTTAAAAGACACATTAAAGGGAGAAAAACTAATATTTTAAATTTTGTGCTGAGAATCCTTTGCCTTACTATGACAGTGTAATGGTTGCTGCTCGGCAGATCAATTCATACACACATATTCATGCATAGGACCATGGAACTTGGAGTTTTCCCCTACTTGTCCATTCCCCCCCTGCAGTTTTTTTTAAACAAAAGACTACATGGAATACATCTTGGGGAAATGCAGTGCCTTTGTTACGTGACACCCACAATGACAGAATGAAAGCAGGAAAAGAACAACTGAACCATGCCCTTCCAGCACAAACAGTTCCTCCTGTGCAGCCACAAAGCTGCTCAGCACAGCTTTAGACTGGGCATCGAATAGTAATATCCAGGGGCCAAGAAAAAAGAGATTGACTAGCATGTACAGGAGTAGGATTAAGGTAAGCTTGCCTGGTTATTACATTCACATCAAAGTTCTCAGTGAATCCTGCTGTATTGCCAGATAGACAAAATGTGATTTTAAGATCCATCCTAATCTTGAAAACTCAGACTGGTTGTAAGGAGTAGCATTCAAACCCTTCCACATCACTGGAGTCAGACAGAAATAGAACTCCAGCCTTTTCTCCCTCTTACCTAATGTCAGGGTATTTTCCCTACCCAAGAGTTACAATTAGTGAATACTTTGGCCCACAATTCAGTGGAGATCCTATCACTCATCTAAGCACAGCAGATGTGATTGAGTCAAAGTAGTTCCACGTGGAAGACTTAAAGAGCTTCAGCTCTCATTGCTTCTGCCTGGTTTGATGCCTTCTGTTAGAGGACCATAATTAGGACACCAGGGATAGAGAATGAGAATAGATGTAAAGAATTTGTGACAGGGAACATTTAGGCATGAACAAAAGGAGAGGAGAAGTCAACAGGTTGTGCAAACTTACACAGAGGATCAGAGAGGCAAGAGTGTGCAATATGCAATGAGGAATGACGTCAAGTTCAAGAATTTATTTATTATATTAGGTATTTAGCCCGTCCTCCCCAAAGCAGGCTCAGGGCAGGTCACAATGGCGACATTTAGTACATAATAGATATTGTATAACACAGAATAAAACAGAACAAAATCAGTCTAAAAATTCCAAACATGGCGTCGAATCAGTTGATGCAGCAAGTGTAAATAAAAACCTCACCATATAGGGAGGGAGGGAAACTGCCAGAGAGTCAACACAGCAGAGGCAAAGCCAGGAGTTCAAAAAAGAGGAGCTGCCCACCTCAGCCATAGGCCTGGCAGAACATCTCCATTTTACAGGCCTTATGGAATTGTAATAGATCCCACAGGCCTGGATCTCAACCAGGAGAGTGTTCTACCAGGCCAGTGCCAGAACAGAGAATACTCTGTCTTAAGGTCAGGTGGACATTCTTTGGGTTGGGGACCACCAGCAGATGCTGGCATCCCCTAAGTCCAAAGCAGAATCCCAGAATCCCCCCAGTCCAAAGCATAAATATGGTGGATGTGGCAGGAATTAACCTGGAGAAGTGGAGAGCCACTACAGGTCCCTCTGAGCCCTTAACTTGCACTACCCAGGTCCAAAGTAAGCATCACACAAAAAGTAATGCCTTGATTTGCCCACGATGACCAGAACCCTGCCTCCCAAATCTTGTTCCCCAAGTCTCTCCTTACTCAGCTGCTCCAGTATGTTCCATTTAGAGATGGGCACGATAAAAAAAAAATACCGATTAAGCCGTTCGTGGATCCGGGCCACTGCCGAACCCAGGCCACCGATTCTAACCGATTAAGTCCTGTTTCCGGTCCGGAATCGGGAAGGCCAAAGTGGGAGGGTGCCCCGCTGTTTCCAGCGATATAGGAATGGTGGTTGGTGGCAGCGGCCACCAGGCCCGGCGGGCAGGGGGAGGCGGCGATGAGCCGCCTCCCTTCAGGGAGGGAGGGGACATTCTCACACACACACACACTTAGAGTAGAGGGGGGGATTTTTTAACCCAGCAATGAGCCACCTCCCCTCAGGGAGGGGACATTCCCAGGGCCAGACCTACGGTTGCCAGCGCCCAGGGCAACCATAGTCAGACTCTTGCGTGCACGCGCGTGCGTGCTCCTGGGTCCCCCACCACCACCTATGCAGCAAGCCGGCTGTCCCAGTGCACTGGTTGCCTGCACCGTTCACCTGCGGTTGCCTGCACCGTTCACCTGCCCCCACAAGATAAGGGGCGGTCGGCTTGCCCGCGCGCCTCTTGTCCTGGGGAAAGGCGAACAGCGAGGGCTCCCTCCCAGCCACCTGCACTGCCTTTTGCCTTTCCCCAGGACAAGGGGCGGCTGGCTTGCCTGTGCGCCCCTTGTCCTAGGGAAAGACGAATGGCGTGGGCAGCCTCCCAGCCTCCCATGCTGCCTTTTGCCTTTCCTTTGTGCCCATGGCTTCAGAACACCCCCTTCCCCCTCCCTCCCCTGGGTTGCTGCTCCATGGTTGGAAGGAAGTCTGCTAATCAAGGAAAGCTGGGCTTCCATTCGTGTTTCGAGGGTGACAGAAGGAGGGCAAACACAGTTCATTCCCCTAGCTCCGTTGCCCCGGGAATAAATTACTGGCGCAAAAGTGTCTGCAATTCCGAACAGAAACCGATATATCCGATCAAGTCCCGAACAAGCAAACCCCCAACTGCTGGATCAGTTGCCATGGACAGAACCGATTAGCTGAGTCACGATGGCGCAGACGCCAAAATCAGGGTTTTTTTGAAATCGTAATTCAGATCGTGCCCATGTCTAGTTCCATCTCCACCCTTATGTTTGGCTTCTTTCTTTTGAACAGCAGGACTATTTTTTAGCTAAGTATTTTATATGTACTTGGGTGGTTTCAGTGGAGTATCCTATTCCCTGAGTGTGCTTTCAGAGTCTTCCAGTTCCCTTTCTTCCAATGCTCTTTCCCCCCAGTCTGAGTATGATCTTATTTAAAGCACAGATTCTCTTTGAGCTCTTTCCCTATTGCACAGCGAAGGCAATGACCAGGTTAATTGGCTCCCTAAAGGATTTCCTTCTGTCCAAAACCTTCCTGGCAGGCTTCCCAGTCTGAGCCGTGGATTCCATCTCTCAGGGATGAGTGCTTCTCCTCAACCATTTCTTTCAGTGTCAAATTGGCAGCCTGCTGTCTCTTCTCTTCTGCCATTCCCTGGTTCTTCCTTCCCTTTCAGTTTCATTGGCAGGTCTTATGTGTTACATCTCTTCTGTCTTCATCTGTTCCATTTTTCTAACAGTGATACTTCCCCAAGCATTCCATCTTCCTATTTGTTTGTGATCTTGGAGAGTCAAGCTGGGAGGAACAATATTGGACCCAGGAAGTGTTTCAAATTTGTTGTACCCATAACTTTCATCCCAGGAAGTATATATGAACCTCGCTTCCAGGGACAGCTCTAGTGCTGTTCCATCAGTGTCCCTCTCTGCTGTCTAGAGAATGGTCAGTTCATTTCCTGATGTCTGTCACTTGTATTTTGGCAACTGTAGCAGGCACCATTGCACTAGCTGCCTGGCAGTTCTGTGTGACAACAGATGAAATCACAAAGAAGGCAAAATCTATTTTGAGCCGTTTTTGATTGCGCTGGCCTCCAATCTCCCGAACATCTGCCAAAGCAGTGGTCCTATGTGCACAGCAGCAGGATTAAACATAGAGATACACATGCAAAGCAACACCTTCAGGTTCAGCTAAGATTTTAATATCCAGAATGCATGGCTGGCAGGAGGCATAGCTGAACCCTGCATTCTGTTTTCCTTTCTCTCTTGAGCATCACTCTTCTACTGTAAATAAATTGAGTTATCCATATGGAATAGAAGTCAAATAATTTAGAAAAACCTCTCCAGATGCCGATGACATTTTGATTGTTTGGGATTTGTATTGATTTTTTTTCTTCCAGCCCTGGGGGGGAAGAGCGGATGTGAGATGCACAGCAAGTAGATGCCAGGCATTGGGTGCCTGATTTCAAAAGGACAATGAAAATGTTGCTGTATTAGAGTTTCTGTTCTCCTTTCATTTGGCATCCAGCTTCTAGTTCTCTAGCTCCATGCAAGACAGGGAGTAGTGGCAATCAACAGGAAGCTTGGAAGCTACTTGCTGCTATTTTCTCCTCATCACTTTGGAGGGCAGCAGGCAGGAAAAGCTAGTGATCTGTAAATGCGGTAGGGAAAGGAGGAAAGTGCTCAATTTCTGCCCTTACCAATAGCCGCTGCTGCATAAAAGATGGACAGAGCAGGGGGTTTCCATTAAAGATCAGAAACAGAATTTGTAAAAGAGCCATTACCGGCTATCAAAGGAGATGGACTTGTAAGCAGCACCAGGAAACAACAGTCTAGGAAAGGACCACTCAGAGTCATTTAGACACTGTCTAAGGTAGGAACCATTTCTATCTGATGAAGCTTCCCGAACTGATTTCAATTAAGCCATGGCCAATTGCATACTTATCCATACATCTCATTTCCAGTATTGTGTTTCCCCTTAGAAAAGTATCTGCTGAAGCAGTTGAGTTGAAAGAACTCACAAACATTTTGGCAGTGCCCAAAGGGTGTCCAGTTAGCGGCCCTCACTCTGATTTACTTGCCTTCAGTGAGGTCCTCCTTACCTAGTCACCAGTGCTGGATCCAGGATTGGCCACGCCCAGAGCAACCCTTGGCTTACTGCCGCATGCGCGCGCTCCCCGCGCTGCGTGATGACATCACTTTGGTGACATCATCATGCAGGGCAGACGGAGGCAGCGTGTGGGGCTGAGAAGCCGCCCGCCCCATTCGCCTCCCTGCAGGCGAATGGCGCGGGCAGCCTCGCAGCCCCCCGCGCTGCTTTCGCCTGCTCCGCAGGACAGGGGGCAGCCAGCTTGCCACGCACCCCTGCCCTCCAGGGCAGGCGAAAGCAGCGCGGGGAGCTGCGAGGCTGCCCGTGGCATTTGCCTCCCCGCAGTACAGGGGGCAGCTGGCTTTCCGCACACCCCCTGCCCTCCAGGGCAGGCGAAAGCAGTGCCGGGGGCTGCGAGGCTGCCCGCGGCATTTGCCTCCCCGCAGGACAGGGGGGGCGGCTTGCCACGCACCCCCTGCCCTGCAGGGCAGGGAAAAGGCAGTGCGGGGGTTGCGAGGCTGCCCGCACTGCTGCCTGTGCGCTCTGGCAGCTGGGAGCTGCTTCCAGCACTCCCTCCCTGGTGGCACCGGGGGCAGACTACCCCCCCTGCCCCCCCGTAGATCCGGCCCTGCTAGGCACATCCAATTAGTTGTGCTGCCCAATTCATTGTGTGATTGTTGATTGGTTGATGTCACCCATGTCATGAATCCATCAGCAGCCAGAGGAACCAATGTTGCCAGGTACCCCCCTCCTCCTGTTATGGGGCCTGCCATGAACTATGTCAGTTTCCTGCATTGTTACCTTAAGGATCCATCAAATACTCTGTTTAAGGGCAGCATTGCCCATGCCTATTTCCTGTTCTCACTGCTATAATGGACTATGCCATCCATGCCTGTTTCCTGCCTCCTTGGGCACCTATCTCACCTGGGCCCAGCACCATGCTGCCAGCAGCACAGTACCAGCCGGAGGGAGTCTCCATGAGCCTGTCCAGGCACCCCCTGGTCAGTTCCCGCAGGGAGCCCCTTGCAGGACGGTCACTGAGTCTGCCCCTGCCACTGGTCAGCCTGCTAGCAAGCCCAGCTCGGACAGTTCACTCCAAGGCTGCCATTTCGTGAAAGCAGGTAACAAAAATCTTGGCTGCCCTCGTAAGGACTAAAGTCAAGAATAATAGGTAGCCAGAGGGCAAAAGAAGTATTCAACAACACTCTTGTTCAAGAATTCATGAATCTCTTATTAAGACTGGTAGGTCTAATAACACATGCAATTAATACATATGCAGTTCATACATCACTATATGTGAATTGCTTGTTGATATCACAAGAATAATACATATGCTTATAACAGAGTCCCTGCCTGAGGACCCGGGAGTGTACAGGCAGATGAAAATCAACCAGGTACATTTTAAAGTTGTTATTGGAAAATTTCAAAAGTAAATGTTCCTTTTTCTTCCATTTTCTCTCTCTCTAGACAAAGAAGCATCCGAGGTGTAGATGGTAAACACCAATACAGAACAAGCCCGGAACCACAGCCGGAAAAACTTCTCTTTACTTTTCAGTTCTTCGTCATAAGACTTCCTCAGGGGCATTTACCTTATGATGTTACTTCTCAGATTCGCCTGCTACATCACCCATTGCGACGTGGAAAATCCTACATGGCCATTTCGTGAAAGCGAGCTGGTCATGTCCACAGCAGCCAGCCTCGCCCTGCTATGCATATCTCAGAAGCCGCCGCAGAATGGAAGCTACGTGCCAGCTGTTCAGGACACTTTATGGACGCATCTCAATGCTACCGCCGCATTCCAGAACTGATGCCATCAAGACAACTCCAGCATTCTGGCAGATCCAATCAACCCGCCAGGCACTCCCCTCCCCTCCTTTGTCCCCTCTTCCTGAGGTGTCACAATCATACAATCAGATACTAAAGTGGCCCATCAAGGATAGTTGTAGACCCATTAAGCATTTGTTCCCCTTTTGAGAACCACATGGAAGGCACTAGCCCTAGGGTACGTTTTGGGGTATTTAAGCAGGCTTCCCCTGCCATGAGGTGCACGTGCCATTCCTATCCTGAACCTCAACTATCACTCTGTGTGTCTAGTGCAGGCATTAGATATCACACACTTCGCTGCTACATCTTTATTCCACACCGTCACCAGGTGAGTATACCCAGTTCCTTCAATCTCAAGTGGGTTCTCCTGCTAATGCAAACGGCTCTATTTTTCCTACTCTTTATTTCCTAGTTTCTTGTATGCACCTTGTTTGTGTGTGTTATTATAGGCATACACAACACTATTAGTAAAAACACATTTTATCTTTCTTAGGCCGTTTCCACACTGTCTATAAGTAGCGCAAGACTCACGGAAGGCTGCTGGCTTCCTCGCGCCATTTTTGACACCATCTGGTTACAAAACGCCACAAACAGTGATTTATGGCATTTTGTAGTCGGATGGTGTTAAAAATTGCACGAGGAAGCCGGCAGCCTTCCGTGAGTCTCGCGCTATTTATAGACCATGTGGAAACGGCCTTAGTCTCGCCTCTTTATTGCACGAGTAATCTGGAAGAGGGACTCTGGTATAGCTGGTTAAGATCCGCAATAATTAAACCCAGACTGCAGCTAATTTCCCCATAAAATAGCAGTTCTGGTAACACCAAAATTGGTGGCAAAGTTGTAGCATCCAAGGAGAACATGTTCTGAACAGAACAGGGAAGGGGAAGAATCAACCCTATTTTAGGTTTATTGGGATAGTTAGATTCTACCAGAAAACTGAAACAGGAGACTATTCAGCAAACTATAATTTCAGCATCTTATGGACTCTCTCCCATTTTCGAGGGGTAGTTAAGCTGAGCCAATTAATTCAATAACCTGGGGTAGTGGTGGTGGCTCCTTGGTGCATTTGCCCTCAATTACACAGTCCGGTGCCAATATTACTCTGCACAGACTCACCGTACAGTGTATCGCTGCTATCTCACACTTCAGGGAATGAAGCTTGATGTTTGAAAACCTCACTGTTTATGGTTGTGCTCATATGTAATTGGCTTGCCATGGGAAGGGAGCCAATACATGCAGTTGCCAAGCAGATTTCAGAGACCACTACTTCTTCAGTCTTATGAATTTGTCCTTAGTGATTTCTGTATGGGTACAAATGCATTGCACATTTGACAGGCTTGTAAATATCTAAAGCACACACTCTCCTCCAAATCTACAGCCAGCCCCATTCATTGCAACCAGTCACTGTGGTTGCCTTATTTAGTGTAGAAAGTCAGATAATCTTCCTTTCTTCTGAGGCCATTTTTCATCACACTGCAAGGCTGAAGCAAGCATTTTTGATCCTCTTCCTTTCTCCCTTAAAAAAAGTTTGTTCAAGATTTCAGAGGGGAAACATCAGGAAACAAAATCGCCCGCCAACCCCCTTTTGCGCAACAATCTGAAACTTGTATGAAAAAACAGTGGGAGACCTATTGAAAACTTGATGGGAAATTGCAGTGAGATGATAGAAAAACTTTCAAATCACAGCCTTTCCTTTGTTTAAGGACCCTTCATTTTCACTCTGATTAGGGATAGTGCCAGAACAGAGAAGACATCTTCAAACTAATCCTTTCTCTCTTCTTGGAGTAGTCACAAAGCATAGAAAGATGAGCTATTATATAGCAGATGCTTGTCAAACATGTGATTTATTCTTGCCATAGTCCATAATATCCTAAAGAAAACAGAATTGACAGACAGACAAAGCAGAGACAACATTGCAATCAATGGTCTGAATGAAAATGTCAGACACTAACATTGGTGATGCCAGCTAAAGGATAGAAGAATTACACAAAGTAAATAATCAGCTATGAACCAGGCAGACCACAAGTCAGTGTACAAGATGTACAGCCTTTACAGCAATTTGTTTGCCTTTGAGCAAGAAACTGGAGCCAGTCTCAGTTCTGTGACAGTGGACCTGTTTGATACTTATGCTTTCAACAAGGGACAAGCTTAATTTTTCTGGGAAAACTTGCAGCAGAATTCCAGCATACCTACTCAAACACAAGAGTCCTAAAGGAAAAATGTCTGTTTTATTTCCCAAAGTTATAAATAGACACTATCATGGTAAGGGGTTTGCAGGAGAGGCAAAGTCCCTCTGGATCCCAGGTATAGTGAACCTATTTTCCCCACTCCACTTAGCTTTGGCCCTGGTTTTCAAACCCCAGTAAGCATCATTCATACTTTATGTGTATTAGCAGGCCATTTATAAAATACTAGTAGCAAAGCCCATTGTGAGAAAAAATACAACGGGATCTAGAAAGGGGAGGGTGGACAAGCGGGCATTGCCTCCTCCTCCATGACTGAAGGTGGGGGGAGTGAACATTGCCACCTGCTCCCCTCCTGCTCCCAGCTGGATGAAGGGAGGGTGAGCATTGCCATCTGCTTCGTGCCTGATCCTGGCTGGGTGAAGGGAGTTGGGCACTGCCACCTACTCTGCTCCTGCTCACAGCTAGGTGAAGGTGAGGGGCAGGCATTGCCACCTGGTCCGTGCCTGATCCCAGCTGGGTGAAGGGTGGGGTGGGCATTGCCTCCTGCTCCACACTTGATTCTGGCTGGGTGAATGAGGATGGGCATTGCCTCCTACTCTGTGCCTGATCACAGCGGGGTAAAGGGGGGAGGGCATTGCCACCTGCTCCACACCTGGTTCCGGTGGGTTGAAAGGGGGACAGGCATTGCTACCTGCTCCACTACTGATCCCAGCCGGCTGAAGGCGGGGGGGGGGCATTGCCACCTGCTCTGAGCCTGATCCCAGCTGGATGAAAGGGGGGGCTGGCATTGCTACCTGCTCCACTCTTGATCCCAGCTGGGTGAAGGTGAAGGGCAGGCATTGCCACCTGCTCTGCTTTTCATCCCAGCTAGGTGATGGTGGGGGGCAGGCATTGCCGCCTGCTCTGTGCCGGATCCCAGCCTGGGCTTCTGACCGTGGCACACTCTCTGGAGGGACAGGCTGCCCCCATCTGGGCTTCCTTCCATGGCAGTGTCCTCTGGACGTGCACCAGGGTAGGAAGTGAGTTGTCAGGAATATGGTTAGTCTTTTATATAGTAGGATGGGAGCTCAAAAAAAAATGTCTGAAGAGACTTCATGAACACAACAAGTGTATCTAGGTTGCTTTTCACCCCCACATTTATTTTGTGAAACAGTAATAAATCACAATGTGGTGTTCAAATGACATTATTCATCAGGAGTTTGCCCCTTCCCCCCAATTAGGATCTACAAATACAATATTTTTGGCATGTAAAGGACTAATTATGATGAGAGGGTTCTTTTTGTTGCTCTTCTGTAGTGCAAAATAGCACAGTTACACTAAAATAACACTAAAACAAACTAACAAAAAGAATCCCTTCAGTATTAACCCTTTAGTTGCTGAAAAACTAATGCATATTGGCACAAAAAGGTGAAATTTTAAATTTTAACAAAAATTCTGTGGTATTTTGCAAAGTACCGATGGGCTTTTCCTGAGGCCCCTGATTCTTGGTGTTGCAAATGTGCACACTAAAAGGTTTTGAGGTGGGGTGGAGAAGAGAATTACCTCAGTATCCATGGTCATCAGCAGAGACACTGGGGGAAAACAGCTTGGGCTCAGGGAGGAATGTGTTGAAGGTTTTAAAAGATTACAGTGTCTTGGTGTTTAAAGGCTTGATGTCAGGGTTGGGCCTGATAAGTCCTCCTTGGAAGATGAGGAGGTTGTAGTGACTAAACCGGAAGAGATCAAGATCTTGGAAGACCCCACAGTTCCTGTCAGATAGGCCATCCGCTGAGATGACAGGACCAGAAGCCTAAAGTGCTCCTGAACAGGAGCCAGACATGGGGCCACAGAAGAGCCCATAAGTGAAACCTCAGAGCCCCTGGAGTGGAGGAGACGGACAACCTGGGTAGAGGCTTAGCTCTGTGGCCTGTCTGGGACCTCTCCTCCACCCACAAACCTTGTGAAAATCAGCAACTATCATGAGATTTTGCAGAATGTTGGTGTGGCAGTAGCTGCCTGGATTTCTTCACTTTTTGGTTTGTGGGTGTGTGAAGTATATTGTGTATTTATTTTGGGACTACATGGCTTGGGTGTCCACTGATTTTATTTGTGGTGTAGCCCTGATGTGATGGGGGAAGAAGGGTGGCGAGCTCTGAGTAAAAGCACTCTCTGGACTGAATGCCGGCCAATTACCTCTGTACTCTGGCCTCTCCTTTCCTTCTGTTTAAACCCCACAATATCAGCTGCAATATCAGTAAAAAGCTTTTATTAACTGGATGGTAAGCTTTGTGTACCCTAAAGGGCCATATTTGTGACCCTAATAATGTGGTACTTAATAGTTACATACTTGGAAACTCTTCCCACAGCTATTTTGACTTGACAGACACAGATGGACATGAACAACAGCCAAAGATTTGTTTACAGAAAATAATAAGAGAAACAAGTTAAAGATTTAGTGGGGTATATTTTTACATCTGTAATGCAAGACACAAGGTTTTTCTCACATTAATTTTCTGCACTTAGCACCCTTGTTCTATCAAGCAAATTACAACATGTATTATAGCTAGCTTCCTGACACTCTAATTTACAGTACCCTTCCCATTTTCTGCCTGGATTATAAAGCCTCCTTCCTTTCCCCACTCCTCATATCTGACAAAGGGAGGTTTGACTTTCAAAAGTTCATACCTTGGAAATCTAGTTGGTCTTTAAGGTGCTATTGGACCTAGATCACAAGCAGAGTTACACCCTTCTAAATCCATTGATGCGAGTGGGCTGAGAAAGATGCTTAAAATGACACTATCACATAATGGATTTACAAGCCCAGCTTCTTCCTTCATAGGACCAGGCCCTTTCTGTACCTATTTACTGTGTTATGCTTGGGCCCCGGTGAACCTTCAAGTCACATAAAAATTGGAGACTCTGAAGTGGATTGACCCCCCTTCCCCCCTTTTTGTTTCCAGAATAAGTGATCATTTAACAGTAGCCAGGCAAAGCAGGCAGCAGCTGTTCCTCTGGTGAAAATGGGCAAGTAAAAGAGAGAATGTGACAAATGGTGTTTGCAAACTCAATCATCATATGTCAGGGAGCTGGAACTTGTAGCTGCTTTCAGGTGAGTGAATGCTCCATGGAAAACATAGAGTAGCCTTGCATAATGTGTCACCATTGGTAACTGTCCAAGTAATGTTCATGCATGTAGCGAATTTGCCATAAAAGAGAACTTTAAAAAAAGAATTGAAACACTGGCTCAGCAAGCACCTGTAACAACAATCAGGCATCTGCATTTAAGTTTGGCCCAAAATAGCCTTCATTGAAAAGACAGGAGGAAGACAAATCCTGTCTGGATTCTTTTCAGCATTCCCTCTGCAACCTTCCTATCATCTCCCCCACCTCCTTTTGGAAGAAAGAAGACTCTTTAGTGTGAAATACAGTCTTGCTTTGTGTCTCCATGGAGACAGTATAAACACATCTGCTTTCTCTTGGGCTGTGATGAAAGCACCCTGCGCAGAATTTATAATCGAAAGGAATGAAAAACATTATTTCATGCTAGGACATTTCAGTGACAGAACTCAGAAATGGAGAAAATTCATCTGCACGTTGAATGGGTGAGTTTCAACATAACTCGTTCTTGGCACTTATTCCCATCAGAGGATGAGGAAGAAACTCAGAAATCCAAGTCACAGCTTCAAAATGTTGCCACTTCAAAGGCTTGGGAGTTTGAACAAAAACACACTTGATATTAAGCTGATATCAAGAGGTGGGGGAAGGATGCAAAGCTGTGAAATGTTTTGCGTTTTCTTAAGTACTCCTGGTTGTCAGAATGGCCACCTGGGGCTGCTAAGGCAACTAACAACTAAAATACAGCATTATAAAAACAAATCAGAGCAGAGTTGGATTCAGCCAGTTTTTTTCATTCAGTCTCACCCAATATCCTTCCATTCTACAATCCCTGTGTCTTTTGTACATGTAGGTCTCGTCATCACCCACAACATAACTTAATTTTTTTTTGTAGCCTGTCTTTCTCATTGAGGCTCAAGGCAGATTACACAGTTGATGTGATCAAGAGGATGGCACATCTGCTAAGCAATGTACAAGGACTAAAATCTGAAGCAAGCATCGAATGTTAGACATGATTCCGAATGCAGAGAAATGGCATTGCATAGATACAGGGCAGAAAAATGGTAGTACATCCGCAGAAAACAGTCTGATGGCAACAGGAAAAGAAAAAAATGTGATTACAGGATAAGACATCCAACAAAACAATACCACATCCCGTAATTGGAGGTTTAGTCTGCAGTCCCTTTCCCTTTATGAATGCAACACAGTACAGCCCTATTACCTTGACAGAAATGCCTTACTGAGCAATTCTGTTTTACATAGCTTGTGGAAGTACAGAAGCATAGGAACCTTACTGAGCTCCTCAGATGGGCCATTCCACAAGGTGAGGACTAGAACAAAGAATGCACATGTATAGGGTGTTGATCTTGCCCATTTGCAGGTTGCCATCCGCAAAAGGCCCTAATCAGTTGACCGTAGCTGTCATGGTGAAACTTAGGAGGAGAAATGGTCTGGCAGAAATAAGGAGGATCCAACCCATAGTACAAATCAGTGTTTGTTTTAGCCTGAAGGTCACTGGGGAAAAATGCATGCTTCTTTTTTCCTTTTCTCAGCTGAAGTGACCATTGGAAAAAAACAACCCTTATCATACTTTCCAGTTTTTCTAAATATATGGCATTAATTTTTGTAACACACAGTATGCATAATGTAAGCTCACAGAAGTTCTTCTCTAGCAAATTTTCTTTATGTTCAGAATTGCAAACCATATTAGATCGCCAGCATTTTCCTGCCTGCTTACAGAGATGCTCAAAGCAATTAGTACTTAGTTTTATATAAGGTTATGTCAGGAATATAGCACAATCATAATTAACGTACAGACATCTTACTTGTTTAAAAGATGGGTTACTTATTAAAAATGCTAGAAAGCTGAAGATGTAAAGGAACATAATATATCACTCAGCGTCGAAACACATTCCCTGCATTGCTTGCAGCTGCTTCCTTGCTTGTATCATATAATTAAGGTAATAAAACTTGTTGTCCAACACAGCTGAGAAAGTGATAAACAATATTGAAGCAGTTACTCTGGACAGCAATAATAGACAGCGATAGTAGATAGTAATAATCTGTTTCTGTAGATAACTTCAACCCTGAAAAGCAACAGTGTGGTGGTGGTGGGGGGAACCACTCGTATGCCTTGAGCTGAAATTTCCATAAGTTTTGAGTGATGGCCTCTCACACAGTACAGCATCAGGGGAGATGAGATTATATTGAGTGTTTGGTAAAATAACTTATCTTCGGATGCCAAAGGGATAGTGTTTCATGTGATCTGAAACTAGAACTGGTCCCGAGAGAGGAACATCCTGTGTTAGGCTTTGAGAGATGGTAGTTGGGCAAAACCTCTGAAAGAATTCATCAAGGCGAGAAAAGAAAAAATATAGCTGTGTCAGAAGCTGGTAGCTGAGTGAGTGAGTCAAGGGCAGGAGCCAGATTCAGGAAACAGATTCAGGGCCAAACAAAGCCAAAATGATACAGCTTGAATTGTCAGTTCTGAACTGAAAGTCCCCATCAGCCACAACTTTCTGTAGACATTGATAAGGGTCAGCTTGAATACCTAATTAACTTCTTGTGTGTCTAATTGGTATTGGAAATTCAAGTGTGGACCATATTCAACTTGAGATCAAAACTACTATCAAGAACTAATAAGATAAACAAAGTTTATAATACCCTGATTATGAATTTTGGTGATTCAGCATTTGAGTCCAGGAGCATGTTAAAGACTAACAAGACTTCCAGGGTATAAGCTTTCGAGAGTCAAAGCTCCCTTCTTCAGATAGCTTTGATTCTCAAAGGCTGGTACCCTGGAAATCTTGTTAGTCTATAAGGCGCTACTAGACTTGAATCTTGCTCTTCTACTGTAGACCAACAGTATCGAAGGCCTCAGACTTACCTGAGGCCAGGTTGCTGCTGGCAGGTCGGGGGGGGGAGGCATGGCGGCTGCCATCTTAGGGCTCGCCCGGCAGGCTCCGGGCGAGCCCTCAGCCTTTCAATTCAAACCCCAGCGGTCCAATCATGGGCGCCGGGGGTTGGTCCGGGGGGCGGGGCTGGGGAGTGAACTGCATGCTCGCAGTCTTCCCTCTGGTCTGGTTACTGGGCATATAGCTCCGCAGCCAGCCCCCGCCCTCCTCAGTTGGCTCGGGCTTCAGAACAGAGCAGATCGGAGCAGAGAAGATCGCGGCGAGGGAGCGAAGATCGTGGAAGTCTGAGCGGCCGGGCACAGGTCGGAGGCAGGAAGTTTGAGCTGAGCCTTGCGCCTCGACCCAGCTGGGAGAGCGGCATCGGCCCAGCCTCAGCAGAAGACTGCGCGGCGGGGAGCTCCCGAAGAACACGAGAGCACGAGGTTGGAGCTGAGACTCGTGCCTCATGCCAGCAGGGAAGCGGCACTGCGGTGGATCGGGAAGACAGAGAGGAGCATCGGAGTCAAGCCTCCCCATTCCCTCAAGCCATCCCAAGGCCGGGAGCCTCTGCGAGCGGTTTGTGGGCCACATGGCTCCTTCTAAGCAGGGCAAGACCAGGGGTGAGGGCACTTGGCCTGCCCGGGCCACGAGCAGGAGGGGGCAAAGGGACCGCCCCCTTGGGCAAGGGCGGGAACCCGGCTCCCTCCCCTCAGGCCACATACCAGGAGGGAAGCCTCGCCCTGGCTCATGGCAGGCCAAAGGCAGTGGGCAGCCCCAACCTTCCACTTCAGGCACGGGCAGCGCCAGATGGAGTGCAAAGGCCAAGGGGCCCCTGTTGGGGTTGGCGGGGCCAAGGGTGCCCTCTTCAGCCGCCTGTTCTTTGGAGGGGAGGCAGAAGGGGCAGGGGCCAGCCAGGAAGGCTAAGGGGCTGGCCTCCTCTAATCAAAGGTCTTCTCCTGAGTCCCTAACTAGCATCAGCCGGGCTTTAGAACTCCTCACGGCCCGGGTCGAACAACTGGGGAACTCCGGGCCACGGACAGGTCAGCCTGCCCCTGGGCCTGTCGAGGTCCCCCAACGCAGCAGGAGCAGCAAGGCGGCAAGGAGGCGTTCCTTGTCGGGCTGTGAGACACCGCGGTCTCCCTCCACCAGTTCCGAGAGCTCCAACAGCAGGGAGCGACAGAGGCCGGCAAAACGGAGAAGAACTTCGCACAGGAGGAAAAGCCATCATTGCCGCTGGGAGGAATCAGACAGCGAGGGGACAACAGGTGAGTCCTCATCGTTGGAGGATGGGGCCCCATGGGAGGACTATTGGGAGATGGCGTCGGGGGTCCCGTGCTTGCCAGACTGGGCCCTCTGGCGTCGGGCGGGGGTTTCTGGGGATGAGGGCACCCCCCGGGAGGTTTGGGACTCAGGGGAGGTCCCCCCTCATGGATCGTCCTTCATGGATGATGAGGAGCCCCCAGGTCTTCACCTGTCCTGCAAGGTGCGGGAGCGCATCCTAGATGGCTATTACTTGGACATCTTCTCTCTCCTTAAACCGGAGGCGGAGGATGGGAGGTCGGCCCCCTCATCCAAGCGGGAGAGGAAGGGGGGCAAGAAATCGGTGGTCGAACGCACGTTTTCGAGTTGGCTAGAAGGATACTCAGTATATATGGGGGTGATTCAGGCAGCATATCCCAACAGGGGCTGGCACCTGTCAAATCACCTGAGTAATGTTCTGCGGGCCCGGGCCTTGGCAGGGGAGCAGGCTGCCATGGATTATGATGAGGCCTTCCTCAAGAGGGCTTCTCATAACCCCGGGGCGCGGTGGGACCTCATCAACCAGAAGCTGTGGCTCTGGCTGGTGGGGCCGCACATGAGGGGCAGGAGGGATGGGTCCCATAGTGGGCGCTGGTCGGGCCACCGGGACAGGCCCAGAGGTCCGTGTTGGGAATATAATCAGGGTAAATGCTTTCGTCCTAAGTGTCGATTTGACCACAACTGTGATTCCTGCGGTGGTCCACACGCACGCCCCTCTTGCACTCGGGGATCTGACCCTCCGCAGCTCTTTCGTGGGGGCCAGTCCTCCAACACTGCTGCCCTCAAGGACGGAGGGCCGGGAACCTCCTCCTCCCAAGCCACCGGTGGCAGTAACTGACCCTGGCCCAGGAATACTGGGCCTCGCCTGCACCCCTATCAGGCTTGCACCTATTCTCCCTCTCCTCGCTCGCTACCCAGATAGGCAGGCTGCCCGATATTTGCAGGAGGGCTTCTCCGTGGGCTTTCACATCCCATTCACAGGGCCTCGCGTCGCCACCACCTCTGGTAACTTAAAATCTGCCAGGGAGTTGCCGGAGGTGGTTGCGGCCAAGGTAGCCAAGGAGGTGTTGGCGGGCTGGCTCACCGGCCCCTTTGACACCCCTCCCCTCCCCAACCTCAGGGTGTCCCCGCTCGGGGTCGTTCCCAAGAAAACCCCAGGCGAATATCGCCTGATACACCACCTGTCTTACCCCAAGGGTTCATTGGTGAAAGATTTAATCCCCCCCGAGTGCTGCTCAGTGAGGTATGTCTCGTTCGATCACGTGGTCCACCTTGTCCGGGCGTGTAGGCGTGGCGCCCTTATGGCAAAATGCAATGTGCAGTCTGCCTTCCGCCTTCTCCCGGTCCACCCTTTAGACCACTGCCTGTTGGGTTTTAGGTTCAGGGACAAGTGGTACATTGATAAGGCCATGCCTATGGGCTGTTCGGTGGCATGCGCGGCCTTCGAAACATTCAGCACATTCCTCGAGTGGGCAGAGAAGGAGCGCATGGGGTCCCCTTTCATCACACATTATTTAGACGATTGTTTGATAATGCCCCCCCCCGGCGGCTCAACCTGCGCCGATCGCCTCAGCTCATTTCAGGCCCTAGCCCAGCAACTGGGGGTTCCCCTCACACAGGAGAAAATAGAGGGCCCTTCCTCCCACCTCACTTACCTGGGCATCGAGCTAGACTCTGTGGCCGGCATATCTTGCCTGCTGGCGGACAAACTCAGCCAGCTCAGGGGCCTCATCGCAGTGACCCTCCCCCGGCAGAAATGTACCCTAAGAGAGCTTCAATCTATCATAGGCCGCTTCAACATCGCTTGCAGGGTGGTTTCGCGCGGGCGGGCTTTCTGTGCTCGCCTCTCCAGGGCTTGCCGGGGGGTGGCTGCCCCCCACCACTGCATTCGTCTCACCAGGGGCATCAAGGCTGACCTCCGGGTGTGGCTCGATTTCCTGTCCAGATTTAACGGGGTCTCCCTCTGGCAGGACCTCCTAGATTTAGGTTCCGACTTGCAAGTCCGCTCAGATGTGGCCTGGAGCCTCGGGTTTGAGGTCTATTTCAATGGGTGCTGGTGCGCACGCCACTGGCCCCTGTCTTGGGCAGGGTCAGGAATCCTCAAGGATCTCACCTTCTTAGAGCTATTTCCCATTGTGGTGGCGGTGGTCATCTGGGGGAGCTTGCTACGGGACAGGCGGGTCACCTTCTGGTGCAATAATCTAGCCGCTGTTAAGGTCATCAACAGGTAGTCTTCTCGCTCTGAGCGGGTCATGTGTCTTATTTGCCGTTTTTTGCTAACATGTCTTGCTGCTAACATCACCTTCTCAGCCTGTCATGTAGCAGGTGTGTATAATGGGTTGGCCGACGCCTTATCTCGCTTCCAGATGGAGAGGTTCTTCACGCTGGCACCAGAGGCTCAATGTACCTCCGACCCGTTCCCGGAGGATCTGTGGTCGACTGGCGGGACTCCGTAATGCAGGGAGTATTGTGCTCCGTGGCCCCTTCTACCCTCCGGGCCTACACTGCGGCGGCTGAGCGCTTCCTGGCCTTCTCAAAAGCATCCGGCAGTCGAGTGTCCTGGCCCGCCTCCCAGGCCATTGTTCTGCAGTACTTGGGACACCTCAGGGGACTGGGGCTTTCCCCCTGGTCCATGCAGAAGGATTTGGCAGCCATCTATTTCTTCTGCAAGGCACAGGGTCACCCGGATCGATGTGACAGCTTCATCGCCTGCCGGGCCTTGGAGGGATGGGCCAGATTGGCCTCGTCACCCCCTGACCACAGGCACCCCATTACATTACCTATCCTGGGCTGCATGCTGTAGGTCATCCCCAGCCTCTGCTGGTCCGCATTTGAGGCACAGCTATTTCACACTTCCTTTGTTTTGACCTTCTTTGGGGCCTTCCGCGTCAGTGAGGTGGTGGCAGGCTCCCGTTCTGACGCATCTGGGTGGGCCCTCATGGCCTCCGACCTCGCCTGGTCCCCTTGCAGGGTTTCTATCACCTTGCGCCGCTCTAAAACTGACCAGCAGGGCCGGGGGGGGGCACCGTCATGCTGCGGGCGGCAAAGAACCGTGGCTTATGCCCGGTTAGCGCAGTCAAGGCCTACCTGGACTGCTGTCCGCTCCACGCAGGCCCTTTCTTCATGCACAAAGATGGTTTCCCCCTCACTCGCTACCAGTTTTCAGCTGTCTTGAGGGCAAGCCTACAGGCGGCCAGGCTCCCCCACATGCAGTTTGGGACGCACTCCTTTCGAATCGGGGCCGCAACCATGGCTGCCAGCCTGGGCCTGCCCGCTCCTGTTATCCAGTCCATTGGCTGCTGGTGTTCCAGTGCCTTTTGTTCCTACGTCCACCCTATGGGCTCAGTTTCTCGCTAATGGTATGGTGTTTGTTTGTTGTTCCCAGGCAGGAAGAAGACCGTGTGGGTGTGTGGCCACAGCATCGTTCATTGGGATGAAAAGTATGTGGCAGCCACTGGCTGGGGCCAGCATCTGGGCCTGGACATTCACCTTCATATCCAGTGGATAGGGGTTCGTGGCATGCTGTGGAATGCTTTGGTGCCTATGCTGACTCGTCAGGCCCACCAACGGGGCCCACCAGATGCCATCGTGATTCAGCTCGGGGAGAATGACCTGGGCAAGCGCGAGTGTCTGGACCTGAAGCATTCCTTGTGTGCCGACTTGGACTACCTGCAGGGACTCTTCCCCTAGACGGCCTTTCTCTGGTCGGACCTGCTGCAGAGGTGCGTCTGGCGCGGGGCGTGTTGTCCCAAGAAGGTGGATGGCATCAGGCAGACACTGGCTCGTGCCATGGAGCGCTACATCTTGGAGAATGGGGGACTCTTCATCAGGCACCCGGACATTTCTCATCACTTGAAGCCCCTGTTCCGTCCTGATGGGGTCCACCTTGCCAGTTGGGGGCAGGACATCTGGCTGCAGGACATTCGGGATGGCCTGCTGTCGTGGCTTCAGTTGTAGGAGTGTTGGTGGGGAGCCCGGTGGGCTCTCATGGCAGTTGGCATTGGATCAGATCCCTTTGGGGGGGCAGGGCCTGGGGGCAGGCCCCCTCTAAGGGGATTCCCATAAGGAATCTTGGGAGCGAGTTATGAGGGGCATGCCCAGCTCGGGGGCTGCCAGGAAAACTCGCTCCCAGGTGGCAGGGGAGGCCACCCAGGGGTGTACACCCAGGTGACTTCCCCTCAATGCCACTCCTTGGGTCCCCCCTTCAGCCTGGCTGAGGGGGGTGGGGGTCATTGACTGGCAGGCTTGCTGGGATCTGACCCACATGCTGCGCCAATGCTCCTTATTTTGTTAATAAAGTTGTGGCCTTGTTTATCCCAAAACATGTCTGAGTCTGGTTTTGTCACCACACTTTGCTGCCCCCACTCTCAGCCACAGGCAGCAACTCACCTGAAACTATCTTTGGTGATTCAGACTCTTTGCCTCCAAGGCACGCATCTCCCACCCAACCCCACTGCCCAAGTTCCTCCCTGGCTCATTAACTTCTCTCTCCCTCCCGCTCTCTTCCTACACACTTACTGATAGCTTTAGAATGAGTCTGCACAGCAGATGCTGCTCTTAGTTATAAAGTCCGTATGAGGTTTGTTTCTTTAGAAAAGAAATGGATGTTCTTTGTTGTTAAAGAACTTCATACTGTGATAGGAAAAGAGGAATCAGCATGCTATCTATCTATCTAAGTTAGAAGGCAGAGAGATTCTAAAAGGGAAATCCTAAGAAGAGTTACTCCAGTTTCAATGGGCATAGACTGGAGTAACTTTGCTTAGAGGCACATCTTGTCCTCCTGGCCTTTAGACAAAGAAGCAGGAAAAGAAAGAAGTTAGCTGGAAGGAAGGAAGACCCTGAGAGTAGAGATGGGCATGAACTGGAAAAAAACCGAACTATGAACTTTCACGAACCTGCCCCTGGCTTGCGAACCGGTTTGTTTGGTTTGTGAAAATGTCACATCCAAGTCAGAAAAATCATCACTTCCGGGTCAGCAGAAGGTCACTTCCGGGCCAGCAGAAGTTCACTTCTGGATCAGCAGAAGGTCTGCAGGAAGTCCATCCCCTGTTGCCTAGGAAACTGATTGATTGGCACCAGGCTGTCTGCAGTGACAAACCAAAAAATGAACCAAACAAACCAGCCTAGAAGTTCATGGTGGTTCGTCAGAAATGGGATCTGACAAACTATGGTTCGCGAACCATGAACCAGCCTGGTTCGTGCTTAATTTTGGTTCATATTTCAGTTCATGCCCATCTCTACCTGAGAGTAGCAATCTGAACAGACAAGAGGAAATCTACCAAGGAAACCGAGCTATCCACCTTACTAGCTCTGCTGCCCCCTCTAGAGTACTGGTATATTTGGTACAAAAAGAAATTGTACAGCCCTTCATTTCCAACACCAGGCTGCAACTACAAGAGTTTTTTTCACCTCTGCCCCCTTCTTGCTATGGCAGCTTCTAGGTGTCAGGGAACCTGGGAAATGTAATTTCCCCATTGGTGTCAGGTTACCTGAGTGCCTTGGTAGCTGTGATACTGCTACCTCCCTCCCTTATAGAGAGTCCTATGCAAAGATCACTTTCCTCTTCTTTTTGATCAACCTGAGACAGGTTCAGTAAAAGGAGCTCTCTATAAATAATGTCTAGCTGAATTCTACTATGAATTCTAGTTTCAGATCACATCAGTATTCAAAGATGAAAACTATGAATGAGCTTGTGCACAATTTTTTAAAGCTATAAAATACAGAATTGTGTCAAAGGTGAACAAGTTTAAATCTCTAAAATGTAGACGTAACTTTGTACTTATTGGAAAGCCATATAGAAAAAAGAAGTTCACCCTTTGCGAAATGACATATTTTCCTGAAACTAAACTTTATTGAAAATAGCCAGTTCCATAGCCATTACTTCTGCTCCTGGAACACAATGTAACAACTGATGAGTCTTTTCAAGATTTTAGATCCAACTTAATTATAAGCACTTGCAACAGGTACAATCATTAAGAAAGATAATTGCGGGCTTTGTTCTTTAATTTTGACCTTGCTAAAACAGCAATTGCCATTGGAAAAAATGTAACAACTGATGACTCAGTTGTTACAGTCCTTTGTATATGTTTTTTTTTCTTATACAGCATATCTATCAATCAATCAATCAATCAATCAATCAATCAATCAATCAATCAATCATCTCATTTATATGCCACTTTTCTCTCTAATGGGGACCAAAAGACAACCACCCTGTGAGGTAAATTGGGCTGAGAGAGAGAGAGAGAGAGAGAGAGAGAGAGAGAGAGACTGCTTCAAGGCCACCCAACAAGCTTCCATGGCAGACTGGGGAACCAAATCTAGGGAATGAAACACTCTGTGAGATTCGTATGTTGAGTGGCTGCCTCCCGAAGAGAACCTTTACAAAATATGGCTAGTGTAAAAACAAGAATTTGTTTCTTTGCCATAGGTACGCTATCATCCTGAACAAAGAGAGATGTATTTTGAAAAGGGATTATATTTTCTTTTCAAAACCAACTGGTAACAGGAAGTCAGGGAACCACTTATAGGGAAGGATAGACTTTCTTTCATAACATTTGGAAACTATGAGAACAATCAGCTTGTGGTTTATCCGTGCATAGTAAGTTTATTTTAAGACATTTAGGTAAGAGGGCAGACATAGCAACTAATGGCATGAAGTGGCAAGCTGAGGTTTAAAGGCCTGACATTCATCTTTAGCTGTGTCATTGGTATTTCTTCCACAGATATTTGATCCACATTTTTTTCTGTCACAATGCACAAGCCTCCAGAGACTGGATTCAGCAACACACCCTGAAATGTTAGCTAACCTCCTCATACCTTAGAACACTGTTTTGTTAGAGGATTAGCATTTCTTTTCTTATTGCAACTCTAGCAGGAATTTCGCCTTCCACATATAGACAGCTACCGTTTGTTGCCTTGTCACAGTATTGGGTGGGGGAGTGGCAGGGAGGATCTAAAGCACTTTACAAAACTCAATCTTTGAAGCGGTCTGATTAAAGGAGGTGCTATAAATGATCAACAGTTTCATCTGTCCGGGGGCGGGGGGAGGTTTGAGGTCCTAATGACACATATTAAAGGCTCTGTTAGCAAGGATCTGCTCTTGTCAGTTAGGACTAGACATGGGCATGAACCCAAAAAATTTAACGAATCCGCAGTTCGTGGTTCGGTGCCGATGACGATCCTGAAGTCGTGAACCACAACAGACATTTCCTGTTGCTGAACCGGTTCGTAGTTTGTAGTGCTCAGAATGGCCCTGTTGTACTTAGAGAGCCCATATTCACAGGGAGTGTGTAGCACGCTCTCCTCCAGCCAGCACCCAAGTTTGGTCAAGATTGCAATAGGGATCTTGGAGTTATACCTCTCCAATCTGAGGCCCCCAGGAAACTCCCACAAAAATCCAAGCTCAATTATACACTCTCTGTATCTCCCCAAAGGCTAGCAAGTAGCAAGCAACAGCTCTCACACTCCACTGCTCACTGAAAGCGAAAGCCAGCCTAGGATTGCAGTGCTTTTTATAAGCTGAGGTCCCATAGAGCAACGCAGGAGGTCTGTGTTTGGCCATCAGAGCTACCTATCAAGGTTTGCAGGGATGAGATTGGAGTGCCTGTGGCTACAGAACACTCCCTCCCCCTCCCTCCCCTGGGTGTCTTCTCCCAACTTGTAACCACTTTGCAGCTCCATGGTTGGAAAGAAGACCTGCTGATCAAGGTAAGCTGGGCTTCGATTCAGGTTTCCAGGGCGACAGAAGGAGTGCAGACAGAGTTCAGGCATTCCCCCGGCTCCATTTCCAGGGGAATTGATTGATGGTGCCTGACTGTCTGGCTTCCCGAACCGTGGCCAAATGCACCGAACCAGGCTTCTTTCTTTTTTTTTTTTTATAATTTTTTTTTATTTTTCATAACTACAAAACACTACACCAGACTATCACGAGGAAAGGGGAGAGGGAAAGGACAAAGGGGAGTGGAAAAAGAAAAAGGGGGGGGGAATGAACTACAAACACTAAACACTACACTTCAATGTTTCCCTTCATACTGTCATAATACAAAAATAGCTCCATAGAATAATGATGGAGTGGTTAATCATACAGAAAATAAACATTTCAAATTCTTATTAAACTTTCCTCCCCCTTCTAGGTCCCGGACGCAATTCTCTCTGTGCAACTGCTGTTGCGATGCTCTCCTCCTCCCCCCCCCCTCCGGCTCCTCCTTTTCTTCGTTCTTGGTGCAGCAGAGTTCTGGGTTTTTATTCTCAAAATCCTTTAGTTGATCTTCTGATAATATCTTATAGGCCTGATCTTTATATCTGAACCATATTCCTTCCGGGAATAACCATTTGTACTTTATTTCATGGTCCCTCAGAAGAGCTGCAAACTTTTTATATTTAAAACGCCGTTTCCGGACTAGAAATGGAACGTCCTTCAAAATCTTGACTTTCAAACCCATAAAGTCCAAATCCGCATTGTATGAGTTATATAGGATGGTGTCCCGAATCTTTTTAGTTGAAAAGTCAATAATGATCTCACGAGGCAACTGTCGCTTTGTTGCATATTTTGAAGAAGCCCGACGGACCTCCAAAATGGCGCTTTTAACCTCTTCTTTAGTCGTCCTCGCGGGTGTCGCCAGTAGTTCCAAGACCAAATCCCACAGATCCTCATTTTCTTCCTCTTTCACGTTTTGGAGACGCAAAATTGTCTGCGTTCGTTCCACCTGTAGCCCGATCAGTTGGTTCTCCACCAACTTCAGCTCCTTTTTTGTAGCCTTCACAAGTGACGCACTTTCCAGAGCAGACTTTTCTGCCCCCCCCGCTGCTGCCTTAATGGTTTTCACCTCGCTTTCAATTAAGCCCACCCTTTGATCAGTTTCGTTCAGCTTGTCAACAAAGGGTTTTATGGCTTCCACCACCGCCCTGCGCACCAACTCTTCGAGCGACTCCCCTTTCTGCAAGGTGGCCAAGATTGACTTACCGAGAGCGGGACTTTGCTTCTTTGCTGCCATTTTGGGGGGGGGGGCGCCAACAAAATTCTGGAACTCCACGAAGGGGAAGAGCGAGTCTTCTTCAGATCAACCTCTCCTTCACAAACGCTTGTAGAACAGAAGGGATTCGCTTGTTTACAGGCTTCCGCCTGTTTCTTTTACTTGCCGTTTCTCGTTGCCCGGCGGCACTCGAGGCGCCGCGCACATCTGCCGGCCTCCATAGGGACAAACGGGCAATTCCCCCCCCCCGCATTGATTTCGGGGAGTTCTTCCCGCCGCGTCCCGGACCCTGGCTCCCTCCCTGGGAGTCCTGGGGGCTAATCCTTACGGATCAGCCGCCCGGTCAGGGTGCCCGGTCGTTTCCTCCCGGACCAGCCGAGAGGAGCGTCCGGCATGGCTGAGAAAACGAAACCGAATCCCGAACCAGGCTTCTTTCGAATGCTGGTTTGTTTGCCGTGGACAATCATGAACTGCCGGATCGCGATCACATGATCAACAATTTCGTGGGTTTTTGAAGTTCGTAATGCGGTTCGTCCCCATGTCTAGTTAGGACCTGGCATTTTCACATAAAAATGCTGTTCTGGATTTCTTGGTTGCTGCCCTGTTCCCCCCTGAAGCAGTCCAAGAACTGTGCTTCCACAGTGTAGCCTTCTTCCACTTTTTATCTGCTTTTTCTTTGGTTTTGACTTAGGCTTCCTGTAAAATGTTTGGTGCTTTCATCGCCTACTGAGAACAGCAACGCATTTCCTTTTCAGTTTTTTCCCCTTTGGAATACATGTTATATCGATATGGGGGAATACCATGTGGCCTTATTTGCTTATATTACTAAAGGAAGGGCTATGAAAAAAATGGGGGTGGTGCTGCTGGTTCCAGAAGAGGAAAAAATCAAACACAGGTTGTCGAAGTACTTGCAGTTGTTTATGTCCAAGCCCCCGCCCCCAAAAGCTGCAAGATCAAACATAGGCCATTACTTCCTCCACCTTTGTAAACTTACTCCACATTTGTTACCATTCCAGCCAAAAAAGACAAAAGACCTGTACACATTTACTTGAGAGTAAGCCTCATTAAATTCAGTGGGATTCTTCAGCGGGTCTTCTATAGCAATGTATCACCATAAAACACAATGTTATGAAAACAAACATCTGTGTTTTCCAGTGAAAACAGAAAAGAAGGGGATGGGTATGAAGAGGTGATGGTGTAGTGGGCGGATACGGATAGCACCTTTCAAAGTGCAGCAGACATTACAGATTCCACAAAAAAATTTATTGGCTGATGTTTTCCCTCTTGTTACTTTCAAAGAGGCTATTTTCATTTTCTTATCTATAAATATAAGGAAAAAATTAATCCTGTAAGAATTTTAGCTAAATTGTAATTCCATGTCATTTCATGTTTTTTTTGTATTTATTTCTTACCATCTTAGTTTTAAACTTGTAAGCTTTATTTTGTTATGTAAATATGTTTTAACCTTTTGCTGTGGTACCCTGTTATATGTTGGTGTATAGGTGGGGATGTTATGGCCTATGGCTACAACAATAAACCAATCATCACCTTTCAAAGTGCGGCAGACATTACAGACTCCGCAAAAATCACTTCATCGTGTTCCTTCTGAAAACATCAGCACAAAAGTGAACTGGGAAAAAGGGGGGGAAACACATGAAGGGGGAACCTGGAAAGAAATGTCTGGAAAACAATACTGTGTATAAACTAGAGGTGAAAACAGTGCATTTGGGAAGCCAACCTGCAGCAAAAATTCCATGCATAAATGCACCGGGTCTCATTAGTAAACCAGTTTAAAACTGGATTGAAGATGCAACTAGATGAGACAGTAAGAAGTCCGTGGTACTGTTCTTACTCGCAATACTATTCTTACTCACTCTAGATCCTTTCCCTGCAGTAATTTGTTACCACCTACGATAATACAGTTAATATCTCTGTGCTTCTATCATACCTCAACTTGCATTAAAATATAAGACCTTCCTCTCCAGAGGGCATTCTGGATTGCTCACAGCTATGCCCCCACTCCACCCCAAGCCTGTTCCCACTAGACTTCCAAGTCACACAAAGTCCAGCATCAGCACAAGGCAGCTGCAGCAATGATTTATCACAGAACGTTCTGTTCATTTATTTAAAAATTTATTCTAAGCACAAATATGCATTTCAGGGAAGAAAGCAAGGCAGTTTCCAAAAGAACATAAAACAATTTCTGACTCGGCAAAACTAACAAACATCATTTATGAAACTCTTAGCAAAGGTGCATTAAACTTCTGTCAGTTGATTGATAAATATTCATCACTTCTAGGCTCTTTTTAGGGGGCTCAGAAGGAATGAGATGCAAAAGTGAGAGATTAGATGCAAATTTTCCTGTCTTGGGATCAGGAACAATGGCAATGCTTTTCACAGGATCAAGTGGGTTGTACTCAGTCTGTAAGAACAGCTGTGCTAGATGAGATCATTGGTCCATTTTTCCATCATCCTGTTTTATGCAGTGGCCCCAGAAGCCAATAAACGGGGAATAGCCAACGCCTGCCCCTATACTTGCCTCTCAGTGCTGTTCACTTACCCATGAAGTTGGAGATTTCATTTTGTCATCATGGCCTATACCCATTGACAGATGTACCCTCCCTAAACAGACATAACCTCCTTCAGTTTGTGTAAGGGTCTGATTACATGGGTGCTACACATGAGGTGGGTTGATGGAAACCCCAAACCAACTTGCATTTAATGTGTCACTGCACTCACCTTCAACATGGTGGTGATGGAGAAATGAGCTTACAAGCTCATGTGGAGGCAGGAGTGGCTTCATCAGTACCTGCTTCAGTACCTGCTGGGGGTGGGCTCTTACTGCCAGAGACACATGACAGTCACAGAGATAGGTGAGTGTGATCACAAATTAAACACCTCACATTTAGCATACATGTAATCAAACCCTAAGCTGCTTTTATTTTATTTATTTACTTTAAAACTTATTATTAGAGTGTTGGTCTAGGATCTGGGAGAACAAAGTTGGAATGCCCACATTCCATGGAAGCTTGCTAAGTGAGCTCAGGCCGGTCACACACTCTCAGCCTAACCTACCTCACAGCATTGTTGTAAGGATAAAATGGAGGACAGGAGAATGATGTAAGCTGCTTGGAGTCCCCACTGAGAAGAAAGGTGGAGTATAGAGGAAGTAAATAGATTTTAAAGCTCACAAGAGGCCATTGCTGCATCCTGTGGTAGTAAATCCTACAAGTTAATTACTCTCTGAGTGAAAAAGTGTTTACTTTGGGCCTGAATCCACAACAGAGCAACTTCATTGGGTGCTGACAAGCTCTAGTATTATTAGAAAAAAGTTCTTTCTGTTCACTTTCAACCTATACAATTTTATAAAGCTCTTCATGTCTTTCCTTTGTCATCAGTGGAAGATGTATTGAATACTTCAGGGATGATTACAAATATAAAATACATGCTGGGAGCCCACAAAGACTTGTAGGGGTCTCTTCATTTTCCCCTGTATCTCTTTCTTCATGCTATTTTTTTTCATTCTTTCCTCCTGGTAGCCCCCATATCCTCTCTCCTGTCCCTGCCTTCTTCTCTCCTTCTCATTCACCAACCAAACTTTTTTATCTGCCTCCACGGTGTTCAGCTTTATGTGATTTATTCACTTCAACCTTGAATTGGGGTTGGTAAATGATGGGCAGCTAATGGAGGGTCTGCAGGACAGGAGTAATGTACATGCTCTGTGTAGTTCCTGATAATAACTGAGCAGCAGTGTTCTGTACCAGCTGCAAGCTGATTTTGAGGGAAGGCCTATGTAGAGGCATTATAATAGACAAGTCTCAGTGTTACCAAGGCATGAATCCCGGTGACCAGATTGGCCATGTATAGGTAGGAGACCATCCTGGCTAGTCTGAGTTGGGTTTTTTCAAAATGTTCCATGTAGAAGTTTGCTATAACTGGGCTGAGAGGGCTCCCCATGGTCACCCCATCCATCTGTTCATAGAATTTGTTATCCCATTGGAAGTAACTGGTTGTCAGACAATGGTGGAATAAGGCTGTTATATCCTCTGGACAAATCTGATTGATAAGTGCGATTGTGTCTTTTACCGGAAAGCCTTTGACAATATATGTTTGTGGTTGACAATATATGTTTGTGGGGGCCAACTGGCTCTCCTCCAGCCATCATCCAAGTCAAGATCCCTACTGCACCACTCCCAGAAACCTGACCTGAGCAGGCACCAGGAAAGGTACCAATAATAAATAATAGCTTGGCCCAGAGCCTGGCAGCAGCCCTAGAACTTCAAGGGATAGATCCCTATCCCACCACACACAAAGAAAATTCAAGCTCCAATGCACTCTTTCTATCAAAATGCCAACAGCAACTCTCTCCCTCTTCACTGTCTGCACACTAAGCCAGAGTTGGGAGCCCCCCTCCCCCCCTGCTCTTTGCTCCCTTGTTGTAACAAATTTGGGGCGCCACACTTGAAAGGAAGACCTGCCTATCAAGCTAAATTGGGCTTAGATTGGGGTTTCCAGGGCAACAGCAGGAGTTCAGACAGAGTTCAGACAATCCCTGCCTAAGTTGCCATGGCAATTGATTGCAGGTGCCAGACTGTTTGGCGTCACAAACAGCAACGAACAAGGCTTGCAATGACCACCTGTTTGTTTAGAATGGGGCTTCATGAACAACTTGTTCACGAACAGCAGATTGGGCTGTTCATGCCCATGTCTACTCAGGAGGACCTGTGCACCAGGGGATTTGGATAGTGAGATAGACGGCTGGGTATCATCTGCTTATTAGTGATATCCAATTCCATAGCTGTGAATTATTTCTCCTAAAGGCTTTACATAGAAGTTGAACAACATAGTAGGTAAGGTTGTGACATGTGGAACACCACATGATAATTCCCACACTGAAGATAGATGATCACGAACAGCAACCTTTTGAATCCATTCCAAGAGGAACAATTTATATCAATCCTTGATAAGTACTTCTGCCTCCAAAAGCCTTAACAGTTTGGCTTACTGGGGAACTAGGCAGCCAGTAAACAAGCAGAATGCCTAATCTATCCTTAGATCCCGACATAATGACCATGCAGTCAATGCTTGCTATAGTTTGTACTGAGAGTCTGCAGAAGTTGAAAGTCTCACCGAGTATAATAGCCCCCTCTCCTCTCCAAGCAGCTGTGTGGAGTTGGTGGAGGACCATATAACTAGGTGAGTTAGTTGAGACAGATGCACCGCATCATTTTCATCCAATCATTCTGTTATATGCAAGCCAGTTCAGTTCCCTTATTTTCCTGCTGCATACTTAAGGATCCAAATTTCTAATCATTGCCCAAAATAGTCCATGCTGCCCTGTCTAAATAAAGACATGGGCCGTTTCCAGACGGCTTACCTTCTGCCACTCCATGCCGCAATGTCGCGGCTCGTCCTGGGGTGAACGCGAAATATCGCGCGAGTTTTGTGCAACGTTGTACAAAACTTGCGTGAGAAAACGCTATATTTCGCATTTTACCCGGCACAAACCGCGACGTTGCGGCATGGAGCGGCAGAAGGTAAGCCATCTGGAAACGGCCATGGGGAAACTGCCCTATACTTACATGAACCTAGAAATATTAGATCCATCAGGAAATCTGTACCATCCTATTAGTCATGGCTGGGTATGATTTGTAGCCATGTATGACATGGACTGCATATAAGTTAATATCTCTTTATTTTGTTACATTTATTTATTTATTTTTATTTATGTCATTTATAGTCTTCCTTTCTCACTGAGACTCAAGGTGGATTACATAGTGTGAGATTAGTACAATCAGTAGCAAGGACAAGGGCATTTCCATAAACAATGTCATAGGGTAAATGAATACAAGTTTGCAAAAACAGCATTAGCAAGTATCCAATACAGGGTTGAAGAACTGCTGAAACAGAACATAATCAATTCTAGGACTGACATTAGACAACATAAAGCACAGGTAGTATACAGGAGTACATATTTAAAGCAACAGATAATATGCAAGGCAACATAATGGTGAAGTCTATGGTCCCTATCTCATCAGCAAAACATCTGAGACCCCCTCCTTACAATACCACCCTCCTATCTGAGTTAAAAGCCTTTTTGAATAATTTGGTTTTGCATTGTTTGCAGAAAGCCAGGAGCATGGGTGCTCTCCTGATCTCCTCAGGCAGGCCGTTCCACAGGGTAGGGGCCACCACAGAGAAAGCCCGTGTATGGGCTGCTGCTGATTTCACCCATGTGCAGGCTGGCACGTGCAAGAGATCCTGTTCAGATGAGTGAAGCTGATGTGGAGAGACATAGGGAGGAAGGCGGTCCTGTAGCTATGTCGGGACAAGGCCATGAAGAGTTTTGCATGTAATAACCAATACCTTGAATTGAGCATGGTAACTGATAGGTAGCCAATGGAGTGACTATAGGATGGGAGTGATGTTCATGCTCCAGCTCGACATGTTCTTCATTGTATTTTTCTAGATTGTGCCTCTGTAGTGATTCCATTGTCTGTCTATTATCATACTTGTGTTGAGTCTGTAATTTCCCCACAGTCATGACAGAGTACGGGAGGCAGTCCATCCTGCCTGTGTTTTCCCACACCCCACTCTCTTGTTCAGCTCTCCTTGTCTCCATGTTGCAGTGCTGGCTAGAGCTATCCACAGATATATAGGGATATATCCTTTGCAGGGATAAAAAGTGAGTTGTCAGCAACACAGTTTGCCTTTTATATCTTAGGATGGGAATCATTTCAGTAGACATGATGTAAATGTAGTGATATAACTGGTCCATAGCATAGGAAATTCAGAAACAGAGTTTTTCTTTTAGCTGAGCAGCCCCTTATATTCCATTTGAGCATGTTTGAAGGTGTAATAAAAGTGTTGAGAGGGGGTGGTAGATGACTTCCATTTTGAATGTCATAACTTTGAACTGTGAGCCCAGAGTGCAGATAATGAGACACCAAAATGTATCTTGTATATCTTGAGACAGCCAGACAATAAGGTACTCAAATGTCTAGACTCAGACAGGCGGCAAGGCAAGAAGAAAGTACGGGAAAGAACTAATGAGGAGACCCTCTTCAGTAAAGATAAGAAAGGCATCAGATGTGTTATTTGCCTGTTCGCAGCTACTCGAGCAGTTCTTACAAAGAAGCTGTGGATATAACACTTTTTTTAAAAGCTATCTTGTGCCACAGTCATTACCAAGGATTGCCTTTTTAAAAAGTGAGTAGGCTGAAAAACATCCAATGCCTTATAAACATACGGAGGAATAAGAAAGTGAAGTGTACCTGCCTCTGCCCCCCACCGAGGACTGTAAATAAAGTACGCTTATTTTTCAAGGATCTAAAGGAAACCTTGTAAGGAGTTCAAGCACACGTGAAAGCATTATCTTTAACCATATTTTGACGATGCTTATTTTCTCTCATTCTGGATGATGCAGTTAGACCACGCCATTTTGTTTCACCCAGGAATGGGAAATGCATGCATAGAATATCATCGTCACAGGGTTGCAGAGACCAGAACATTCCAGTCTTGGCCCATATACATCATCTTCCAGTTTGTTTCTGAGCCCAATTCCTTGACCTTTAAAGCCCTATACAGCTTGGAACCAGCATACTCAAGGACGGACTACACCCACACAAACATACCCAACCACTAAGATCATCTTTTGATGCCCTGTGGGTATCTCCACTCGCTGAGACTAGGGGAGTGGCAGTCTCACAGAGGGCCTTCTTGCCTATGGCACCAAAACTACAGAACTCACTCTCCCTAGAGAGAATCACCTGTCCTCTTCTGCTGCCATCTTCTAACAGCTGTTGAAGAATTTTGTTTTGTTTTGACTGCTGTTCCCACAGTTATCCCTCCTTACTGCCCTTTGTTTTAATTACAGTTTTATGTGCTTTTAATATGTATTTTAGTGTTAGTTTTAATCGTTTTTTGTGAATTGTTTTTAGGATATGTTTTTATAATGTTTTGTTTTAACTATTCATTGCCTTGGTGCTTTGATTGGGCAGAAAGGAGGCATACACATTTTGTAAATAAATAAACCCACACATACTGGATGGGAGATACACTTCTGGACAGTAGTATATGTGAAAGAGATCTTGGGGTAAGAGTGGACTGTAAACTAAATATGAGCAGTCAGTGTGATGCAGTGGCAAAAAAGGCTAATTCAATCTTGGGTTGTATCAAAGGAGCCATAGCGTTGAAATCGCAGGAGGTCATTGCCGCTCTCTATACTGCCTTGGTCAGGCCGCACCTGGAGTATTGTGTGCAGTTCTGGAGGCCTCACCAAAAAGGATGTGGACAAAATCGAGAGGGTGCAGAGGAAAGTGACGAGGATGATCAGGGGTCTGGAGACTGAGCCCTACGAGGAAAGGCTGAAGGCCTTGGGAATGTTTAGTTTGGAGGAGATTGAGGGGGGACATGATTGCTCTCTTTAAGTATTTGAAAGGCTGTCATTTGTAGGAGGACAGGGAGCTGTTCCAGTTGGCAGCAGAGGGTAGGACCCGAAACAACGGGCTTAAATTACATGCTCAAAGGTACCGGCTGGATATTAGGAAGAACTTTTAATGGTCAGAGTAGTTCAAAAATGGAACCAGCTGCCTAGGGAGGTGGTGAGCTCCCCTTCACTGACAGTTTTTAGGAAGTGGCTGGATGAATATTTGTCAGAGATGCTTTAGGCTGATCCTACACTGGGCAGGGGGTTGGACTAGATGGTCTGTATGGCCCCTTCCAACTCTATGATTCTATGATTTTAAGAAATGCCAAAGGATTCTGATAAAGCCTGTGTTACAAATTTCCATTTTTAAAATCAGTTGTCATCATTTACCCCAAAGAATCGAGGAAAGAGTAACATAGCGTTGAGATTTTTAAATGATGCTTATGCGATGTCCCCCCATGTGTCAGTAATGACTTGGTGCTTGCGCAGGGGACTACCTTTTTACCTTTAAGTTTGTTTGAAGGAGACTCGTGGCACAGACTGGTAAGCTGCAGTAATGCAGCCCAAGCTTGTCACGACCTGAGTTCGATCTCGGCAGAAGCCGGGTTCACATAGCTGGCTCAAAAGTTGACTCAGCCTTCCATCCTTCTGTGGTCGGTAAAATGAGTACCCAGTTTCTTGGGTTTAAAATGTAGATGACTGGGGAACCCCATAACAAAAGTCTGCCAAGAAAACATTGTGATGCGATGTCCCCCATGGGTCAGTAAAGACTTGGTGCTTGCACAGGGGACTACCTTTTTACCTTTAGATTTGTTTGTTAATTTAGTGCATTTTCATCCCGCCTTCCTCTAGAAAACTCAGGATAGCACATATGGTTCTCCCGTCCCCCACTTTATTCTTACGACAACCCTGTACCATAGGTTAGGCTGAGAGTGAATGATGGGTCAAAGGCTACCTAGGAAGTTTCATGATCAGTGGAGATTCAATCCAGGACTCCCCAATCCTAGTTCAATGCTTTAACCACTACAGCACAATTGCTCCCCTTGCAGAAATACAGTCCCTAGGGGTCTCTAAGATATCAGTCCTGTAGATAATTGCCCACTCCTCTGTGGAGCTGGGGTTAAGTACTTTATTTTATCTATTAATTACATCCTTCCTGTCACCAAAACTTTAAGGTGGCTTGAGAGACTTTTTTTGCAGGATTTTTCAATCAATCATAAAGGAATGATTGGTTAAGTGTGTGGTCTAGGATATAAAATCTTCAAAGGTTCACTACCTGTCCTTGGATATGTTGGCAATTAGTTTCAGTTCTCCATTTGCATGGTGGACATAGTTGTGAATTATCTCAATGACAAATGATTGAAGGAAATTAGACAAATTCGTGGAGGACAGTCTATCAATGGCTATTATCCACAATGGAACCTTCATGCAGAAACCTGAGAACAGGATCTTGTTGAGGAATACAAGAAACAGAACACTGGACTAGATTGACCATAGATCTGACCCAGCACAGCTGCTCTCGAGTTCCAAAGTGCAGTGGGACCCAATTTCTTGTTAGATAATGCAAACAAGGAGGTAAAATGTGTTGGCGGTACTTGCCCAAGGATGTCTTGTTCTCTGTATCTTAATAGATTCTCCAGGGGTATTTGGTGCCTCATTACATTTTTCATCCGAAGTCTAATTAAAACAGATACTGGAAACCATACTAACAAAGTTCTTAATAAGGCTGTATTTGAGTATGTTTCTATTCATGCTGATGCTATGCAATCATTTCAGTGAGGGTCCTGAGAAGGTAGAATGGGTCAGATGGTTAGCAAGAAAACTGCTCCTTCAGAGACAGGCCAAACAATTAAAGCCAACACTGTTAGTCATTTTGCAGCTTGCCTGGGTCAGCCTGTGGCATTTCATGCCTCTCAGAATATTTAGCAGAGGAATTTCATGACAGGGCAATACTTTACATGAAAAGGGCACAGTAATTAGTTCAAGCCATGGAAGGTATTTGATTTCATAATGGCAGCCTTTCTGAATGCATTATTTTTTAAAGGAGGGTTATGCTTTCATTTAACAAAACTACAGTGATCCAACATCCTAGGGGGGAAATCTAAACTTAAAACAATATTTCTATGTAGACCAAATGCTATGATCATGTGGAACAAAAGAGAGAAACAGTAGTTATGTTTCCTAACATCACTCACCCAGGAAGCCATCCTATAAGGTCTTATATGAGAACTTGAACCTGGACTAGTTGACTCTGGGGCCACTAGTCTAAGTTCCTATGCAACCCAAGCATCAGAACTCAACCCTTGATGCAAGAAAACGAGGTCAGCAACCCAAGTGAGCCACGGACTAAGGCTGGTCCTGACTCCTGAGTGAGCCACAGGCTAAGGGCCAAGACCTCACTGGTTCTTGCCCTTTGGCACGGACCAAAGGCATGTGTCTCTAGACTCACCTATTTTCTCCAGAGGAGAAACAAACTCAGCCTAGACTTTATGCAGCTGCCGCTAACAAGATATCTCCCAGTTTCCCCCCTGCTAGAAATGCCTCTGGCCACAAGCCTACCTTATATACCTTCTCTGCTCCTCTTGAAATCTCACTTCTAACACTGCTGTTTCATTTTCTGCTTTCTCTTGTGTTCCTGTTTGTGTTCTTACTACTTGGAGTGTATCTTGCTTTGGAAACCTATGGCCCCTTTAATACAACCCAAGATTGAATTAGCCTTTTTTGCCACTGCATCACACTGACTGCTCATATTTAGTTTACAGTCCACTCTTACCCCAAGATCCCTTTTACATATACTACTGCCCAGAAGTGTATCGCCCATCCAGTATTTGTGCTTCCCATTTTTGTGGCCCAGATGTAATATTGTGCACTTGTCTTTGTTGAATTGCATCCTATTCACAGCTGCCCACTTCTCCAGAGTATTCAGGTTTTGTTGAATTTTAATTCTATCTTCTTGGGTATTTGCTACTCCTCCCAATTTGGTATCATCAGCAAATTTAATGAGCAGCCCTTCCACTCCTTCATCCAGGCTTATATGATGGCACAGAACACTGTGAGACAAGGTTATTCATGAATCTGTACATTATTGTAACCTATGGAATATCCTGCAGCACAAAATACTGACGGAATATTGGATGGTTTCTGTATCAACTCCCACTGTAGCACAGTGGTTAAGTATATATCCCCAGCTATATTGTGGGGATAATAATAACACTGACTTTATTCACTGCTCTCAGAGGATCACTAATCTGTCTAGAAGAGTGGTATTTAAGCACATTTGTTATTATTATTATTATTATTTCTTTTTTACCTCTCTGGTTACAAGACTGTTGCTTTTAAATTTCATTTATGACCTTTGGTTTATTTATTTATTCAGATTTTTTCCCCTTTTTTCTTTAACAGGAGCCCAATTTCTTTCCTCCTCAGTTTTATCCTCCCAACAACAACTCTGTGAGGGGTAGGCTGAGGGCAAAGCTGCAAGTGACGAATGACACTTGAACAGCAAGTGTATTTCTCCCTGTTCACTTGCACTCCAGTCAATCCACTTGCTGTTCAAGTGTCATTCGTCACTTGCAGCTTGGCCCTGAGAGAGACTGACTGGCCCAAGCTTCCAGAACACTGTGAGCATTTGAACATAGGTCTCCCAGATTCTAATCTGACCCTGGACCAATTCACTGTGCTGGCTACTTCTGTACTGAGAAAGGTGCTGCATTTTCAATTTAGCCACACAGGAAGCTTTTGCCATGTTTCCTAAATTCATGTTACTTTTTCTTGACTATGACTGTCAAGAGCTTCTGACTTGTGCTTCACATCACATGGCTGCACTTGATAATCTTCTGTAAATGGAAGGAAGAAGAGATGAGGCAGGGGAGGAATGCAGCTCTATTTTTCTAACATGGATGAAAAATATGGGAGGGGGAAGGAAGGAAAGCCCTACATATATTTAATATATACTCGAGAGACGTTAATACTGATCCAACAAATACTGATGCAGAGAAAGCTAAATTTTGCCTTTGCCCTTCTTCAGAGGTGAATTCACAGCTGCAACTTGCCAGATGCTGCCTACATGAATCCTCCCTAATGCGGCTTTTGAGCAAGTGTGATCCATCTGGCATCTTGTACTATATTATTATAATTCCTTTCTTGTTAAGAGAGGGAGTTCCTGTTCCAAATGCAGAACTGCCACAGCAACGACAATTTCTAAGCAACACTGGAAGCAAGCAGGGACATTCTCTTCTCCACAGTAAGCTCCTGGCACCCAAAAGGCACGCCTACCTACCATATTTACCCAAAAGGAAGATCACCCTTAAAAAATATTATGCAGAGCAATTTTTGTGTTACTGTACTTTTATTGTATTACTGTACATACCCTGTATGTGAACATAAGACGATCCCCTCCTTTTCTTGACAGCACACCTGGGAATAGAAGTGTGCTTCCTTTTGAGCAAGGGGTCAAATATTCATCCAGTATATATGACCATCCAATTCACTACACACATCAATTGCATTAATGCTATTTAAACCATTAATAGCTATTGGATCTCCATGTGCAGAGTCAGTATACCTATGGATACCTATTGCCAGGGTAGAACAACATGGGAGGTTTTGTTCTCTGTACCCATTTATGGGGTATCTTGTTGTCCAGTCCCAATGCTAGATGGACCATTGGCACGATCCTACAGTATCTTATATGCCCCTAGGACTATGAAGATTAGTTAGAAATTCTTGGAAAAATCTGCTTTTTGAAGTGCTTGCTGGCTTGCCTTTCTGTTTCAGCATGGTAAGCTGTTCTCGTCAAGCATTTCTTTAAAGGCTGACAAATGAGAAAGGTGTTAATAAGAGTCTTTAGCATTTGACATTATGTCTCTATTAAGCTCTGTACAAAATAAATTATAGAGATGTATAAAAATATGAATGGTCTGGAGAAAGTACAGAGGGGGAAACATCCTTTTTTCTTTTCTGTTGTGAGTTTGGAATCTGGCTACTATGCCAATGAGCTCGCTGTAAAATGGCATGCCTCTTGGGAACTGGAGTATATGATAAAAGAATGGTAATGATTCTAAACAAATATGGCCGATTCCCTAATAGGCCTCAACTGTTGGCTCTGGCCAAGCACCTACCCAAGCTTGTAAGAGGGGTCATCCTTAGCTGAAGGGAGTGGTGGGTATATCTCCGTGAAGAAACAGCAGTGAGGCAGATGGATTGGATGAGTTCTTATCAGCTGAATCTGTTATGTGTTGGCTGAAGCCGCATGATGAAGTACAATCTGTGGGGATCTGAGTTGGGTTAGTAGGGCTAATGCTGGTATTATCTAGGGTTAAAGTGTCAGACTAGGATCTAGGAAGCTTGCTGAGTGACCTTAGGCCAGTCACTCTCCTCCTAAGCTAATTCACAGTATTGTTGTGAGGATTAAATGAAGGAAAGGAGAATGATGTAAGCCACTTTGGGTCCTCAATAAGAAGGAGGGAAGGTTATAAATTAAGTAAATACATAAATATATTTGTCCATGAAGCAGATATTACAAAACACTCAATGTCTCCAGTGCTCTCTCCTTCAAAGGAAACTAACCCAGGTAAATGTTGCCTCTGGAAGGTCTGTTAGCAGCCAGAACCTTCCTCCCATTGAGGGGCAGTTTATAGATATGAAATCATAAACACCCTCCCTCAAATGTCAGAATTGCAAGGCACTGCTTGGCCTAAAATGAAACAGAATGGATGCCAATCACATAGGTGCCTGGAAAACATTTTAGACGTGTATCAGAGCAGCTGACTGATTAATGTCACCTTCATGCCCCAGAGAGATGCATAATTTAGGACAATGGTTCTTCCATGAATTCCTAACTAATCTCATCTACACCCTGCATCACTTCCCCTCATCCATTCACCCTGATTAAGTACTACCTAATGCTATTCACCAAACCTAGTAGCTTTCCCCATCCAGTACTCAAAGGGTCATCAAGCACCATTTACACCTATAGTCTACCTCAGGTAGATCCATTAAGCCTCTCCCAGCTCATTATCCATCTCTGGAAAACCCAATAAGTCATTGTTTTTGAGGCAAAGATGTCATCTCACTCCAGGGAGCATTTTGCCCTATATCCAGATTCTCTAGCCACCAGTGAGTGAGTGTGTTTGGATACATGCATACACCCCCAACTCCATTTCGGCCTCTTCTTTTCTATGAAATACTGATCATTTTGCTGCTGCCTCCATGAATCTCTATCCTTGAGACTGGTAGGTATTGCCTCCCCCAAAACTATTTTCTCCCCTCTCCTCCCTGATATTCTCTTAGTTAACCTCATATGTGTACTGTGTATATGTAACTTCTCTTTTCATGGGTTCTATGGGGCTTAGAAAGCAACTTTCACAAAATTTTAAGAAATAACTTTTGTTCCCTTTTAAACTTTTTAACAATTAATAAAATACAACTTTAACAAAAATTAACTCTTAAGTGCAACCATACAAAAAAACTCCAAATCAACAATGTCCTTGAAAAGGCAAACAGTTCCACATCCAAGAAGTGATGATGAGTCCTCTCTCATCCATTTGAAGCAGCTGTACCCAGGCTTCAGGCTTCTTGTTGAGAATTATAGCCCTGCAAAAAATAATACAACCCTAGTAACACCAACTACACACAATACACAAACACCACTTTAAATCATATTTTACATACAACATTTGATTATCTTATTCAAGGTGATAAGAGCTTATAATTCATTAAGCTCCCCAGCAAACAGCCTCCTCCTCAGCAGCCTGCCTCTAGCTTCTGACTCCACCCCACTGGGCTAAACCAATTAACCTCACAGGGGTTACATATAGAGTTTGCACATTTGCCATTTTATTTCTCTTTTAATAAAAACCTTTCCAGTTGAACATCTGGCTTGTTCATTTTAAGAGTTCTCTTAAGGGAATAATCTGTGTAAACATAGATGGAGAATCCTCATTACTCCTCCTCACTTTTCTCCTTTAAACTAATTCCCCCAACTAATTAGGAGACTGCCTATTTGGGTAACAGTTCTTGCTGCCTGAAGAATCAGAGAGCTTGAAACAATACTATATTATAGAGTTACTCATTGAGCCTGATTGGCCAGAAGATCAGAATGGGAAAAAACCCTTTGTTGATACAACACATAATTAACATAACTGACTTAGATGTCTTCTAAAAAAAATTTATAGGATTGTATTGTATTGTGAATTTATTGTATGTGGCCATAGGCCTTCACAATCTAAAATCATTCATTAAAAACAGAACAAAAATACAAGAATACAAATATAGTTACATATATATAAATAAAATTACTATAAAATGCATTTTGCCTAAAATGTAAACATTAAACAACATTAAAACATTTAATGTTTTAAACAACATTTATGGGGGATAAATCTGTTAGCAACTATGAGCCATGGTATCTAAACAGAACTTCAATTTTCTATGGTAGCTATCACCAGTGGGCACAATGACTCCCACGTAGCATTTTCTGGCACCTACATGATTTTGTGAATCTTGGAGATAAAATCCAAAAGGAACAGGGGAAAAGAGAGAGCTTCGGGTCTCACCCAACCAGTTAATTAGCAAGGTAATAATCTCATCCTGGGTAGGCATGTCACAACAGTGTACCCTCAGCTTGGCCACAGACACAGCCTTTCTCTTCAAATCTCTTCTGTGGCTGTACTGGGACCAAACGTTCCCTTTTCTTGGAAACTGAAACCGAACATTGTCTTTTCTCATAGCAAAGAGCCAACCAACCCGCAGATGTTCTGTGGTGGCAACCACCACTCGTTCACAACATCTCCAGAAGTGCCCACAGGCCCAACGAGTTTGGAGGACCCTGTTCTAAGGAAATGCACCTCTGAATATATTTCTGGGCCTGTCACTGATCCAGCAAGCCTTTTTAAAGGGTTCTTTTCATATAAAGCAATCTTTTGTGATAGTAATAGCTTAACTGCAGGTGTATTCATTTCATAAAATCCTAAATTTGTTACAGCAAGCCTCAGACCTACCCCATTAACATTCCTTTGCACTTCCCTATTAGAAAAACTGAAATAACATGCCACTTCCAAAATATTCATACTGTTCAATGAAGTTTTATTAAGTATCATTATGTCCCGTCATGCTTTTCTGAGGATGAATTGAACCCGCTTATTATAGAACCAAGGAATAAAAGCTCATCATAAAAACAGTGAGTTTGCTCCAGTGGCCAATGACATGAGGAAACATTCTGTAGTTAAGATGTTCTCTCTAATCACCTTGTTTTTTTCTAAAATTATATTCAATCAGCAAATTACATTTGTATGTTACAATTAGTGCACACAGAGACAATAAATACTTATGCCACATTTACCTTCAGTTGAAAGAAAGTAGTGCTGAAAAGTAGCCTCTGAAGAAGAAACGTTTAGCAGCAAAATAGCAGGACAAATGGGCCAAATCTTTGTTACAGTGATGGAACAGTATCTCCGCAGAATGCATCATGAAGCCCAGCCTGCTGAAGCTTTATTTTATGATGCAGTTTATGTATTATTTAACTAAACTCATAAAGAAACCAGCCTAAGACTGACTTATGCCAAGGACACTTAAATCAAGCCTAGCTCAGTGCAATCCTAAGCAAAATCAGACTCAAGTAAATTGACATCAATGGGCTTAAAAGGGTGAAAGTTCATTGAAGCCAATGGGCGTAGAAAGGTGTAACTGTGTTAGGACTACACTGTAATTTACATATTTATCTAGAGTATTAACAGTGGTTGTTGTGGGTTTTCCGGGCTGTATTGCCGTGGTCTTGGCATTGTAGTTCCTGACGTTTCGCCAGCAGCTGTGGCTGGCATCTTCAGAGGTGTAGCACCAAAAGACAGAGATCTCTCAGTGTCACAGTGTGGAAAAGGTGTAGGTCATTTGTATCTACTCAGGAGGGGTGGGGTTGAGCTGAGTCATCCTGTAAGAGTTTCCCAGGGTGTGGAATGCTAATGGCGGGAGGCTTCACTGTATCCTGAGGAGGTTCTTTTGCATATGGATTGGTACTCGATGTGCTAATCTTCTCTGCAGGGCTATTGTCGGGGATAGAATGTTTTGTTAGCCTGGTGTTTTTCAGAACTGGAAACCATGCTCTGTTCATTCTTAAGGTTTCTTCTTTCCTGTTGAAGTTTTGCTTATGCTTGTGAATTTCAATGGCTTCCCTGTGCAGTCTGACAAAGTAGTTGGAAGTGTTGTCCAGTATTTTGGTGTCCTGGAATAAGATACTGTGCCCTGTTTGAGTTAGGCTATGTTCAGCCACTGCTGATTTTTCAGGTTGTCCAAGTCTGCAGTGTCTTTCATGTTCTTTTATTCTTGTCTGGATGCTACGCTTTGTGGTCCCGATGTAAACTTGTCCACAGCTGCAGGGTATACGGTATACTCCTGCAGAGGTGAGGGGGTCTCTACTGTCTTTTGCTGATCGTAGCATCTGTTGTATTTTTCGGGTGGGTCTGAATACTGCTTGAAGGTTATGCTTTTTCATAAGCTTTCCCATCTGATCAGTAATTCCTTTGATATATGGCAAAAACACTTTTCCTGTAGGAGACTGTTTTTCCTTGGTTGTTTGATTTATCCCCGACAATAGCCCTGCAGAGAAGATTAGCACATCAAGTACCAATCCATATGCAAAAGAACCTCCTCAGGATACAGTGAAGCCTCCCGCCATTAGCATTCCACACCCTGGGAAACTCTTACAGGATGACTCAGCTCAACCCCACCCCTCCTGAGTAGATACAAATGACCTACACCTTTTCCACACTGTGACACTGAGAGATCTCTGTCTTTTGGTGCTACACCTCTGAAGATGCCAGCCACAGCTGCTGGTGAAACGTCAGGAACTACAATGCCAAGACCACGGCAATACAGCCCGGAAAACCCACAACAACCATCGTTCTCCGGCCGTGAAAGCCTTCAACAGTATTAACAGTGTTTAGGATCTTAAGTGGGAAGGGGTAGACAAGATGAAGAAACAAAAAGGCAGTGGATAGTACAAGAACAGCTCAGTCTGTGATAGAGCAATGCATTGCTCAGGTCAAGGAGCCAGAGCAGAGCAGTCCTGAGACTAGGGTTACCAGTCCCCCAGTGGGAGCGGGGCATCCCCTGCTCCCAGCCTCCACCCCTGCCACCACTCGTCTGGCCAGTAGAGAGGGCCCAGGAGGTCTGGAGTGCATGGGAGCGAGCTCCAGAGTTTTTCCTTGTCACACCAGGAATTACTTCATTAGATCCACAATGCTAGATCCAAGCCATTGTCTAGATTTCTATAGCAAGCATTAGGAATGTGACATTCGTCCCCTCCTTGAGAGGGAATCCAGATGGTTTTAATTGCTTCACCATTACATTTTCACAGTTCAGTGTGTGATCTGATTTCAAAGTGATTTGATTTACTGTTCAGATTGGATTGTCCACTATTTTGATGACATTGCTTTCTACCAGTTGGCTGCTAGCATGTTTCCCATGGCTATACACACAAGAAAGTCTTTGGTCCAAATGCTGGTTCAACCTCCATGATAAGATGCAGCATTTCTTTGAATACCAGGTACTGGAAAAAAACGGGAATGCCTCTCAACAGTTGAGGACCCAGAAGTATCTGATTAGCTACTTTTGTAAACAGAAAGCTAGACTAGATAGATCTTTAGTCTGAAACCATAGATGGATGAATGTAGGGTGCAGGATAAAATAAGATCTATAAGTATGACCCATTGAAACTTGGATGTGTTCCTACTACTGTCTGTGAACTATCTCATGGATGCTTGACTGGCAGGGTTTTTTTTCAGCTGGAACACGGTGGAACAGAGTTCCAGAACCTCTTGAAAATGGTCACATGGCTGGTGGCCCTGCCCCCTGATCTCCAGACAGAGGGGAGCTTAGATTGCCCTCCGCGCCGCTCCAGCGGCGCGGAGGGCAATCTAAGCTCCCCTCTGTCTGGAGATCAGGGGGCAGGGCCACCAGCCATGTGACCATTTTCTCCGAGGGCAACCCACTGAGTTCCACCACCTCTTTTCCCAGAAAAAAGCCCTGTTGACTGGCAATATCAGAACTGGTCCCAAAGCCCTCTTCCCATCCTGTTTGTTTCTTGAGTAATTTCTTAAATTCACCAATGGCAGTTTCCATGGCAACTACACAGCCCTTCAACTACTTCAGCCCTACATTGGAAGATGACAACAAAATGTTGTGAATAAGTTTTTGCTCTTTTGTATAAGAAAATTCTATGCACACTCTCCAGTCTGTAGCGGACAGCACAGTTCTGGAAGGTTGTATACAGAAGAGGTGAGTGAGTGAATGCAAAATGCAAATGAATTTAACATTTGCTTATATCAACTATTCATGTTTTAGCAAGAAACTGTTTTTTTCCAAGATCTGCACAATCATTTTAAACAACTTTTGTTGTTAAGAAGGGGTTGCATAGTTCCACAGCCAAAGAAGTAGGAGAGGAAAAATAATCCCAACACATTTAGCAATTTAGACTTCAGCCTTGAAAACGTGATGGCTGAACTGCTAAACTCCCACAGAAGCGCTGGTTTGGAAAATAAACACAGGAAACAGATGGTGCTGTGTACTGATCAAGCACCATCATCCAAGGAGTACCAGTTGCAACATGTGTAACATGAGCCAGCATCTGCATGGCTGGCTGTGGAGGTTGGTTAGATAGGTCACTTTAAATCCAATTAGTATGATTTCTCCATCTTCCCTTGTTGCAGTCGGGCATTGTTTAAATTAATGAACACTAGACAAATGTGTTAGAATAGGAACAAATACTGAAAACCGGATTTTTTCCCTGCTTTGTCTCTCATATTTTGAATGGGAAATTTTGAATTCAAAATTCAGATTTGCATTTTTATGAAACTTTCTAGCATAAGTCAAGTGATTTTGCCTTTTCTAGCATCTCATTATTTTTGCCCACATGTGTTATCAATATATCTCATTCTGAATATGGTTTCAGAATGCTAATTTAAAAATCTGCACAATGGCGTCATGTACAGAGAAGGGATTTTTCCCTACAAATCTGGGATAACCTTCAGGATTACAGAAAAATCCCAAACAAAAAATCTCCCCCTAGTAGAGATTTCTAAATCTCTCAAAACCTCACAAGATCATGGCAGACATTGTGGTATTGCATAGCAAACCCACCACGATGGGAAGTTTTCATCATTGAAAGGAACAGCAAGGAGCAACTGGGAGATGTGAAGGAAAAGAAAAACAGTGACAAGACAGGAAAAGGGAAAGAAAGCAGTGAAGTGATAGGCAAGGCAGGGCAAAAGTCGTGAGTGGTGTGGGATTCAGTTAGGGGAAAGTCACTAGGGGGTGGGGAAAGAGGGAGTGAAAAGCGCCAAAGAGGTAGGGAGAGGGGGAACCAAAAATTGTGAGTAGGGTAAGAAAAGAAGCAGCAAAAGAGAAAGCAGAAAGTGTTGAGAGGGCAATAACAGGGGTGCAAAGTGGCAAGAGATAATAAGGAGATGCTAGAAAAAGGCAAAATCACTTGAATTTTAGATTCAATCACTGCATGCTGGCTATTCCATACAAGCAAATATTAAATACAGGAAGGAAAAGATAGTTTGGGCCCTGAGGCAACACAAGTGCATAGGCAGGAAAAGGGGAGTTGGGGCACTGAAGATAATTAGCTGCGTGGTGGGTAAAAAATGCCCCTCTCTTCCACATACACTCAGCTATTACTCTAACCCTAACCCTTATTCTTTTCTAAGTCCTTACAAAGGATGGAAATCCCATCGCTAACGCAAAGGAGGGCACACAAGAAGTAAGCACCAAAATTCTACACTAAGTTTAAATGAATATATCTGCACTCAGTGTCACATATTCTAAACTGAATATCACTAATATCTACAGAACTAAGTTATATTTTTGCTTATTTCTTCCAGGTTCATAAATCCCCCTCCTTTTGACAATACTTTATTAATTGGGGGTTCATATTAGGTGTAGGAAGATTTACACAGCATTGCTAGCAATATTACTACAATTTATGTGCCTGATTCTAGTTAACAGCTGCCCTTTCTAAGTGTTAACACTTCATTTCACTTTATCCATAATACAATACATACTTCAGGCTCCTAAAATGGTTTAGCGTTTTCTTTTCTCCATGTCCGCCTGCTGAAGGACCACTATTCCTTAAAGAATTCAGCTTTATAAGATAAGTTAATACTTTATTATTTTTCCCCCTGCAGGTCTCTGAGGCCTGAAGTTTGAATTTAATGCGAACAGAATAAAATCATTTGCTTTTTATCAGCACGGTCCATGAACCATGGTTCGAGGCCAATATGCGACTCGAAGGAAAATGAGTTCAGCTCCAACTCTCTAATCCCCACACAAGATCATAAAAATTGCCACACATCACTCAGCATTGCTTAGCGAAAAATGACTGCCTCTGTGGCAATAATAAAAAAGACTGAATTATAGTTGCTGTCTCCTCAAAAGTTGACAGCTTCTGTGGGTTCATGGGAACTATGGGATTACACCTCAATGGGTTTGTTCTACTGAAGCAACAGTGCAGAACTCCCTGATAGGCAGAAGAGCAAAATTAGTACTATTTTGCCTTTGGAACCAATGGATCTCATGTCTTAATCCTGCCAGTGCAGGAATTTTGCAGTTTTTCCCCTACTGAAAGGGCTTCAGAAAAGCTAAACCTGAGGAAAAGATTCTTGCTTCCCCTGGACATTAAGACCATGTTAGATCACTTTGTTCAGTACCTGAACTATAGGTAGGTTTACCAGACTTCCCACTGATGGTGGGAGGCCTCCTGCCAGTATGCCCCGTTGCCCACCACCACTCAGAAGTGGAAGGAGAAAAATAAAATTTAAAAAACCCAAACTCTATGATTCCCAGCAATTCCTAGAGCTACTGTTTGTACTAGGTTGCCAACCTCCAGGTGGGACCTGGAGATCTGGAATTACAACTGATCTCCGGGCCGCAGATATTAGGTCCCCTGGAGAAAATGGCTGCTTTGGAAGTGGGACTCTATGGCATTATACCCAGCTTCCTATCCCAAGCCCCACCCTCTCTAAGCTCCACCCCCAAATCTCTAGGAATTTTCCAACCTGGAGATGGCAACCCTAGTTTGTACCCAGAAGTGATGTTGTGACATGAGCAATGTAACCAATGTCACACACATGCCCTCTTGTCCCTCCCCCACTGCCCTCTCACCATTTGCCAGGGTTGTTCCTTCCACACACCCAATAGCTGATGGGGTATCTCTAGGCATGTACATGTGAAAATTTTGTCCCTTTCTGTATGTGCCTGCCTGTATTTTGAGAACAAACTGGTGAATGTAATTTGTGCTGGAATGTGTGTTTCCTGTCTATATGTCCCTTGTTGCTGGATACTGTCCTGTTCTTAACTTTGTCTTGGACCACATTTTGTCTAAAAAGTATGGTTCAAACATTACCTTGCTCAGTGACAGCTGCTTCCAAGTGGCCTGGTTCTATGAAAATCCAATTGGGATTCATAGTTTGACTCAAAGTTTCTGGGGAATCTTTCCTCTCAAGGTTTCTTGGTGAAGGTGTTAAATAAAAGTGTAAAGATCGAGAAACAACTGTTTTTCACATGGCCCTTTTCCAGCTGTTTTTTTTTTAATTTAACCCCCCCCCCTCCATTTTCCAGCATATTAGCTCGATCCAACCAGGGTTTTCCACTGATGAAAAAGAGAAGGGGGAGGATCCCCTTTGATCACCAAAAGGCTATGCTGGAGGTCATGTGTACTGCTTGGATAAAATCCATGTGGGATGAGGACTGTAGAAAGGAGCAGGATCCAGTGAAACTGAATGGAAAAGCAGGCTGGATCCAATGTTATATTTCTATACTTATTGTCTTTGTTGCTCTTCTTAGGGGAGATGATCTCTAAACATATGGGAATGACAATTGAAAGCATATGGGGAAGTGAAAACAATCCTGCACTGGGATCAGTTAAAAGATGTTTAAGGTCTTTTGTTTAAAAAGTTGGAAGTGCCACCAGTAGTTTCCAACTTGAACCCTAAAATTTATGCTCCCCCCCCCCACAACAAATCTTAGGGACTGAACCTCAGGTAATCTAGCAATACTTGTGCACCGTGAAAGGACAGAATGACTTTCCATACCACAGTCAAGCCATTTACTCTGGATCGACACTGCGGTACCCTCAAGGCTAGTCTGTTGTAATTTACTTTTGATTTACTTACTTCAAGCTTTGTCCTTGAAGACAACATAGAAACTTCAGTTGATGCAGAATGCCGTGGCTTGTTTACTGTCAGAAGCTAGGTGGAGTACGTACATCACTCCTATTCTGCAATTACTCTGTTAGTTCCTGATTAGGGCTCAATTAAAAATGTTGGTTATTACCTGCAAAATGTTTCACGACCACTTATTTTGATATGTTCCACTGAGACATTTCTGCTCATCTGAGCAAAGCCTCTTAAAGGTGGCCACTCTGCAAAAGGCTAAAAACAACTGTGACCTGTAGTCAAGCTTTCTCTATTGTGGCTCCCACCTTGTGAATTGGCCTGCCTGATGAGGTAATAAAGGCTCCCACACTGTTCTCATTTTGTAGAACGTATAATATAGAGGGCATTTACATAGAGGAGAAAAGGATGCAATCAAACAGAATTTTGCAGAAGGGCAATTTCTAAATGTGGAATAAAATTTCTATTTTAATTGCCTGTGAAATTGTTAGACAGTCTTGGTTTCCTCCCCCTTTAGACTGCTTTGCTAGTTATATATATTGCACTGTCTGTAGTTCAGCATCCTGTAATTGTGAAATCCAGTTTATTGGATCTTGGTTCTCTAAGAAATCTTGGTTCGTTGTTCATTGCCATCCACGAACAGAGACTCATGAACAACCATGAACATGGCCCTGTTCATGAACATGTTCATGGTTGGCTGTTCATGGGGGCCAGCAGGCTCTCCTCCAGCCATCATCCAAGTTAAGATCCCTACTGCACCACTCCCAGAAACCTGAACTGAGCAGGCAGCAGGAAAGGTACCAATAACAAAAAATAGCTTGGCCCAGGGCCTGGCAGCAGCCCTGGAACTTGAAGGGTTAGATCCCTATCCCACCACACACAAAGAAAATGCAAGCTCCAATGCACTCTATCAAAATGCCAACAGCAGCTGTCTCTCTCCTTTTCCATTGTCTGCAAAGCCAGAGCTGGGAGCCCCCCTCCCCCCTGCTCTTTGCTCCCTTGTTGTAACAATTTTGGAGCTCCACACTTGGAAGGAAGACCTGCTTATCAAGCTAAATTGGGCTTAGATTGGGGTTTCCAGGGCAACAGCAGGAGTTCAGACAGAGTTCAGACAATCTCTGCCTATGTTGCCAAGGGAATTGATTGCAGGTGCCAGACTGTCTGGCGTGACGAACAGCAAGACAAACAGCAACGAATGAAGCTTGTAATGACTACCTGTTCATTTAGAATGGGGCCTCACGAACAGCTTGTTCGCAAGCAGCAGATTGGACTGTTCGTGGCTTTTTTTTGTTCGTATTGCTGTTCGTGCCCATCTCTACTCTTAACCACTACACCCATACTGTGCTTCTTTAATATGTTACCAGAGTGACATAGGAGTGGACTCTGGAAGTGGCTCTCATAAATTTTGAAATGGCTTGGAGGATTGCCATATGTTCTGTATGACTTGTTTTCAGAACCGAGAACCAACCAATCACCATTCTTAAAGTCATGAATATATCTAGTGGTTACTCAGCTGATTTATATGTACTAATATAATTCTGAAGAGCTAAGATTTAGGCTGCAATCCTATGAACACTTTCCTAGGAGTAATAAAATAATATACTAGAAAAGGGCCTACTTCTGAGTAGTTCTGCTTAGGATTGTTCTCACATGCTGGAATTTGACTTTGAGATTCAATTGAGTCGACAGCTCCCTTTTTTTTTGTTAAAGCAACCTCCCCTCCCCATAATTTTTAATCAAATTCTTAGCTCTTACAGCTGTTCCTAAGAAATGCACACTGAGACATCAGCCTAGAATAATATGCAAGCATGCTTTAAATGGTAGTAAATAAAATTTCATATTTACTTTTTAATAAAAGAACATAACACAACGTCCAAGTAATAGCATAAAAATTCAGACGGCAATATAAAGTAGGAATGTATTATTAAGGTACTAGATTAAAATGAATGTATATTGACCCAAATGATATTGGTACTCAATTATTTATTGGTAAAGTATGCAAATAATGTTACTGTTTATTACAATGAATTATTTAAGACAGGGATTACATTAATATATTGTGGCACAGTATCTTCTTTCACAAGAGAAAAAAACTCATTCACCTCTAGTCTAAGACAACTTCTGCAAATCATTCCTTGGTACTTACGTTGTAGTTCATTTTGTTCTCCTTCTATGAGAAAGTTGAAAGGGACACAAACTAAAACTATTCCTAATTTAAAGTAGGGAAATCTTAATGTTCATTCAATGGGTAGGGAGTTATTTCTGGAGTAGGAGTTGTGGGTTCTAAATTTGTGATATAGGACTAAGTCATTTGTCATTAATTTTAGTATTTGTTGTATTTTCATCCTGACTGTTTTCTTTGCTGATTTCCCCATTTTATTCATCCATTTTATACCATTATAAGCCCATGTGTCATATGCCATTTATATACAAAAACAGGCATCAATTTTAATAGTGATATTTCTATTAAATTTTCTAAGTATAGTTGGGGAAGAAACTACAGTTTCATCTCAAGAAAGGAGAGCTCTTGTCTGAAATTGGAATTTTTGAAATGTAATAGTATGTATAGTAACATCTCTACTGCTAATGAGTCTGTTATTGATTCATTAACAACTGTCCATAGAAATGTAGTTGAACTTCTATTAAAATCAGCAGGACTCATTGCCTGCAGCCAAGACCATAGCCAGAACTTCCTCAGTAGATGCTCAGTTGTGGTGCTACAACTGCGTGTAATAGGGTTGCATGTTACACTCAGCCCTGCCGATTTGTGAATAGGGAAACACAAGCATTTTCTGTGGTTTAATATGCACAAATGCATTCCCTCAAAAATCTGGGATTCCATCCACATGTACTGAAGTTGTACATGCCTGAAAAATACACATTGCCCCATTCACAGAAAATGTTGACCATGTATACTCCTATTATATACAGTTCGAGTGCTAACTCACAGTAGCTTTAATGAATTGGATTTTCTTTTAACCAGAAATGTTCCTAAGAACATTTAGAAGAAAACTCCAATGACATAAAGTAATTGGTGGTGTTTATTTTTTTTTCCTGGTGACCTGAAATTATGGCCGTTTCCACACGGCTTATCGCTGCTCGTAACAACCTGGAAGATCGCACAAAAAACGTGGAAGATCACGTTTTCTCACGTGAGATTTGCACGACATCATGTGACATCGCGCAAATCTTGCGCGAGAAAACACGATCTTCTGCACTTTTTGCACGATCTTCTGGGTTGTTACGAGCAGCAGTAAGCCGTGTGGAAACGGCCAATGTGTCGGATGAATTAGCACATCCAGTTGCTCCACCCTGCATTTATGATTGTGCTAGTTTAAAATCCATTCATTTCTATGGGAATTATGCATGACTATATTTCTTTGGATTGGAATTGTTGTGTAGCCCTAGGCAAGTCTTTCTCAGTTTGAGTTATCCATTATGAAAACAAGAACACTCATGAACTACATCCTTGAGTTACCACAGAGTAGACAAAACCATTAAGGGCTGGTTTATATTTAGCAAATTAAAGAAGGTATAAAGATCATGAGGCAGCACACATCGCTTCCTCCCTGCCATTTATTAACACAAAGATGTTGTGAGCAGAGCTGCTGAGAGTCTCCACAGGCTCCTGAAAAAAGATTCTCTCTGCCCTCCATCACATATCTGAAGGCACAGGCATGAGGGAGAGATAGAACTCAACAGTCATTAATGGAACAGAGAGAAAAGTCTCTCTCAGAATCCATAAATACTACTGTCTGTAACCCTTTCCTTGACTGAGAAACATAGCAAGCGCTCTCTTGCTGCAGGAAACAGCTTGCTATGATTCCAGACAAGTAAAAGATTAAAGTGAGAGGTTATGGGTTTCTGAAGTCCAGAGATTAAAGACATCATACCAAGTGAGACTATGAGAACAAATGAGGCAAGTGAGCGGCCTAGTTTCTTGGCTTCCTCAGGCCTGGGGAGTTTTGTACTTACAGTTCCCTTTCTTGGTAGGTTAGGCTAACAGGCAGTGACTACAGGGCTCTAAGTCACACAGGGAGAAATCCTAAGCAGGTATACTCAGATGTAAGTCCCATGTTATTCAAGGAAAGGGTTCTAGGGATTGCAGCCACCATGGCTGAGCAGGGATTTGAAACCACATCTCCCAAACCCTAGTAACTCTCTCACCACTATACCATAATGTAGGGTTGCCAGCCTCCAGGTGGGGCCTGGAGACCACCTGGAATTACAACTGATCTCCAGAAAACAGAGATCAGTTCCCCTGGATAAAATGGCAGCTTTGGAACATGAAGCCCCACCCCCAAGCCCCACCCTCTCCAGGCCCCTCCCTGAAAATCTCCAGGAATTTCTCAACCCAGAACTGGCAACCTTACCACTATGGCTCTATGTGGCATGGCAAATTGCTTTTGAAACAGAGGGAAGTTTCCAAAGCGTTTCAAATGATTGGGAATGCCTTCATGTGAATCTAAGTAGCTTCTTACAACCCAGCTTGGAAAATAACAAAGTACTTGAGAGAAAATATTTTATCAACCTAAATCTATTCCGTCCCCATCTTGAATCCATTACTGCTCAGTCTGACATATCAGGAGTGAAAAGTTGCTCCCTTCAGAGTTCCAGTGGTAATCGTTCAAATTACCAAAGTCATTCCCTTGGATCTATTTTTTTTAATGATTAATATGATCAGAACTTTCATGTTTTCCTCACATAAGCAGCACTTGAAATTCTGCCCTAAACCATACCACAAGTAATACAAGCCACTCTGACTCAATTCATCCAGGAAGTGCCTGCCTATCTCACTTTAGCCTGGAGTGGTGGTCTGGAGAATTATTTTAATTAAGGGATTTCTAAAATTGTGGGGTTATTCAAGTTGATTCAGACTGCCCACTTCAATCCTGAATAAATTGGTTTATTTTAATTGTGTGTGTGTGTTTTAATCTTGTTTCTTAACAATGCTTCAGGCAACTTACAAAATCAATGCAACCTCACAATCAAATACAACACAAAACAACCACAATAGCATTAATCCACAAAAACAGCCCAACATGATTGTACTAATACTAATACAGAGTTGGATTGTCTGATTCAAAATGCAACTGGGTCTGTAGTTTTGCAGAGCTACTGATGTGGGTTGGTGAGCTTGTTTTTTTTTTAATTCAAGAAGCTTGGCTGAATTCTTTCCTAAGCATGAAGGACTGGAAGAATTTCCAGCTCAGTACAATTATCCATTTCTAGATGCCAGACAAGCTTTAGCAAAATCAGAATGACAATGTTTGGCTCATTGCAAAAGATGATGGCAATTTTTTTTCTCCCTCCTTTTAAAATGCAAATTCAAAAGCAGGTAGAATTTCAGCATCTGGGGAATCATACATTACCAGTTCAATTCAGAGCACAGCATTTATAGTAAATAGGTAATTTTCTTCCATTCCCTTTTGGGACAATTTGATTTTATATTAGTAAACATAAAGGGGGGGTGTACCTTTGCTGCTTCTTCTTTCAAACTCATTGATCAAGAAAGCTACTTTCCTCCTAGTATTTTAACCAAAGAAAAGGACACTCCTATACACTTTTTAAAAATCAGTGTGCATTGCTGATACTCAAGCAAAATAACATTGTATGCGTGCCCAATTTAAGAATTAAAGAGTGAAAGTGACAAAGAATCATAGTATGAGAGGGGAGAGAGAATACAAAGTTACTGCATCAGAAAGTATGTATTTTTTTATTGCAGGCCTTGTTCTATTTTTAAAAAAATATTGTTTGGGCATGATAAAAATCCTAAATCTAAAAGATCAGTTTAAGATGGAGCAGAGAAAGTGCTACACAGATTTTAGTGGGTTAGAGCCAATAGATGTCAAAAGAGCAAAAGGCCCCTGGGGCAAGGCCACAATAGCTGTTCTTCCCTATAATATAATATGAGAGAATATACATATTTATTTTCTTCTTTTATACCCTGCTTCTCTCCCCAGTGGGGGCCCACAGCAATTTATCCTCATAACAACCCTGTGAGGTAGGTTAGACTGACTTGTGAGGGACTGTCCTTGCTGGTCACCCAGCGAGCTTTGATGGCAGAGTGGGAACTGAGTCTCCCAGATCCTAATCTGATACTCTAACCACTACATCATGCTAGCAGCAGTTGTTCAAATCTGTCTCCAGTGCTAGTTGAAACTCATGCGTCCCTTATAAGCTATCTTTTTCTGATATGCTGTAATAATATGTTGCGCTAGATGGCTGCATGGGCGAAAACCAAGATGATAATGATAATAATTACTACAATTATTTAATCAATACAGCACCTTCAGTGTGTTATGTGGGCACTTTACAGGAGGGAAGACCACAGCGGAAGGGGAGGGAGAGACAAGATTAGCTCTATGAACAAATGCAATTACACTTACTTAAACTTCCAATTAACAGTTTATCTTCACCCATTAAAAATTAGGTGAACAATAACGCATGCTAGTACTACATTTTCACACTTTCATTCAAATGACTCTTAGCATGCTGGGGAAAATTTTCACCTGCTACGTTTCTGCTTTTCAGGCAAGGCAAAGAAGAGGAGCCAGCTGTGAAAAGGGTGTCAGATTTCCTGTTTCCCAAGCTTAGGGGTGGGACAGTTTAAAATCTAAACCAATAAAGAGGGAACACAACACATGCTTGCTAATGCCCTCCAGCACAGATTCCGTTTTAATGGAATTTTGGCTAAACACATAAGCGTGTTCATTCATTTGCTATGATGGCATGCTCAAATCAGGCAAACCACCCATGTGAATGTTCCTCATTAACTATTTGCACTTACAGTTAACTAATTTGTACACAGAAATTTGGTAATTCTGTGCGAATAAGCTGAGCACAGGGTTATGATTGCAATTGCTGTACAATTGCCCTGATTACTGAGTTTAATGTAAAGATTACAGATTTATGGTGTGAACAGAATGCAATAACAGACAGATCTATCTTAAAAACCAATTATAATCCAGACATGGAAAGAACCTGCTCAAATAGAAAAACAACCAATATGAACGAAGAAACCTCGGAGGTCAAAAGAAATAAATTGTTATTAAGAATTTTTAAATTTTTAAATGTATTTTTGGATTTCAAAGTGCAAAGTACTAAAGTGTCAGCATGAAATTTCTAATCATTAATACACATAAATATCAATAGATCATCTCATAAATATCCAATAAATATCCAAATATACAATTACCAATCAGGAGTCCAACCGGTAAAGTTCCATCCTATGCCAATAATGCAAGTCTTCCAGAGATGTACTCCGTGATGGTCCACCGGATTCTTTCCTGGAGATGAAAATCTGGGTGTTGGAGTGATTTATGTATAATTAAGAGCCTTTGATAAAGAATTTGCCGAAACGGAATAACAAGCTGGCCGTACCCGTCAGACTCTTGAGCTCATGCTTAGCCATATAACCATTGGACTGCATTGTCCTTTGAAGAAAACTCCATTTGAACACCTATAAAGAAACAAGCAAACATAATTACATCATGGAGTACATCCCTGGAAGACTTGCATTGTTGGCATAGGATGGAACTTTACTGGTTGGATTTCTGATTGTATTTGTACATAATTGTATATTTGGATATTTATTGGATATTTATGGGATGATCTATTGATATTTATGTGTATTAATTGTTAGAAATTGCATGTTGACACTTTAGCACTTTGTGCTTTGAAATTCAAAAATACATTTAAAAATTTAAAAAAATCTTAATATCAATTTATTCCTTTTGACCTCCGAGGTTTCTTCTTCCATATGGGCTGTTTCTGACTCAGAGGAGCCCTCTTGTCTACTCCAAATAGAAAAACAAGCAAGACATTGTGGGAACTAAAGCTGAAGATCCAAAGTTATATTCTTTTGATTACTTCTCTTGGAATTGTGCATTAAAAGATCTACACATGGAGTTCTGCTTGTCTAAAATATTGTCTGCAGTTGGAGTAAAAATTATCGCCTAGGACACTCATGGGATGCCACTTGCTGTAGCATGCAACAGGAACCTATTCTGCTCATAGAATTTGGGGACCATGGAACTTAAGGATTCATATGATATGAATAAACATCTAGCAAACAATAGCAGCTCTCTTACCCAAAAGGCATTTTCAAAATGTCATGTTTTAACAGAAAAAATTAAATCAACATATTTCCAGTATTTACTGTGCAGCCCAATCCTATGAATCTGAAGGTGAATTTAAACCAACACCAATTATAGAATTATAGAATCTCCAATTATAGAATTCCCCACTTCACTACTAGTCTGAGAAAACAAGGCATAAACTTGGGAATCATGGAAAAGAAAGGCTTATTCACAATAAGACTTGATGCAATCAGGTTTGGTATCTGAATGCATGCAGAGAAGCAACGTCACCTGCATTTTATATCTTTCAATCACCACAGAAAAAATTGTATACAGTTCGTAAGAGCTCATGTAGTTCCATAAACAAATAAGTCAAAGTACATGGTCTTCTGGACAGTAGAGAATTACAGGTTATAGTCAGCAACAAAAAGAACATAGTAAGAATAACACTTCTGGCTGCCACCATTAATTTCAAAACATAACTGGGAAAGAATCCTCAAGGCTGGGACTGAATATCTCTGAATAAACAAGTTTTAACTTTCAGCATACAGTGGAAGTCACATTGGGCCGGATCCCAACAGGTTGAGTGGGCCTTTGGGACTGCTCACTCCGATGGATCTGGAAACAAGGGTCACCAGGCAGGGCCGGTGACGGAACAACATGTGCTGAGGTACCAGCAGGAGGCTGGTGGGTGATGCATCGGTCAGCAGCCAGGCCAACAGGGATCCGTGCCCAGATGCCAGGCCCATGCTCCATCCAGCTGTAATCAATAAAGTTTTGGCCATTTCTAACCCATGCAAGTGTCTGGTGTGATTCTTAGCCTCAACACAGTCTGACATAGCGCACAGGCGACAACAGAAAACACAAAACATAGGATATAAAGAAGAATTTTCTCACAGATTTTGAGCAGCCGTGATCAATAAGTTTGAATTGCATAGAGGAGGCTATCCCAAAATTCTCTAACAGAATCATCATTCAGAAGAAAGTCTCAGTGAGTCCACTGATGTTTATTTCTAAGTAAGCATGCATAAAGTTGCTGACTTAGGGACAGAAATCATCCAATGTCTGTACTCCCGTATGTCACTAAAGATTTCCTCTTCCTGTCTCAGTTCTTTGTCGTACTCGCTACTCTTGCACTTGGTGTTTTTAACTGAAAGAAAGAAATGTAAATCCACTACAAATAGGACAGCCAAAGTGAAAACAGTTGGGCAAACCCCAAATGACATTCTAGCAATGAGAACAGCTATACTGTGCCATGGTATGTACTAAGGTGTTCTTGATGCTTCTTTAAGATGTGAAAGATGAAGTTGGAAGTGTGTTAAATATTTTAAATATTTTAAATATGTTTTCATGGAACAAGGAGATTATCAAAAGGAGTTTTCAACTCTGGGACTATCCTTCCTTTTATTTTATGTATTTTTATTTCAAATATTTTAACCATGCATTTCTCACTAATAGGAACTCAAAGCAGCTTATGACATCTTTCTCCATTCCTCCGTTTTAATCCCACAACAGTCCCATGTGGTAGGATAGGCTGAGAGAGTGATTGGCCCAAGGTCACAGAACAAACTTCTGCAGCAGAGTAAGTATTCAGACCTGGTTTTCCCAGATCCTAGTTTAATACTCTGAAGTACTGTACCATGCTGATGCCAGAGGACAAAAGTAGAAGGAAGGAGGCTGGACATAGGACTTATGATATGAATATGATTTCTAGATCAATATATATTTTCGCAGCATTAAATTTTGGCACACATTTTGTTTCTAAAACAGGAACTGGAATTTAGTTCCTAAATCAGAGAAATCTGTCCTAAGCAAAAATCCAAATAGCAACTAAGCACTAGCATTATGTATATACACTCATTTACTAGTACAGATCTAACTCAAACCATGCCCTTTCATAAATATTATAAGTCCTCAAAATCTTTGCAAAACTTTCCCCCCCTTGCCAGGGACTTGTTCTAATGGCCAGTCTGCCCTGGACAAAGGCTTGGCTATACACACTGGAAGGGCACAGGACAGATTGGGAAGACAGAGTCAGATGCTAAGGTTTCTTTTGCCATTATAGGCAGCCCACCAGCCCAGAAGAGCCAAAAACAAAATATTTGCTTGCACACACTGGCTGGCATGCTTGGTTGCAAAGATTGAGGGGACAGAGGCAGAGGCCCTGGCTTTATTCCACCATAGACTGTATGAACAAGACTTCTACCTGTGATTGATAACCAGCCCTCCTGTACAGAGGTAATGGCTTTGCTTTCATATGCTGGCAGGCAGGCTAAGTAGCAAAGCTTGTGGAAGGAGAACAGAAACGAAAACTATGCTATGCATCACTGTGCTCCAATGTCAGGAGTCAACCACATCACTAGAGAGGATCTGTTTAAAGCTACAGACCATGTGGTCGCTCCTCGTATTAGATGGGGGCTAGATTTCACCCCATTATCCCATAACATCAAAAGAATTATTAGGAGATATTGGTATATCATTCAGGACCTTCCAGGGTGTGAAACATCTCCATCCATAGGCTTTAGAAAAACTAGGAGCCTTAAAGACCTACTAGTACACTCAGACCATCGGGTGGCAAAAGAACAATCATTTTCTACCACAGGACATTTTCCTTGCGGCAGATGAGTGTTTGCAATCTTTCTCTGTCAGGAAAAAAAGTGAGGGTTAATGGAGAGACCATTACGTTAAAATCTTTCTCTACCTGCCAGACAGAGGTAGTAGTTTACCTCATAATATGCCCCTGTAATAAACTCTATGTGGGCAATACTATTCGTCCAGTTAAGGTGAGGATTCTGGAACATATTTCCAGAATTAGACATAGAGTAATTGATGCACCATTAGTGGAACACTTTGTGGGTCTTAAGCACAAGGAAACTGAATTTAAGTACACAGTGCTTTTTGTAGCCCATAGGGGCTCTGCACACAGAGCTTCACAGTTGCTGCTGCAATGGGAGGTGAGGTGGATTCACCAGCTTCAAAGTATGCAACCTTCCAGACTCAACCATGAGTTTAATCTATCTTGTTTTCTATAATGGGACTGTGTTCTGGTAGAGGCTTGTCAGATCATGCTTCAGATGTTTGCATTGTTCTGCATGTGGTGATACGACCACATTTTTTGTTTGGGTTTCTGCCTCTTGTATGGCCCTTTAAGGTTTTTTCCTGTGTGAATGTCCCTTTAAGAGTGTCTCATAAGTGTCAGTTTGTTGGGCTAATCTTTGCGCATGGCCAATTAAAAGAGGTGTGACAGACTGCAGCTGAAGTTTGTAACAGCGGCAGCAGTGGTGAGATTTTCCTCTATGTATAACAGCTTTAATGTATAATGTTGTGATATAGCAAGCTGATATACTGTTGTTTTATTAGAAATTCTTATACATTTGCAATTCTCAGAGATGTTTGGTGAGGAGGTCTGTTGGCCCCTGATGCAGTCTGGAAACAAGCGTTGTTGATGACCAGTTCCTTGTTGGGTCTCGGTCCTGCAGAGTGTTCCATCTCCTTGTTCCACCTGTTGAAAGAAAATTAGAAGAGTACATCTATCTAAGAACTTACCTTGAACAGGAACGAGGGGTCCTCACGGCTTCTCTGGTTTGCTGTCTATGTTTCATCTCTGCTTTGAACTCTGATATGAACTTGATTGCACCATTGGATATTTCTGTATTGGCAGATCATGAGCTGTTTATTGCACATTGTTTATTTATGTGATTTGATATGCTTATAATAGTATTGTTATTTATTCATTGCACTGCGCCACTTTAATACACTAGAATTTCAGAACCTGACTGACTGTATCCCTTAGTTGTGGGTTTCCACTTTGATTATTCAGTTTGTTGCTAAGGGAGCTTCCTTTTGTTTTATATTGTCCTCCTGTTCAGGCTGAAGACGACGGAGGCAGAATCTTAAGGGTTGGTTAGTCTTAAAGGTGCTACTGGACTCTACTATTTTACAACAAAATCTACTTTTCACAATTCCATCCTACTGGAACCCCTGCCCCAGCATCTGCCAAAACATTATTTAAAAACAAATGTTCCATATCAAACTTAAGTCAAGCTCCCTGTGAGCCATTGGCCTACCCCACCCTTTTGAAAACAATCCTACCTGCCCACAGCAAAAGGAAAACTTATGGGGAAACTGTAAGTCTTTTTAAGTGGGGAAGGGGATTCAGGCAATCATGCTACCTGCCTACCTGCACTTGGGCTATGAAAAAGTGAACATAAACTAGGATTTTTAAAAATGTCACTGCACTGAACTGGTTGGAACGCTCTCTTCCTTGGGTGCCACTGCTGCCACCCCAATACTGCTTGGGCCACCAATTTCCTGCTCTAGTGTATGCCTGCCAACACTCGCCTTCTTCAAAGTCCATGCATGCGTATGCATGCATGCAGTGTACTTGAGGATTGACGGTGGATTGACGGTTTAGGGGGACTAATGCATTTAGAGGGAGGGGGACTAATGCAGTTTTTGGTTAAGTGCAAACACATCTGCCCCAGACCTCATTTCTGACAACCCCCTGAAAAGAACAATGCATACATGCACAGTCTCACTACACTAGTCGTGACGCCTTCCCCAAGCATTTTTGGGGTCTGTAAACACCAAATCTCACCAAATCTCATTGTTGTGTGTGCTCAAATTTGGTAGGTAAAGGGTTGAGAGGCAGGACTGGGTTCTGTATAGTTTTGGTGCTGTTAACTGAAAAAACAGCTGCCCCAAAGAGCCTCAAAGGTCTCATTGCAAACAATAGGTCTGAAACTAATGATAACAACAACAACAACAACAATGGATTTGAGCCAAACCAGCAACTCCACACCTGGAAAAAAACAATGATAAATCATTCAGAAACCCCAGATTAGAAACTGAAATGAAAATTTTACCAGTACATACTCCTATATTCAAGAATCTGAGTAAAGTTTTTTAGAAGGACAAAAGGATGCAAATCAGAATATGACTTCTTTGTGAGGGCTCATTTTAGCAACAATGAGATAATAAATACTGCAACAAGATATGTACTTTGCCTGAAAAGGTATCAAGGCAAGTCACATAAATTTGAATTAAGGAGGCAAATAACAGTTCCGAAGATACTGCATATAGATGCTAATATCTTTTGTTAAATGAGAAATTCTGAGTCTGATTTTCAAATTTGTAATGGATAAAGGCAACGGCAAACCACCTCTGCTCATCTCTTGCCTGAAAACCCCATGAGGGGCTGCCATAAATTCACTGCGACTTGACAGCATTTACTTGATTATTATCTCCTCTATAATCTGAAAGGGAAAGTACTTTGCAGTCTACATATGGAAATAAAGATATTTGTTCAGAAATGCATAGAAAGGCAAATGTCTCCTCCCCCACCCCTACGCACACTACAAATGGCCCGTAAAAGCAATAAGAAGCTCAGCACCGCCTGTTTCCCTAGTAATTAATGACAAGTTGAGCTTTAATGGTGGTTGCCTGTGTTTTGGACCATCAACTCTTCTGGCCGTTTGTCGTTGATACTTAATTGATAGGAAAGCACTAACATAATGTGACCCGGAGCAGCCACTCCATGATCTCATAATTCAAACCAGTGCACCCAGTCTCGAGGACTAGTGAATGTTTATTTAGTATATTTTTAATCTGACTTTTCTACCCCCATATGGTTTGGAAGCACCTGCTGCTGCATCACAGTTGAAACTAAGCAGATTGGTGCCTAGAGACAATGCTGCCCAGAGCCTTATGTAAATGAGGAACAGACTAAATAAATCTGCAATATAATATAATACAGCATCAAGTCTAGCACAATTCAGCTGGATCTTGTGGAATACACAAGCCAACACACAGCGCACACTACCACTATCCCGTCCCTTTAGTCGTTTCCTGTTGTCTCAGACAGCAGGCAAAATAACTCATGAAAAAGCTTTAATATCAAACCAGCAGGTCATAAATAAACTGCCACCCCACCCCTTCCCACTAACCCACTGAAATGCCAAGTACTTTTGTTGTGTCCCTCCCTACCCAAAAAAAAATCGTTACTCATCCTAACATGAATCCTAATTAAATTTTTACACAGTATGTCTTTTAATTAGCTGTGGCTGTGACGGTGAAAGCTATCAGTATGTACAAGGATAATTGTATGAAATGACTTTTCAAAAACGAACAGCAGGCCTGAATCCACTTGACAGCAGGGGGCTATTTGAGAGACACAAAGTGCAAAGATGGGGCGCCTCAGATATCATGCACGAGAGAATAATGCATGCGGCAAAATGACTTGGACCACCATATTTCATGCTCTGTTGGCTCCTTTGCAAAAGGAATTCAGCTCAGAATGAATTCTGGACAATAGGATTCACACAAGAGACTAGTTGGCAGTTTCTGTCATTTGCTTGTAGATTTTGTTCTAGCTTAAGTTGAGAGATATCTGTTTATTAAAAGCACACACAAACATGTACACTAGTGTTGAGATACAGCTACGCATATGATTTAGCTTGGTTATATTGTACTCAGAGAACAATGAGCCATTCAATATCACAGAGAATAGAGAAAGATGTATTCACTGCTTTTAAATTCTCCGCACATATAAGCCAAGGCTGGAAAATGTGAAATACAAAATGTGACAACAAACAGACCACCCTCCACTTAATTGTCAATTTACCCAAAAATTTCCATCTCCCTCCTTTGGATTTCCACAGACTCAAGTGACAAGACGTTTATGATGAAACTCTGTAAAAGCCCAAGGGCTGGTTCGCATATTCATAAGCACTGTTGCACAAGAACATCAAGTGATGACTTGTATGTGTGAATGGACCATCTACTCAACACGACAGATAGAACTGTCATATATAGATTCATAAAACCTTGGACAGCTGCATTCTCTTGTGAACTGAGTTTCTGATCTCCTCACCTCACTATCATTTGACCTGAAAAGCTGCTGAACAGTGTTATAGTGGGACAGTAGGTGTGATGGCAGCATTTCAGTTCTGCCTCGTGGATACTGCATCTGCACAGTAGGTGAAATCAGCCCCCTGCCCCCAGTGTCATGTCTGTGCCTCATCCATGCCATACTTAATGCAGACCTGTTGTTCTGAACCAATGTTTCATGCTATAACTTGATGTCATATTGCCAATACCATAACTGTTTCCTTTCACAGGCTTATTGAAGCTCCAGGTGTCTTATCTAACGGACTGTAGATTTTTTAAGAGCTGCTGACCTTGTATACTGCTCACTCCCAAGCACTGCTATGTCTCAACTTTGATCTCTTGCTTTCTCGGTGTCTCGACTTGATAAATCAGGCACTTCTGCTTCTGTTATTTACCAATTTTAAAAATTCAGGAAATCTACTTACTGAATTCACATATTGTCTAGTCTGATCTTGAGCTGCTTAAAAATTTACTGGCTCAAGCTTCGATCTTACAAGATTCCTGAGTGGAGCAATGTTCACTGAGGGGGACAGCAGACACAGGCCCATTTTGTAGCTGAAAATGAAGAGGATGAGCACTCTGTCAATTACAAGGCAAGATCCCTGCCCGGAACAGCATGCAAGGACCATTGAGAGTTTATGCCCATACAAGGAGATCCTACTTGGAAATGTAGCCATTGCTGCTGATCTCAGTACTCCCAATTTGGTGGTAACAAAACTGACCTTGATTTTTGCAAGTGCCCTTGACCCACTGGAACGGGACCTAAAAAGTGAATTGGAGAGTTTCACGAAGCAGTCATTTGTGTTAAAGGATGGAGTAGAGTACCAGATAAAGATCTCCTTTTGGGTGAACAAGGAGATTGTTTCAGGGTTGACGTACATTCTACACACATACAGAAAAGGAGAGAAAATTAGCACAATGAATTACAGGGTAGAGAGTTATAGGGCACATTCTGAAGAGGATGAGTTCTTAACCTTGTGGAGAAATACCCCAAGGGTATGCTGGTCCAAGGCAGATTCCACATTAAATCAAAATTTACCAATGGTGACAAGATGGACCATCTGTCCTGGAGTGGAACCTGACCATCAAGAATGTGTGGATTAGTCCTTCTAATGGCAAATCCCACGAGTTGCTGAGACAGTGGCAATAGAAGAAACCCCACCCTGTACCAAAGTTCTGGTATTGGATACCATTCCCTTCCCCTTTTAGCTCACCAGAAAGGCCTACTGGCTCAATGTCCTCTGAGAATTTCTAAGTGGCATTTTCCTACTTTCTCCTCCTGCTACAGTCTGCTGCTTGTTGTGTTAGGCAACTCAATATGCCTTGGACATTAGGGGGGGGGGGGGTTACATATGTCTCTGTATGTATGTATTACTTTCCTAATAAGTAAGTAGCTTCTGTTTGTCTAACGTGAGAACCCCTCCTGACTCTTCTTCTCTTCCTGTCTCCATTGAGAGTTTCTCTTTCTTTCCTAGTGTTCTCCAAGGGAAAGGCAGCATCTACCTTGCTTTCCCCTGCAATAGGGAATTTCCCTCTTACATCTAAGCAGCCACAATGCTGAACTAGTCAGCTGCGGTACGGGGAAAGTTTACTTTTAGACTGGGGTTCTTTCTTCTACAAGAAATTGCTGTGAATGGAATCTATCTCAATAATTGTAAATTCTATCTTTTCTACAGTTTAATTTACTGAAAATTAATTACTGTACATTGGGGAGAATGTTTCTGACTGGGTAACTCTGCTACCAAATGAAATATAACTATTTCTAATACTGAGTACCACAAAATTCTCTTCCTAGGAATTAGGGTCCATATGAGAAAAAGGAGTCTGTAATAGGCAATGGAGTAGGTAAAAATCGCTCCCTCGTCAGCCTAGAGAAGTGTCCTTTCTTCTGCAGGAACAGACCATATAATCCAAGTTTCAATCTGAACAAGACCTTCATCATTTTAACAATTAGTCCTGAATAAAGCTACCTGTTGGGTAACCTTGTTCCAATAATCTCATTAATTTATGTTTCGGTGTGTTGGTCCCTAATCTTAGTAATCGTGGGGAGGGCCCCACTAACCATGCAGTACCAGTATCCAGAACTAGAGGGCATCACCCCTCTGCCATGTCCATGTGGCCATAGCTTTGAGGAAAGACATGTTTTATTTATGGAAAATCACAGGTTCATTCCCTGACTTCTCCGGTTGGGTCTCAGTTGTAGAAAACCCTTCTCAGCCTATGCTCATGGAGAGCCACTGCCAATCAGAGTATACAGTACTGAGCTTGATTGACCAATGGTCTGACTAAATACAAGGCAGCTTCATATGTTCGATTAAACAGCATGGAGGAATACTGTCCTAATTTTGAGATCAAAACTGCTCTGTTGACTCAGAATAGAAGCTATGAATTCTGGGACAGTCTCACCATTTATCTCTGCAAACTTCTTAAATACCATGTTTCCCAGTTTAAAGTACTGTAGGCTAGAATCCTTCAATGGCTACTTTCAGCACTCCAACCAAATCACCAAATACTCGTGTGCAATTTTGCCCACATATTCTGGAAATGAAAGACCAAGGATCTTTGTTTTATTGTGCTTCATGCATTCACAGAAATCTACACATCCATTGTAAGTTCTTGATGGAGCAGAAAATAATATCAACATAAAAGGAATTGAACATGTGTCCTAATATTATTTCCTGCCAGTGGTATTGATTAGCCTCCCAAAATACATCTGTTTGTCTTGTTTCTTTGAAAGACATTTTCTTTTCATCGCTAGTAAAACGTTTAAAAATGAGCTCCCCATTCATAAGTCGAAGTTTATCATGCCTTGTAAACCATCACAGCCGTATATTATTTTTGTACTGAAAATCATGAAGTGTGCAGGGGGAGGGAATGAGCTGAAGGACAAGGAAAAGAAGAGGAATAGCCTGCAGATTGTTTCTTTCTTAAAAGAAGAACTGTACAGTGTAATCATAAACAGTTACACCCTTCTAAAACTGTTCAAGTCAATGGGTTTAACTCTGTTTAGGGCGTAACTCTCTATAGACTGCACTGAGAGTTTCTTTAAAAAATCACCAACTGGGATAGTCTGTCTCCTATGTCCCTTTGTAATTAAGTGAACCTGTGCATAATTGGAAGCAGAACTAAACTTAAAACTTGAAGAGGGAAGAGAAGCAAGGAATATTGTTAAGCAATAGCTGGGTTAAATAATAGATTCAAACAGGGATCTGCACATCTCCCTCCATTTTTCCTTTAAAAAAACATTTAATTTTGTTCAATTCAATTCATTTTTCATGTGCATTCATTTCTATGGGAAACATATTCAAGCAGTAACCCCCCCTCCCCCATCCAACTGGGATGGAATTCTCGAGAACTGGGATCCACCCTGCCAAATCTAAGACAGATGGGAGAACGCATCTCTGTTTTGTAATGAACTGAGATTCTTGCTTGAACAACAAGTACAGGAAAGTCAGACCTCCCTGGTTTGGCGGGTGGTTTTTGACACACAAGCAGGTAGTACGGCAGAATTGATGTGTAGATGTGTAGATGTTCCATGGCCACTGCAAATGCCTCTGCATTCACAGCAGCAGTGAGAGGCACACAAACAATCCTCTCCATGTGGAAGCTTCCTAAATCTTTGGCTCTGCTTGTAATGTAGGTACATCAGCACACATACGGAACCCACGCTAACTACTTTGACCTTAACTTGCTCTCTACTGCAGAACATTCTTAACTCAGAAGGCTTTATTGGTAGATAGAAAAATAGTTTACTGTATTATTAGCATGTACTTCATTTCCCAGTCGAGTTTTTTTTTAACTTTCTCTGTTTCCAGATGCTGTATGTAACTCAGCATCTCAAAGCACAGCCAGGCTACTATAATCCAGTGAAGACAGGCTGCAGTCCTGCACCTTGCATGCTTAGAGAAAGGTTCAGAGTTGCTCCTATGGGGCCTCTTTTCCCAGGTCCCTGGCATAAACTATTTGTAGTAGGAGTATAACTACTTGCAGGAGTCTACAGAAGAGCAGGGGCTTGAATAGAAGGTGATAGAAGGCCTCAGCTGGAGATGAATGGCATATGAAGAGCCTTGTGGGATCAGACCATTGGTCCATCTAGTCCAGGGTCCTCCTTCACACAGAGATCAACCAGTTGTCACGGAGGGCCAACAAACAGGGAATGGAGGCCAAAATCTCCCCTTGATGTTGCCTCCTGCTATTCAGGTTTACTGCCTCTGAATATGGAGTTTCTCTTTGGCACCATGGCTGGCAGCCATTGATGGACCTGTCCACCATGAACCCCCTTTTGAAGCCATCTATGCGTGTGGCCATGACTATGTGCACTTGCATTGAATTTCACAGTTCAATTACTCATTAGGTTAAAAAAGTACTTCCTTTTGTGTATTATGACCCCATTGCCCATAAACTTCACTGGATACACCCAATGGCCTGGCTGAATTGTATTGCACTTGGAAGTGTAGCAGGCCAGGTGCAGTACTGGAAAGGGAAGAGTCATACTGGGACCTTATGGGATCCAGTAGGCATCCTGCTTTTTAAGCACATAGAGTTCAGGATTGCAACCTCCCTTAAACCTTCCTTCCCTAACTCGGATTGATCAGCTTCAGCCTGCGCTTGCTGAACTGGGGTGGGAGGAGAGAGAGAGAGAGAGAGAGAGAGAGAGAGAGAGAAAGAGAGATGGCTATGAACTCCTATTTAAGAAGAGTTCTGTGTTAGCTTAATGCCAGCATTTTAAAATTCATCATACCAATGGTATCACTTGCTCTTTGTTTTAATCCCCATGAATGGAATGAAATTCTTTCCTGGTTGCTGCCTATCTGTAGCAATTATATATCCCAAAATGACACATCCTCAAGTCGAACATTGGTTCTGCTTCCCTACAAAGCCCCTGAGTTAGAAAAACATCATCTGTCATGAATAAGTTGAATCTATGTGCGGGTGAGTCATGCTGGAGATCATGTTACAAATTCACAGCCTTCTTCAGGCATTAATCTAATACTGCCAGTAAAATTAATTGCTGGAGAATTAACTAGGGATTTCGGGAAGGCACCTTACTCTTTAAGTAAACAAAAGTGTTAGTGTATTTAGTAACCTATATGAAATACGCAGTAAATAAAAGGACATTTAGACTAAATCGTAACAGAACGATGGATCAGAAGGAAAATGAAGAACCTTCTTCAAGTGGACAAGGCATAACACAATTTATCTAAACCTCAGTGATTACACCCTGCCAGAAATTGCCCACATTCACTATGTGCCGCCTGCTACTTTTGATAGCAGAAGCATTATGCAGAGCCATAACATTTTTTACATTTCTCATAATTTAAATATCTTCTGTAAAATCACTAGAATAAAATTGGTTGTGCTAATGTGGCAATTTATATAGATTGTTTCTACTGGAATGTAATGTTTATTTATACCCCACTTTTCTCCCCAATTGGGACCCACAATGGTTTATAACATCGTTCTCCCCATGAGGTAGGTTAGACTGAGCGAGGTTCACTGGCCCAATGTTACCCAGGAAATTTCCTAAGCAGAGTGGAGATTTGAACCTGTATTTGCCAGATCCTTGGTCTCCAGCACTCTGAACTCTACACCATGGTGGCTCTATCTTGCCTCATCCTTAAAATGTCTTCTAGACGTAGGCATAAAACTTTCTGTACTCATTTTGCTGCCTACAGTCATGGGCTGTACTGGAATGTAACATGTATGTGATAATGTAGCCCAATGAAAATATGAAGGCATCCAGTTGATTCAATGGTTTGAGTTGATTCAATGAGGTGCTAAAGTGAGATTCAACCAACCCAAGTGTTATACAGGATCCCTGCATAGAAAATAAGATAGCAGCCTCCACAAAACGAATTAAACTCCATCAAGGGACCAATTTAACCTGACCTCAGCTCTCTGCCAAGTTTAATTCAGAACTGAATAGGGCTAAATTAATGTCCAGTGGCACACTACAGCATCAGCATATGAGATGAGGTTGTAGACTAGTTTCTAGATCCAGTATTAATGTAGCAGTCTGCAGGATTTTATGTGTTCCCGAAGAGCAGTAGAGCCAAAACGGATGTGTGTGGGGGTGGGGCTCAAATACCTGCACCGTAGTATTCATGGTGAAGAAATTTATTCATTCATTGCCAAAGCACAGGATAGAAACTATTGACAAATTAAGTAAATATAAAAAGAAATGAAACAGGGATTGTTTGCTCATCTCTAGCTCTCAACCATAGCTTGCTTGCTTTCTTGCTTGCTTGCTATCTTAATCTATATCCTGTCTTTCTTCCCAATGGGGACCCGAAGCAGATTACATAATTCTGCTCTCCTTTCTTTTATCGTCACAACAACCCTGTGAAGTAGGGTAGGTAGGGAGCATGTGACTGGTCCAAGGTCACCCAGCAAGCCTCCATGGCAGAGCAGAGAATCAAACCTGGGTCACCCAGATCCTAGTCACTGCTCTAACCACTACACCACACTGGCTTCCAGGCTTGAGTCTTCAGTCAAGATAAGGATATACCACTGTGCCAACTAGTTCCCACACTAAGGAACCAAGAAAGAAAACAGGGTCATTCAAAAGGAGTCAATGTCTCATAAACAGAATTCCATGATCCGTATACTGATAATTGTTTAAATTCTCTGTCTGGCCGAGCAGGTGGATTTAATACAATGAAGGGGGGGGGGGATTACCCTCTCTCATACACATTGTCTCGATGCATCAGTGTTTTCTGCCATAGCCCAAAATTATGACATGATATTCATCCTTTCAATGGAATCTTTCTGAAATAACAAGTGTTATTGTAAGCATTCCAGACCACACTTCAGACCATTATCATGGGGGAGAAGAACAAGAGGGAGGAGAGGACAGGAAAGCTCATTAGAATGTATGGCAAGTCCTCTTCCCCTCTCGGTATGCATACATTCTTGAAGAGCTGTTTTTTTATAAATGGTTGGGCAAGCAGGCAGCGGTCTGTGAAAAGATGCCATCAGGCTGGACCTGAGAGAATGGAGCACAGGGAACAGGAGGAAGCAAAGTCCATTCACAGACAAGTCATCTGGAGTACCCACTGGGGAATCCAGGAGAACTCTGAGCAATGGCAGGATTACAAAGCACTGGAGAACAGTGGAGAATCTTAACTAGGGATGAAGAAAAGCTTTTGAGAACAAGGGAACCAGCTTGCAGGCCACACAGCATCTTCCTCACTTTCTTTGCTTCAAACACAGGCTTTTAAGCCTCTTTCAAAGGGACTGATGGGGCAACGGTGCCCCTGAAAGAAGAAAGTGGCTGGGAGTTTTCATGCCATCTGTGCCCTACTAGAGAAATAATACACATGTGCTTTCCAGCACGAGTGAAAAATTCTGGGCAATTATTTAAGGTTTAGAATGTGGATCAGAAACAAAAAGGCACGAATCGGAGATCTTGGACTGAACACAGTTTAGCCAAATAATCCTTGTGTCTGCCTGCTGTGGTGTGATGACATCTATATTCAGTTCTTAGAGCCAAACTACAAGTGACGCCTGATACAGGTTGGTCACTGGTCAGCTTCCCTCAAGTTTTGATGGGAAATCTAGGCAGCTTGGCGGAATGTTGGACAAGTGACAGTTGAAAAGTCCATTGGACAGCAGTTGGAGAGCCAAGCTGCAAGACCAGGATGCCTACATTTCCCATCAAAACTTGAGGGAAGCTGACAAGTGTCCAACCTGTGTCATTCGTCACTTGTAGCTTGGCTCTCAGTCTGGAACTAAAATGGGATTTAAGCTAAAGTTTAAATCCCATTGATTTTATGATCACCCAGGAAGCTGTCTCATACCAAGTCAAGAACATTGGTCTGTCTCTAGACCAATACTTTCTACAGACAAGGGATCTCCAAGGCCTCAGAAATGGATCTCCAAGGCCTCATGTTTTTCTGAACTCTGCTACCTGTGACCATTTAATTATAGATGCTGGCGATTGGCCTTGGTACCATCTGAATGCAAAGGCTGTGCTCTAGAATGATGGTTCCTCCCTTAAAAATATATTCAAGTAACATGCAACAATACTGCCATTGGAAGCCCTACTTACAATGCAATTCTAAATAGAATTACCCCAATCTGAGACCTTTTATTTCAACAGGCTTAGGCTGCAGAGGATTGTTAGATATATTCTGGCTTTTGAGCCTTTTGTAGAAATGTGTGAAGTTTTTCATAACCCGGAAACATGATTTAGCTGGTGGAGGAGGAAGGTTGTGAGCATCTGTGTGCCATCTTATGAGATATGAGCTGAACTTCTGTTCTTTCTCTGTTGCAGGTAGTTTGCTTGGAAATGATCAGAGGTACAATGTTTGTACAGGCCAGAGGGGTACAGCCGAAGGGATGTTGGCCTTTGGCACTTAGCTTGGCTGTGAGAGTCGTTCGTTCGTTCGTTCGTTCGTTCGTTCGTTCGTTCTTTCTTTCTTTCTTTCTTTCTTTCTTTCTTTCTTTCTTTCTTTCTTTCTTTCTTTCTTTCTTTCTTTCTTTCCTGTCTCCAAATTTTATTTTCCTGCTTTTTGTAAGCCACTTTTGGCTTTCAGTGGGGAGAAAAGTGGAGCAGGACTACTTAAATAAATAGCATTTTTTTATCCCACCATTTCTTCAAGGATCTCAGGGTGGCATAAGCATTTTATCCTCACAAGAACCCTGTTAAGTGCTGTCACTGACCCAAGGTAAGCAAAACAAAGCTATATAGCTGAATTGGCTTGAACTCAAGCCTCTTTGTTCCAGATTCAACCAATAATTGTGTTGGCATAGTAATCTATGCAACTCTGTGCAAGATTGCTACCTAAATTATGTTCTGCTATTACTGCATGGAAGTGTTACAGTTCCCTGAATCTAAGCCAACTTTCAGATCTTTGTATATATAAAAAACAATTCTATATATTTGCTTTTGATTTCTATCTTCTTGGTGACAGAAATATAACTGGGCTTGAAAGTGTCTCTTCATTCCCTATTCTGAGATTTTCCCCATTTTTCTACCTGTATGTTTAATCAGTAACAGAACCCCTTTTAAAAAGATTTTTTAAAATTCAGCCCAACCTTATGTTTTTTACTGTATGATTAACAGTGTTCAAAGCTTTCTTAAGAACTCATACTGTTTTTTTTTCTTTATGAAAGGTTTTAGCACGGCATACTGGTACAGCAAGGCACAGTGGTGGAAAGTGCCACCAAGTCATAGTGGACTTTTAGCAATCCCTGCTGAGGTTTTCAAAGCAAGAGACTAACAGAGATGGCTTACCATTGCCTGCCTCTGCATGGCAACCCTGTTCTTCTTTGGATTCTCTCATCCAATTACTACCTAAGGCCAACCCTGCCTAGCTTCCAAGATCTAGAGCAACAAAGGGAGGTCCACCAGTATACAAGATATGCTAGCAAACACCAAACCGGGGATGCAATACGCAACAGTTACTGTATGATAGTGTATAAACTATTTATATAGTGCAAAGTGCAAAGTGCAAGATAACATACAGTCAATTAATAAATACAATAAATGTATATAATAATAAATCCAAAGTCTGTCTGACCATTTTCTATAAGTTAAGTAAGCTACAATGAGCCAATCAATAACTGAAGAGCGGAGTACTGGAGGTGCGTGTGCAGGTAGGTGGTCAACAGTCCAAGATGGAAATAAAGATGCCAAGGGGCATGTAGCACTTTGCACTATATAAATAGTTTATACACTATCATACAGCAACTGTTGCATATTGCATCCCCGGTTTGGTGTTTGCTAGCTTCCAAGATCTGACAAGATCAGAGCCAAAACAGATGTGACGAGATACCTAGGTTCAACTCGTGTTCTCTTACCTCAAGGTTTGTCGGGAAGTGTAGGCGTCCTTGCAGGTTAAAGTTTATGCAGCTCCGAGCTGTGTGGCTTCAGGTGGGGGGCAGGCAAGCAAGGGGGAAGATGCAGCAATGCCCTCACCCAGCCCCCGCAGAGCAATGCCAGGCTGCATGGGGAGAGCAGGAGGAAACCCAGAACATTGCTGCATCTCCCCTCCCCGCTGGCCTGGCTCGCCTGGCCCCCACCTGAAGCCGTGCAGCTCGGAGCTGCATAGCTCGCCGATGCTCTGCGGGGGCTGGGCAAGGGGTGGGTGGAGCGACAGTCCGTGCGATCAGGGTAAAGGCAGAGCAAGCTGGGCTATGCAGCTCTGGGCCATGTGGCTTTGGGCAGGGGCCAGGCGAGCGAGGGGGGAGATGTTCTGGGCACCTTTCCTCCCGGCTCTCCTGGTGCAGCCAGGCGTCGCTCTGCATGGGCCAGGCCAGGTGAGGGGGGGAGGAGATGAAGCAATACTTCGTGTAATCAGGGAAGGGAAAATGCCGCGATGCACCTTGAGAGCAGGAGGAAAGGCGCCCCACGCCTGCATTTCCCTCCCTGCTGCTCTGTAAATGCTAAACTTTAAGCTGCAAGGACACCTACACTTCCCGACAAACCTTGAGGTAAGAGAACACGAGTTGAACCTAGGTATCTTGTCACGTCTGTTTCGGCTCTCAGACTAGCCTGGGCTATCCAGATCAGGGTTTGCATATGATTTAGAAAGTCATTCATATGACTTATTAATAATAAACGTACATAAATGCTATTGAAGATTGCTATCTAATATATTTTTACGGTGTGTGTGTGTGTGTGTGTGTGTGTGTACTAGGGGTGTACAGAATGAAACAAACATGCCAGAAATACTCACAGAAATTGCTGCTTTGTTTTGATAAAGCAGCTTTCGGAACAGTGAACCAAATCTGGGAAACCAAGTTATAACAAACAGTGTCCCACCAAAAAGTTCACGTTTCTTCTTTTTGCCTCTTATCATACCTTGGCAGCAGCAGGCAAGCAGAAACTGGGCCAGGAACATTTTGTTCTCCTTAATGGTATTATCTCCTACCAATCATATCCCCAGGGGAGAGAGCCCTTATGTTATTCCACCTAATTAACACTGTTAGAGGGAAGGGGAAAGGGGGGATGTGCTCATGAGTGCCTCTCTTTTTTTGGTGGCGCTACCTGGGTAATGGTACCATCTCCCTGACAATCCGGTCCTTGCAAGGGAAGGCACACCAACTCCTCGCCGACTATCACCTTTGAAAAAGTTTAATTAACTTGGTTGAAAGGAAGGATATGTTGGGGAAATGTATGAAGGACGACATTGTTGCCTGAAAAAATCATAGGGAAAGGTATTGGCCTGGTCAGAATGGAAGTCTCCTGGAGGGAAGATGCAAGTAGGACAGAGAGATGCACCATTCCAGCACCATGGCACTGGTCTCTCTCTCCCCCCCCCTGCCTCCATCAGGGCACTTGGACAGGGTGCAAGCAGTCTGTTTTTTCAATCAAACTTGATAAAAACCCTGGAAGACATTAATCATCGTATTTTGGGGCGCTCTCTTTCTTTGAATCAAATGGCAAATGTGTATCCCAGTGAAACTTCAGCTACTTCACACCTACACTACAATCGAATTTTCTCTTCAGGTTTCCATCCTACTGCAAGCCTGCCTTGCCATTCAGCATCCACCAAAACACTATTTAAAAATCAATTCTCCACATCAAGCTTAAGTCAAGCCCCTGAGAGCTATTGGTCTGCTCTGTCCTTCCAAAAAACAATCCTGCCCTCCCACAATGAAAGGAAATCTTATGGGAAACATAGGTCCGTTATGGGGAGGAGGGGAATTCAGACAATCATGCTGCCTGCCTGCACTTGGGCAATGGAGATTAGTAGTGATTAATGTGAGAATGTACATATACCCTGTTTTGCAGTGGAACACTGGCCATCAAAAGGAAGGATTCACCCCTTATCATGGGAACAAAACTGCAAAGCACAAGGAAACATGGCAGCAACCAGCAACAGCAATGGTAATAATTTAGAAAAAGAAAAAAGTTAACACAAAACGTGATTTTTTTAAATGTCATGCACTGGCTGGAGCGTTTTCCTGCTTGGGTGCCAGCCTACTGCTGCTCACTACTGTGTTGCCAGTTTCCTGCCACAGTATGCAACCATCAACACTCACCTACTTCCGGGTCCATTGTTGTACATGTGTGTAGTGTTCTTGAGGAAAAACTCGGTGGATCCATGGTTTAGAGGAAGGGGAGCTAATGATCAATCAGGTTTTTGGTTAAATGTGAGAACAGCTACCTCAGATGCTCATTTCCCCAGCCCCCCTTGAAAAGAACAGTGTGTGTGTGTGTGTGTGTGCGCGCGTGCACAGCCAACTCTCACCTTGATGCCTCCCCAATCACTCTTTAGGATCCATAAACACTCTTTGTTGTGTATGCTCAAATTCGATGGGTCAAGTCAGAGGTGGTGCCAGCGTTTCCGGCGCCCATGGCAGGGCGCGCGGGGGCACGCACACCACACTGCATGATGATGTCACGTGTGACATTATCACACAGTGTGCACTGTGAGCTGGCCCCATTGCTGCGGCGGGCGGCTGGGATGGTGCATGGGTGGCCTCCCAGCTCTCCTGCTCGGTTGCCCTGCGCCGCCCCAGACACCTGCCGTGCCTGGCCCACAGCCGCTGTGCCCGGCTGGGGGCGTGTGCTGGTAGCAGCAGCAGCATGGGGCAGGAGGGCTGGGAGGCTGCAGCAGCTGCGGCTTCCCATTGAAAGCTCTAGTAAGTATCCTTGCTAAACACTCCTGAGGATGTATGGAGTGCAACAAAACCTCAAATAACTCTGCATCCCCCCCAATGCCTGTCTCCTGCTCAGCCCCCAGCACCTCCTCCAGCACCCCCTCTGGCTCCCCAGTGCCTGCAGCAACTGCCTACCTGGCCTCAATGGGCATGCCGGCCCTGGGTCAAGTGTTCAGAGGGAGAACTGTGTTCTGTGCAGTTTTGGTGCTGTTAACTGCAAAAACAGCTGCCCCAAAGAGTCTTGAGGGTCTCATTGCAAAGAACAGGACCAAAATTCATGATAACAAACAAACCAAAAAACCCATGGATTTAAGCTGAACCAGCAATGCCCCATCCAGAAAACACCAATAACAGTTAATAATGAAAACCCTGGATTCAAAACTGGAACTAAATTTTTCTCAGTGCACACCACTAGTGTATACACACACGTGCACACACAACAAAAATGGCCTCAGGTCTTTCATATAATCATGCTGCTTATAATGTGAGACATTGATTTTGTACAGAAGCATAAATTTACAGCACTCAGTTCCTATATTTTTTCTTAATATAAAGGTCTACTATATCATGGTATACTAATCAGCTTAATTAGGTCTAACGCTGTGATCCACAGAGCTAGCTGTTGCTCCAGCCATGGGGAAAAGATGCTAATCTCAGTCAGCCTGTGACATTTTAAACAAAAATGGTTTTTCAGAGCTTTTTTAATAACAAGGAAGAGGATAACTCACTGCTGCTGTCTAAGGTGAGGAGGGAGAAGTGTTTTCCAGGTGCATTTTCTCTATAGTTGAGGCAAGTTTTTCTGCTACTACATTCACTGCCGAGAAAAAGAAAGTTGCAATTAATTGGAATCAACTAACTATATGAGAACCCAAAAAAGGATGTACAAATGCTTCAGAAATGTGCCAAGCCAGCTGCCAGGAAGAGTTACAGCTGCCACAGTGGAGGAGGTGAATACAGATGAACATTTCACAGCTTCTCATGGTGTATATATATTCATTCCATAGCATGTGGCACTCTTCAGTATTGAAGATGGGTAGTCCAAATGCAAAGAGATATTTGGAGGTATCTTAGCAATAACTAATCCTTTTTAAATGTTCACAAAAAACACATATTACAGTGTTTTTGTGTATGTTATACCAGAAAGTGCTTCCCTTGCGGGTTTATCAGTTTCCCAACACTCATAAGCCAGCAAACTAATTTGTGTTGGTGATTTCTTCTTTGCACATGCACTGTATATAAGTTTTTTGCCCATCTCCATACACATAGGTGCCCATGACAGGAAAATTCAAAACAGAACGTATACACAGTGGATGTGTTTGTAGCAAAGAAGAAATCATCTGCACAATTCTATTAGTTATCAGCAGCACAGCTCCTCCACACACACCCAGCAATGTTATTGCGTACTTTCAAAAGTAATATTTTTAATGCTGCTGTTGCTTTGGTATCTAGTTACTGTGAATGGGTATGTCTTGTGAGTCTGGCCAGAGGTGGCATGCCTGAGGGGCGCAAGGGCCCATAACATAAGCATTTTAATACTAAAAATACTATGGATCTTTTCCTGGTGAGACTTAATTCTTGTGAGATTGCTCTGTTCAGTTATCAGCCAGAGGGAAAGGGGCTGGAGCTGGTCTTACTCTGCTGGAGTAAGGCTCAGAAAAGAGAGAGTCTTTCTGCCTGGCTGGCTGGCTGGCTGGCTGGCTGGCTGCTTGCCTGGCTGCGAGACCACCACAGTTTGAGCCTGGCAGAGACAGAAAGAGAAGCAGAGAGACACTGAAGTGCTTTGGAAGTGCATGATCTCTCCACTCATTTCTGGATCTTTTGAGCCATATTGGATCTTCTGTCCTGTAGGAGTGCCTCTTTGCTTCCATCTATCCTCCAGCTTGTATATTTATAAATAATGACATTGATCATTCCAGCCAAAAAGGGCATTAGAACAGGAATCTGAGGGACCACATGCACCTGTATGAATGTGCCCATAGTTTAAGATCTTCATTTGGAAGCATATTGAGAGGCACATCCCAGTGGAAATCAGCATTGTCCTTGTTGCCTCAGCAATGGGACAAGTTCACCCTTCTCCCACTTCAAGCAATGTCAGATCAGGGAACGTGATCCCATTCAAAACAAGCATGATCATCTTCAAAGTGGGACCTGGAGTTCTCCCGGAATTACAACTGTTCTCCAGAATACAGAGATCAGTTCCCCTGGAGGACATGGCAGCTTTGGAGGATGGAATCTATGGCACCACAAACCCCCTGAGCTCTCTCCCCTCATCAAAATCTGCCCTCCCCAGGCACCACTCCCAAATCTCCAGGAACTTCCCAAGCAATAGTTGGCAACCTTATCTAGAACAGGCAGTCCACTAACTGAGGCCCTGGTCTTCAACATTTTCATCCTATATGTGTTGATTTTGAGTTTATTTATCCTCATGCAGCCCATCGTTGATCTCAGGCAGCTGATCCCATCACCACTCTTGGATTAGATTAAAAGGAAAAATAAGAACCTGCTGTTCTATAGAGTTGCCATACACTGGGTTTAGTATCTGTATAATCTCAGCAGCAATGACTTTCAAGGGTTGTGGGCCAAGAAAAGCCCAGAACCTACTATTCTTCAACTGGAGATGCTAGGGATTGAACCTAGTTCTTTATGCTCCAAAAGTATATGCCCCTTAGTAACTACTCCTTGCAACTGACCCGTCTAGTTCTGAGCCTAGTTCTTTATGCCCCTTAGTAACTACTCCTGATCCATCTAGCTCAGCATTTTCTATTCTAAATGTTAGCAGCTCTCTGAGACCTCAAGCAGGGAAAGGTACTGAGGTCCTTTAACTAAAAATGCTGAGGACTGAGACAAGTACACACAGCATGAGAACGCATGAGAGGCAGTACAGAATCTGTGGTCCGCACAACATAATTCCCAGAAGCATCTTCAGAACCTGCCTGCTGGAACACAGTGGTGTCTCCCACTTCCATCCCAGACAGTCCTGAAAGATACCAGCTGAAAGGTCCAAGAGAATAGCATCATCACCCTCCCCAATTTCATACACCTAATTCTTTTGTACACATTTAAGCACTTTTTTATTTTTTGCAGATTCAGTGCAATTTGGCTGTTAACACTTAATTTTCTTCTGCCTTAAAAAGCTACTGGATGAGCCATTGTCAGTTTACAGATTGTGCCTAATTCCCACCATCTGTAACTGCACTAAACTCAGCATATGTTCTCCCAGCACACAGTTTCCCAAGCCTAGCTTTCCCGGAGCTGCCAAACCTCTGCCAGATGCTCATCTGCAAGCCCTTCAGGGCATTCAAGGGAGAGATCACTTGCCTGCAGTTGCTGGCTGCCAGTTTTGCCACAGCCAACTGGATGATAACTCTGGCTCTTCATCTCATTTCCATGCCAGAACTGGAAAGTTGGACAAAGTAATTGCTGTATCATTACCCCTATCTAGCATGCATTGCATGTGTACACTTCATTTGCTATAGCATGGAAAAGACCACACAATTACTCTGGGCTCAAAGGCCACATGAATTTGATTCCTTGGAACTCAGAGTGGGGGGAACTCTTCTTTTGAAAAGGAAATGTAACCTATTAATCCGCCTGCTTCCATCATCTTTCTTCCCTCCTTTATTCTGCCAATCACAACTTTAGCCCATTCTTTCTCCAAGTAGTTCAAGATCATATTCATCATGATTCAGCCATTTTATCATCACATCAACTTCATGAGGTAGGTTAGGCTGAGTAATGGTGAATGGCTCAAGTTTATCCAGGGAGCTTTATGGCTGACTGGGGATTTCAACCCATGTCTCTCCAATTCTAGTTTAAACACTATACGATACTAGCTCTTATTCTATTCATATAACCATGAGTCCCAGAATAGTATCTATTGCATCCATCAGAATATTGGCCTCTATTTAAGGAAGAGTGAATTCTAACCTTTATGCATGAAAAAAAAAGTTTCAAGGTAATAGAAGAGTGCTAAAAATCCTCTCTGGGAAGGTGACATAAACCATCCATTCTGACATCGCTTTAGAAAATCATCCCACGAGTACCAAACCTTATATCGGAATCAACCTAGATGAGAAGACATTTCAGTACTAAAGAGACAGTGTGGTTGTAGTGGTTAGAGTGTCAGGCTAGGATCTGGGATGTCCATGTTCAAATCTCCACTCTGCCATGGAAGCTTGCTTGGGTCAGTCACGCACTCTCAGCCTAACCGACCTCATAGGGTGGTTGTGAAGGTAAAATGGACAGAGTAGAAAAATGTAAGTTGCTTTGGGTCTCCATTGGAGAGAAAGTCAGGGTAGAAATGAAGTAAATAAATAAATGTCCTTGTACACAGTTTAAACAGATCCTATAAGGTATTTATTCAAGGCACAAGCAGCAAATAGGCTTGTCTGGAGCTAAATAAAGCTTGACTAACGTGAACGAGTATCTCAGCTACTTGGAACGGTCCCATCCTAATGGCGACAGGCAGGAAGCCAGGTAGGTGCTGCTTCTCATCAATGAGTGACTGATTTGCCAAATTCCTTCAGCCTGTTCTGAAATGTGTGTGCCAAGAAAGGCATTCGGCAAACCTGCTACAGAAAGTAGCAGGTGGCATTGCAATTGTTCTTTCCATGTACATACAGTGACTCAGCTGACAGTAAGTGAGATTTGCAGATGCTTATTGAATATTGAGCTAGTCAACTCTGTTGGTATTCTGCTCAAATTAATTTTCCAATCCGGTGTTCCTCCCCTCCTGTCTTCTGGATGTACAAACTACAGCCTCAGAATGGTTTGTTTTTCCTGATTATTTGCCAAGAATAATGCTTCAAAGACTCACTAAAAGCACTGCAAAAGCTTCTCTTGCAGAAACACATGTCGTAAGTTAATGATTTTTTTTATGAACAATTAGCTGCTGAGACCAACATGCTGCTTGCCATAATTGCATGTTCCATGCTCTATTTTCAGGCTCTGTGCCTTGTATCCTTAGGTTCTAAAAGTTGAAATTTGTAAGAAAATCTAATATAATTCTACCACCTGTCTGGAAACATTTACCAAAATGCAGATCTTATTTTATATGACCCAGAGCATGCCAAAAACATCATCCGCATGTGTGTAGCACATTTACTGTTATTTTTTGTAAAAAGAAACTTTTGGCCAACAATCCTCTAAAGCAGTTAACAAAGATAAAGCAAACTAAAACTGTTCAGAAGAAAAACCAATAGACAATTGCTTGACACATTCTTGATCTGGTGGCTTCTGGTCAGAATTGCCACTTTCATGGTCCCCCAATTCAAGATGGGCCAGTCATAGAGGCAACATTTCCCACCGCATATCCTATAATATTATTGTGTTAGCGGGTTTCCGACGACTCACCTGTTATCCCAGTGCGCAGGCGTAACAGTGTGCCCCTAGGGGATAAGTAGAGAGTTGCTCCCGCCTGCTGCTGCTGATCGGGACCAAGGAGGTCAGAATGCTGCTGCCAGGCTCCTGAGCTCGCCAGGGGCCTGCCTCCTACCCTCCCCACGCAGCACGCTCCTGGCCTTCTCACCAGCCCGATGGGCGCTGAAGCGCCCTGGCCACTTGCCTCCTCTCGTCTCCACTGCCTTCCCCCCAGCCCAATGGGCACTGAAGCGCCCCTGCTGCCTGCCTCCTCTCCCCTCCCCCGCCTTCCCTCTGGCCCAATGGGTGCTGAAGCACCCCGGCCGTCCGCCTCCTCTTTCTCCCCCCTCCTGACTTTTTCCCTCAGAGACCAGATCTACCTTCCCATTCCTGGCTGGGCTGGTAGACCTGGCCTCTGGACCCACAGAGGCCAGGTCAGACTGTGTCAGACTGTGGCTAAATAAGGCACTCACTACAGGGTTCCCTTTAGAAGCAAACACAAGTCCATTGTTTGGAAAAGGAAACTTTACTGCAGAAAAGGTCCATTATAGTCCACTGTCCTGAATAGGAGAATCAGGATGGTACATGATCATTGTTACCAATGAAGGGCAAAGCATGAGGTACAGAGTAACAATACCCATCTGGATTTGCCTCCCCCCACAGTTCTCAAAACAACATCTCTCAGTCCTGGGAAGCTGCTCTCCTTCAAGGCCAATGCTTGGTGGAACGGTGTTAGACAAAACAGTCTCCTCCGGTGGGAATGCTGCCTGGGAACTGGTGCACCTGGGAAGAAAACACTCAAACACTAGAAGCATTAGAAAATGGAGTCAGTACAGTTTAGATATACACTGGACCTGACATTCTGCCCCCCTTAAAACAGATCCCCCCCTGGCTTATATGGGTAGCGAGTATGAAAAGCTTTGGTTAATCTAGGAGCATGAACATGTGCAGAGTTCACCCATTCATCGTAACCAGAATCAAAGTCCTTCCATCTAATGAGGTAAAAAAGCTGATTTCGTTTGAGTTTAGAGTCCAAGATTTGTTGCACCTCATAGTGGATTTGGTCGTCAATCAAAGTTGGAATGGGTGGAGCTTTGACGTGCCATTTATTGTCGATGGGAGCTCTCTTTAGAAGACTGACATGGAACGTATCGTGCACATGGCGCAGGTTCTTGGGCAAAGTTACAGCAACAGTAACTTTATTTATTATTTTGCGCACAGGAAAAGGTCCTAGGAATTTCAGAGCGAGTTTGCGGCTTGTCTGAGCGAGTTTTAGATTTTTTGTGGAAATATACACATGATCTCCGGGTTGTAATTCCCATTCGGCCACACGATGGCGGTCTGCGTATTTTTTGTAATCCAGTTTGGCTTTTTCAAGGTGTTTCTTAATAAGAGTCCATTGCTGCGCCGCCTCCCCCCACCACGAAGACACATCTGGCAATTTAGAGGAATGGAGAGGGGGTGCATCCAATGGGAAGGGATTGAAGTGAGTTCCGTAGACAATTTTGAAGGGGGCCTCCCCCGTCGAAGCATGGACACTGTTGTTATATGAGAACTCGGCCAGAGGGAGAAGGTCCACCCAATTATCTTGTTGAAAATTGATGTAGCAACGAAGAAACTGTTCTAATATTTGGTTTGTTTTTTCGGATTGCCCGTCGGTTTGTGGGTGGTGGCTTGAACTGATGCCTTGTTCAATATTCAACATTTTCAAAAGCTCCCGCCAGAAGTTGGCAACGAACTGTCCGCCGCGATCCGAAATCACCTTGGACGGAAAAGAATGTAATTTTACGATGTGTTTTAGAAACAAATCTGCTAGTTTTCGAGCGGAAGGTATAGTAGTACAGGGGATAAAATGAGCTTGTTTGGAGAACAGATCTACTACAACTAAAATACAATTATGTCCTTTTGAGATAGGTAGATCAGTGATAAAGTCCATGGATATCACTTCCCAGGGTCTGTTTGGCGTTTCCAATGGCTGCAGGAGACCCGGAGGCTTCCCTTTCCTGGTTTTGGCGCTGAGGCAAACAGGACAGGAACTAACGTATTGGGAAATGTCTTTGCGCATGCCCGGCCACCAGAATTGTCTTTGGATTAGGTGCAAAGTTTTCAGATACCCATAGTGTCCAGCAGTGGGAGCGTCATGACAGCGCTGCAAAATTTCCAGTCTGAGGCTGTCTGGGACATAAAACTTGCTCCCGGCTAACCAATCCCCTTGTGGGGATTGGGTCAGTTTGCTTCGCGGAGCCCTATCCCCCTCCTTCTCCACTTCAGTTTTAAGTTTCGATTTCCACTCTTGGTTGGCCGGGAGGGGCTGCTTGGCACGGCTGCGAGTAGTCACCACGCCCCCAAGTTGCGTAGGCGAGAAGACAGTGTCGACAGTCTCCTCCCGTTTGCTCTTATGTTGGGGCATGCGCGATAGGGCGTCTGCCAAAAAGTTAGTTTTGCCCGGGAGATAATTTAGAGTGAAGTTGAATTTGGAAAAGAATTCCGCCCATCGCAATTGCTTGGCATTCAGTCTGCGTGGGCTTCGGAGGGCCTCCAGATTTTTATGATCCGTCCAGACCTCGAAAGGGTATCGCGCCCCCTCCAGCCAATGTCTCCAGTTAGTAAGGGCCGCTTTTACTGCAAAGGCCTCCTTCTCCCACACATTCCAATTTCTTTCCGCCTCCGAAAATTTCCTAGACAAGAAAGCACACGGCCGCAGCCTACCATCCTCCCCCTTCTGCAGTAAAACCCCTCCTATCGCCGTATCGCTGGCGTCGACCTGTACTATGAAAGGGGATTGTTCGTTGGGGTGGGAGAGGATGGGTTCCGTTACAAATTGCTTTTTTAGACAATCGAAGGCCGTTTGGCAATCGGGGGTCCATTGCAGCTTGGCAGAGGGTTTTTTAGCTTGGTCCCCTTTATCTTTGGTTTTCAGCAAGTCTGTTAAAGGGAGCGTGATTTGGGCGAAATTTGCTATGAAGTCTCTATAGAAGTTGGCAAAACCCAGGAAGGATTGTAATTCTTTACGGGTGGTGGGTGTCTGCCAGTCTTGGATCGCCTGTATTTTGGCTGGATCCATTTTTAGACCTTCTTGGGAGATACAGTACCCGAGGTAAGTGAGTTCGGTTTTATGGAATTCACATTTGGACAGTTTGATGGGTAGTTTATTCTTCATTAGGGTGGCTAAGACTTTTCGTACCGTTTGAATATGTTCTTCCTCTGTGTCCGAGTAAATTAACACATCATCAAGGTACACCACCACCCCTTTGTAAAGAAATTCGTGTAGAACTTCGTTTATCATGGACATGAATACAGACGGGGCTCCCGTCAAACCAAAGGGCATAACTAAGTATTCATATTGTCCGAGGGGCGTATTAAAGGCGGTTTTCCACTCATCCCCTGCCTTGATACGAACGTGGAAGTAAGCATCTTTTAGATCTAATTTCGTAAAGATCTTACCTTGGGCCACGACGTTGAGAAGGTCTCGGATGAGCGGTATAGGATAGGCGTTGTTGGTGGACACTGCATTCAAGCCTCGGAAATCTGTGCACAGTCGAAGTCCCCCGTCTTTCTTCTTCACGAAGAGGACTGAAGCGGCGTGGGGGCTAGCGGCTGGGCGGATGAACCCTCGTTGTAGGTTGGTGTCAATGAATTTCCGGAGCTCTTCGCGTTCATAGAGACTCATGGGATAAAGTCGTCCTTTGGGCAGTGAGGCTCGGGGTAAAATTTCTACCGCACAGTCCGTTCGTCGGTGCGGAGGTAGAGTATCTGCTTCCTCTTCAGAGAAAGCATTTAGAAAAGGCCAGTATGGTTCGGGTATTTGGTTGACTTCTTCTTGGGTGAGAAGGGCCTTTTCTTTATGAGTTGGATCTTCGCCCCAGTTTTGATTCCAACGGTGATTTTTGCAGTTGGCATGACTGAAGGTAATACATCCTTGTGCCCAGTCTATGTAGGGATTGTGATCACATAGCCATTTGCTGCCTAGAATTAACGGGTACTTGGCAGTAGAGCTGATGACAAAGGACCTCTTTTCCCAATGTTGTCCCATGCCTGTGATCACTGGGATGGTTTCAGTTGTTACAGGATTCATGTTGGTACCATCCATTTGTTCAAAGATTACTGGATTTTGTAGATCCCGAGTTGGTAGGACTAGTCCATTGACTAGAGCAGGGGCGATGATGTCTCTGGAGCAGCCCGAGTCAATGAGAGCTTGCACCCGAATGTGCATCTTCCTCTCTGGGTTGATTAGAGTCACTGGCATGAATAAAATGGACCCAGGCGGCCGGTTCCGTGCAGGGACGGGCTTAGGGCGGATCTGTCGTTTGGGCCCTCTTACGACAGATCCATTTCGTTTCCCGACTGGGGACTTTCTGGATTGGCATCTGCGGTTGGGGAAGCGGGATCGTATTCCATGACTTCTTCCGCTTCCAGCCCTCTCTCCGAGGCTGGCCTTTGGGAAGCGCCGCGGCCTCTATTTGCTCGTGGTGCTGGAGTCGGGCGTTGGAGCGTAGGAAACGGAGCAAGGGTTGGACGCCGTAATTGGAGCGGAGGTCTTTGCACAGGCCGGTAAGGGCATTGTGCTGCAAAGTGACCAGCTTGTCCGCATTGCAAACACAGCCCTTGTTGCCATCTAGCATCTCTCGCTCCACGGGTGGCGTAGCTAGCTCCCCGTGTTCCCCTCTGTAAGGTCAATGGTCTTCTTTGTCCCGTTTGTTGTTGTTGTTCAACCAAACGGACTTCCAAAATGCGATTCTCTACTTCGCAAACAAGTTGGATCCACCCTAACAACGTGGGGGGATTGTCTTGCATGAGAGCTCTGTCCAAAAGTCTCGGGTTAAGGCCTTGTTTGAACAGGATAATCTTGGTGGACTCCTCACACCTAGGGCACTTGGCCGCTAATTGCCGGAATTTTGTGACATAGTCTCTTGCTGACATGCTGCCTTGTTTGATGGCTTGCAATTCTGTTCGGGCCCGGGTTTCCTCTAAGGGGTCTTCATATTGCGCTCGGATGGCATCCACTAACCCCTGGAGAGTATCAAGTTCTGGGGCCCCGACATTGTATAGTCCTACATACCAATCTGCTGCTTTGCCCTGTAAACGAGATCCAAGATGTTCGATTTGACTGGCCTCACTGCCGAAGAGGTGCCCCCAACGGTTGAAAAACTGTACCACTTGGACTAAGAAAAATCCCAATTTGGATGGATCCCCATCGAAGGTGGCTTCCAGCTTCACCCAGCCCATCGGGAGTTCTTGTCTCGGAGCAGGCGCTGGGTAAAAGTCCATTGGCAGTCTTAGTTGCGCCTGAGGCACAGGAGGAGGTAACTGGAGTCTCGGTCGGGGCAACGGTGCCGGCTGTACTGGCGGCGGTTGAACCGGCGGTGCCGGCTGGGGTTGGGCTGGCTGTGCGGGCGGAGGTTGCCGTGGTTGCGGTGGCGGGGTTGGTCTTGGTTGGGCCGGAGGCTGCAGTGGCGGGCGAGTAGGAGGCGGCAGTCTTGGTCTGGCTGGTAACACGGGAGGCGTTGGCGGTAGCTGTCGAGGTGGAGGAGGTTGGTGCGGTTGAGTGGAGATCGGCCGCTGAGGAGGGGGTTGGAGGTGTCGTAGTGGTGCAGGCCGTCCCGGTTGGTTCGGGGGTGGTAAAACGGGCTGGTCCTGGGGCTGCTGCAACGGTATGAGCTGCGGTCGAGGTGAGAGGGGCCGCAGCGGCAAGGATTGAACAGGTGAAAGGCCGCGCGGGCTTGCCCCTCCGGGTGTTGTTAATCTGGGAAGCAGCGGCTGGCCTCTTGGCGCTGTTAGACCGTCCCCCGTAGGTTGCCCGACGGGGACAATGTCTCGCGGTTGACGAGGGGCTCCCTCCTCGGATGGAGCCGCGTGTACTCCCGCTTGGTCCGGCCGGACCGTTATAGAAGAAGTAAGAGGGGGTCTCACCGGTGTATCACTTGGCTTTTCTTCCCCTTCCGTAGGCCTCTCAACGGGAGTCTCGTCTGGCGGCGCATCCCCTTCCTGGTTAGGAGGTTCGGTGGGGGTCTCTCCGGGTGGCTCAACCGGGTCATCCCTTCTGGGTGGAATTTCCTGCTGTGCGGGAAGTTCCTTAGGTTGCTCTCCCGATTCGCCAGGATAGGTGTCCCCTTCGTCGGTAGGTGACGGCCGCTGCTGGACATCCTCCATCGGATAGGAGATGACACTTTGAAGGGTAGCTATCTGTATCGCCATCTCTTCAGGGGACAGTCTTTCTCCTGCTCCCATTGCCGAAATTAAATGGATGGCATGAGCCAAACTTTCTTCCATATCCATCAGTTTAGCTTCTAACTGTTGCATTCGACTTGCCCCCGGTTGCTCGCTTATGGAAGCTTCATTCGTTGCACTCACCGGGGACAAGGGGCCCCAAGGAGGAGGGTCCCCTTGGACGACTCTCGATCTCGCGGCTAGAATTCCCTTGGCCATACCCGTCACGGCCGAGATGCTGGTATCCACCGCATAGGTGCGACCTTGTATCTGCTCCCAACTTTGTTCAGGGACCTCCGTTGGCTCTTTCCACGGAACAAGTTCGGAGTAATCCCAACTCAGGGCGCCGCGGCGAGACGTGTCCCCCTCCGTCTGCTCGGACGTCCTGTTCCAATATCGCCATGGTTGGCTGCTGTCTAGCTCCGGGACGGTTCCTAGGCTTCGGCGCCCTTCCATCGAAACTCGTGGATGGAGTCCACCGGCCCGACGCTCTCTGGTTTCTCGGGGTCTGGCTCCCCACTCCGACGGGGTGGGTACCGAAATCAAAGGGAGAGCGGTCGCTTTCGGCCTTGCCCCGAGGTCGGCTTCGGTCTCGTCCTGAGTACTGAGTTCGATGAGAGGCGGGGTGGAAGTGGAGGCTCCGGTTCCGTTCCCGGCTGCTCCCAGCTCCTGGGAGCCTTGGGCTTGCACGGGTTGCACAGGTTGATTGTCGGGAGACGCATACGGATCAAACAAAGGATCCCTGTCCGGGACAACCTTGGATTCCGCTGGGCCCGACTCAGACATGATTGGTAACAAAATGTCAGACTGTGGCTAAATAAGGCACTCACTACAGGGTTCCCTTTAGAAGCAAACACAAGTCCATTGTTTGGAAAAGGAAACTTTACTGCAGAAAAGGTCCATTATAGTCCACTGTCCTGAATAGGAGAATCAGGATGGTACATGATCATTGTTACCAATGAAGGGCAAAGCATGAGGTACAGAGTAACAATACCCATCTGGATTTGCCTCCCCCCACAGTTCTCAAAACAACATCTCTCAGTCCTGGGAAGCTGCTCTCCTTCAAGGCCAATGCTTGGTGGAACGGTGTTAGACAAAACAGTCTCCTCCGGTGGGAATGCTGCCTGGGAACTGGTGCACCTGGGAAGAAAACACTCAAACACTAGAAGCATTAGAAAATGGAGTCAGTACAGTTTAGATATACACTGGACCTGACATACCTGCCATGGCTCTGCTGGCTGGGTACACCTGGCCTTTGTACTCCCAGAAGCCAAATCTACCACCTATAGCATTGCCAGGCAGTTGTGGAGCCTAGGAGTGCACCTGGGCCATTGCTGTCCCCTGCTGGTATTACTCTCTGCCTCTGCAGCCAGCTGCAAGGTGCAGGAGCATGTCAGGGCTCTTGATGTCCCCTCTCCCACAGTGCTCCGCACTCTGCAGCCAGCTGAGGGGAAGAATCTGATGGCTGTGGGTCACAGGAGCACTCCATGGCCCTTGCTGCCCTCGGCAGTACTTCCAGCTTCTGGAGCTGCCCGATGTGGGCCATGGAAGCAGCAGAGAGGCCCAGCATTGTAGCACTGCCCTCTCAAGGCCCCGCAGCAGGGCCCTGCTAAATCAGTTTTCTAGAGCCCATTGTAGTTTTTCTCACAACGGGCTTTGTTTCTAGTATTAATACATTGGCCTTTTGCCATTTCCGTGGAACTTTACAAAAATGGGCAGCTTATTAGCTGCCAAACCTCTCATTCCACTCCCAGAGCTGAAAAAAATGGGTTGGGGCATAGAACAGAAGTAAATGGTCAAGCAATTTTGTCATTTATTGTTAAATTCAATTATTTCATCAGGCAGAATGAGATCCAGCTAGGAAGGGTGTAGTTAGGATTGCCAGGTCCCCTTACCCTCCTGGCAGGAGGCAGGAGACCTAGCACTTACCTACAGATGTCTCCTCAGACACGCACTCCCGGCCTGTGCGATGATGTCACTGCTAGGAAATGATTGCGTTGCGCAGGCCACGTGCCACCCTGAGAGCACCCATATGCTCCACAGGGGGCCGAATTGGGCACAATCCAGCCCAAATCAGGCCCCTGCAGAGTACAGGAGTGCTGCTGGGCAGTGCAAGGGACCTTGGAGTGCTCCTGCGCACTGCAGTGCCCCGAATCTATCCTCATCACATTTCACTTTGTAAGCAACCTCACGCAGGCTGTGTGGAGAATCAGCATGGAAATCATCTACACATCCATCTGCCTGTGGATCAACAGTCCAGGCCAATTGGACTGTTGGGAAAAGACATATTGGTTAAGTGGTTGGGTTGTGAATCAGCACTCTGTTGGTTCTGATGGAATAAGCAACTCAGCTTGCCCTGGACATTGAAGGGCACTACATGTCTCTCTGTGTGTATGTGTAACTCTCTTGAAAGTAAGGTGCTTCTCTTTGTTTAAGGTGGGAATGTCTATCTCTTGGGAGATTTTTCTTTCTTGCCTCATGACCTTCCAAAGGGGAAGGATTTATTTCTCAGAGCTCCTATCATCCACAGAATCACCTGCAGCCTCACCACCAGACTATTCTAGCCAGGGTATTTATAGGGAAGGCGACTCTTTAAATTAGGACTAGGGGCGTGCACCCAAAAAAGATTCAGGTTTCCCACTCCAAGTTTACCCGGTGGGAAAACAATTCAGGTGTTTAAACGTTTCTGTATGCTCTGTAAAGATTCAGGAATCTTTACAGAGCACACGGAAGCTCAAAGCAGCACTTTTCTTGCTGTATGCAAATAGCAAGAAAAGTGTTGCTTTCAACCCCCCTCTTGCAACAAAAGTATTGGTGCTTTCAAATGCCCACCACTTTTTTCAGCTGATGGGAAGGGGAGGAGGACCTCCCCTTCCCATCAGCTGAAAAAAATGCCTGCCATTTTTTTCAGCGGATGGGAGGAAGAGGAGGACCTTCCCCCTCCCATCAGCTGAAAAAAGCGTCAGGATGGGAAGTTTGAAACTTTTCTTCCTGTTTGCAAGTTCAAACAGCTAGAAAAATGCTGCAGCCACTGCCACTTTGCCCAAAGCTTCCTGAAGAGATACGAATTGCTTCTGAAAGCTTTGCTTCAGGATTCCTGAACCAGCTCGGCAATGCTGGGGCTGATTTGGGAATCGTGAATCTTTTCAAATCAGGCCCAATTCAAGTTAAAAATCTGAATCGAAAACCTGAAGTGCGCGTCCCTAATTAGGACTCTTTCTTTCTATTCAAAGATATTATCATAAATGGAATCTACCTCAATAAACTGTAAGTTCTAGTTTTCTTACAATTTGATTGTAGGATTAATTACTGTATGTTGGGGAAAATGCTTCTGACTAACTTTGCTACCAAACAAAATATAACTATTTCTAATAGATTCAACTCCCACTACTGCCGTGAGCTCAGCAGGGGGCCTTCTGTAAGCTGCTCCTCTCAGCTCCAGCTCCCCTGCTGTATTGTGGGGATAATAATCACACTGACTTGGTTCACCACTCTGAGTGGGCACTAATCTGTCCAGAATAGTGATATACAAGTACATTGTTGTTGTTATCATTATTATTAAATATGCTTTTAGAATAACACAGGCGTATCTGATGGAATCAGGAAATTAAAGTCCCCAAGTCAGAGGGAGATGAAAAACCTCTCTCACACAAAACACATGCACACACATAAACTTTAATCTTGCAAAAATGGGCCAAGGGAGACGGAAAAGGGTGACAAGTCCCCCGAGGACCCCTAAAAACTGTTCCTTTTCCTGGTGGTAGCCCATACCAAAGAGTCCTAGGCGGAAAAAGGAAAAAGTTCCTGGTTTTCTGAATGGGAGGAAAGTTAATTTGTTAAATACTGGCCCCTTTTATTGTTTGCCAGTTCAGTGCTCAGGGCTTGAGTAGGAAAAGCAGGTGGTAAAGGGATGCTGAGAACCAAGCAGGTCTGTAACAGGGCCAACTGGCATGACCACTCTGAAACTAAACAAAATGTTTACCTCCAACATTCAGGAATGTATCTACCTCACCCCTTCTTTAAAGGATAAATAGAAGAAAACTTCAAAACGCCAGTATAACACAAGGTCCAACAGATTCTAACTTCTATTTTCTCTTAAGTCAGCTTGTATATTTTATTAGCCCATATTTTCTTCCATTATAGACTTACACAGGACAAACTGTCTGCTTGTAAAACCACCAGCACCTATACTCTTTAACAGCTTGTTTTTAAAAATATGCTAATTGCAACAGCTTTGCTGTTGCCAAAACAAGTAAACTAAGTGCCTAGTAAAGGTAAACAGAAATGTTATAAAATGCAGGGGGGTAATTTTCCAACTTTCAATTTAGGATTCATTTGTATGCATACTTAGGCATGCGTGAGGCACTGTAGGCCGCCAGACTTTGCAATAATCACAATGAATAGCCTGATGGAATGGAACCGAGCAAGGCAAATGTACCCGTAAACTAGCCTCACACATATGGGCTCTGAAAATGAGACACTTAAACCATGTTCCTAAAACTTCTTGGAATTAAACTCTGCTTATTCCAGTGTAACAGGGCTGGGTTTTCCAAGAAGTAATGTACATGAGTTGCCTTGGGCAGAAGAATGCAGGAAGTGTTTTATTCGTCTGCCTCCTGCTTCTTTCTTGGTGTATGCTTTGGTGTGTCAGAGTGGGTTAGAGAAGCATCACTGTGAATTTTTAATGTAAAAATATCTAGCACGGCCTTGAAATATTATTCCAGGCAAATAGGATAAGAATTCCAGTCTTAAGGTACGATCTTATAAACGGTTCAGAGAGGCAAGGATTATATGGGGAATATGGTGAGACAGAGAGAGAATTGCTAACCCGAACAGAGGATGAAGAACGATTACAGTAGTAAAAAGTAGGTAATCATGTTGGTCCATAGCAAAATCCCAAAACAAAAGCCATGTAATACTTTCTGTGAGGACTAATCAAAATAACACATTCAAGCTGCTAAAGAATTCTGGACAACTTGAACACTTGCACACTGTGTTGAGCTACGTGGGTTGATCTTAATAAAAGGCGGCTCTTGTTTTTGGATTACAATAGCAGAATATCATATTAATGCATGAAGCTGTCATATCAAATCAAGCAATTGATTCACCTAGTACCCCCTATGGCCTACTGTGGCTCAGCAGTAGCACTCCAAGGTCTCTGAAAGGGATCTTTCTTTGTCTGCTGCCAGAAATCCAGTAACTGGGAGTGAATCTTGAATCTGAGGTCTTTTCAGTATGGGGCTTTTTTCATTAGTTCTGGCCCATGCGGCATCGATTTTTCTCCAGACTTCCACACACGGTCAAAATACCTTGATTCAGTCTCCAAACTACTTCCCAGACTTTTTTGCATTCTGCACAAAGAAAGGCTGCAACTGCTGCAGAATCGATCTTTCCCCAACTTTCCTGTAGTTTTTCTCCCTGTACACATAACCCAATGGTTTTTTTTTTCCCTGCAAAGTTAAACTGGGGCTTGGGGGGAGGGTCTTCGGTGTGAGGCCTGGCCCTGCCTTTCTCCCTCCCCTTTACTCTCCTGCATTCTGATTGGCTGAACAGCAACCAATCAAGTTTTTTCCCCTGAATTTCAAAAAAAATTACATGGCAACCCTTTGTAACTCTCCTCAGCAATCGACTGAGGAAACTGATGAGTTCTCAAAGCCTGCAGCAGAATCAGGGCATTTTCCTAGTGCAGAATAAAGCCCAAGCCTCCCAACTTACCAGGCGGCACCATTTATGAGCCACAAAATGCCGGGACTGGAGCAGCGTGTCCGCCATGCTATTTTAGCCCAGGTAGTTCCCAGTGGCCTCCATGTCCAGTGTGGAAGCCAATGGGCTTGGGCCACCCAGCTGGCCAATCAGCAGCAGCTTGCCTGGATGGTGGGAGGGTCGGTGGACCTGGCAAAGGCAGGCTTCGCTCAGGTCCATGGGCAGGGCTTAAAAAGGGAGCTGACCAGGTCAGCCCTTCACCCCTTGAGCTGGCTCTGCAAAAAACAGACTCCACTTTGGTTCAACTCCCTCAAAGTGAAGAATGAAAAAACTGAAGCAGAATGGGGCCAGAACCAATGAATAAAGTGGATCCAATCCTCATGGGCTGAATATGCAGAAAGCCCAATGTAAAGTTCACCATGCAGAAGAGGCCTTAGATAACATTCATATATTGGTTTGGATCTTATGACTTTGTTCCCTTTGTACTTCTCTCTGTGTGCTGCAGAGTTTCTTCCCCTGCAAGGCTCACTTCTGCTGCTGCTACTGCTACATGCGTAAACGATCCTTGGGGAAAAAAACCTGATGGGTTTTCATAAAGTCTGATATTGCGGCACCTATCTATAATTACTCTTAAGAGGAAAGATATGAGTACAATGGAAGGTAGGACTCAAGATCACTTACCTGTGAACTATTATGAAAGGCATCCTGGCAACCATAGAGTAACTCATGTACTTAATACTTTTTAGAAAGTATTTCTGCAATTTAGACAGGAACCCCAGCTAGAGAAGAATTCTTCCATCCCTGCCTGCTTATCTTCCTCTCACCTTGTCACTGACCAGTCTCATTACAATAATGGCAGAAAGATCTTGCTGGATGTCCCACTCATGTCTCCCTGGAATCTTCTGGACTACTGGTACGGCAGCTTCCCAGTCACCAGGGACTTTGGGAGATGTAATTTTCCCTGTGTGGATCATCCCTGCCTGGAAACCACCCCTGCCTTCCCTGCTTGGAAACTGCATGCCCAAGACAAGGTTAGGGGGAGATATTCAGTCTATATCATGCTCATGATGATGTCATTGAGATGGCAGTAGGACCTGAATTGGGCTCAGAATATGGCTTGCTTTACCAGGTCTAATTCCAGATCAAATCAAATTGATGAGTTGATATCACCAAATGCAAGAAATATGTAGTGTTACTGGATAGTGTTACTGGGTAGACCTCTCCATTTGTTTTCCATAGGATAGGATGTCACTGCATTTATTGAAACATACAGCCATCATACAACTCTGTACATTTGCAGAATAATATTTTTAATACATTTGTTATGTATGGAAATTCTGATTGTTTTTATTATGTTGCAGCAATTTTTAAATTGTACTTATGTTTTTTTAATTTTACACCGTGAGTCTCTGCAAGAAAGGCAAACTTTCTTGCAGAGAAATAAATGAAATAAATAAGCAGAATGCTATTATTAGTAGGGTTCCTGAATTAATAACTACAGATCACTTACTTCCTACCAGTTCTGTTTCATGATGGCAGGCAGAATACGAACATGCACTATAGGATGAAAACATGGTTTCATTGATGACATTGTTTATTCACTAATCACCCTTTCAGAGGCTTATCTGTGACATCAAAATAGCAGTTGTGTTTGATTTCTACCAAAAGTGAAAAGGTGTTGTGATATAAGAATGAAAAATGTCCCTGAACCATGTCTGAGTGACGCTAGTTTTCCTTGCCTGGGCAAAAGTATGTACCACCACCACCACCCCGAAAAAGGCACTACTGAAACTTGGTGAGATGAGAGTCACAACTGGAACAGTAGGACTGTGAGCCAAGCCACAAGTGACGCCTGACACAGGTTGGACACGTGTCAGCTTCCCTCAAGTTTTGATGGGAAATGTAGGCATCCTGGTCTTGCAGCTGTAATGGAGAGCCAAGCTATAAAACCAGGACGCCTACATTTCCCATCAAAACTTGAGGGAAGCTGACAAGTGTCCAGCCTGTGTCAGGCGTCACTTGTGGCTTGGCTCTGAGGAGTACAACTTGTGGGGGTCTGCTATAGACCTTCAAACCAGGCTGAGGACTTGGATGCTACATTCCTAGACCGGATTACAAAATTTTCAGAGGCAGAATATAGTAGGAGATTTCAATTACCCTGATATCTGTTGGAAGTCAAGCTCTGGTAAAAATGTATGGTCTAATAACTTCCTCACTTGTCTTGCTGACAACTTCATCTTCTAGAAGGTGGAGAAGGAAACAATGGGAGAAAGGCTTTGGTGGCAGCTAGAACCTTTTGAGGGAGTCAAGGAGGCAGCAATAACAGGAATTCACATGACCAAAAAAAAGGGAAGTTGTTCTTCTTGAGGTAAAACTTGGGTAAAGTAGAGAACACCCGAAGCTGTGTAAATAAAAATGTGTTGGTTGTGACCAGAGTCTTCCTGAGGTATAACTTTAAGGTAATGTCAAGAAGAGCTGAATTGACAGTCAAAAAGCAAAGTTTAAAACAAACAAGGAAATCATTGCAGTAAATATTTACATGAGCTGCACAATAAGAACAGGATGAGGAGAGCTATACTGGAAAACCAGTATGGTGTATTAGAGTGTTAGACTTGGATCTGGGACATACAGGTTCAAGTCCCCACTCTGCCATGAAAACTCAGTGGGTGATCATGGACCAGGCGTACTTTATACTAACCAACCATACAGTGTTATAATTGTGAGAATGAACACATGAAGCTCCCTTATACTGGATCATATCACTGTTCCATCAAGATCAATGTTGTCTACTGAGACTGGCAGTGGCTCTCCAGGGTCTGGTTGAGGTCTTTCATATAACCTACAACCTGATCCTTATAACTGGAGGTGCCAGGGATTGAACATGGGACCTTCAACACTCCAAGCAGATGCTCTACCCACAGCCCCTCCTCTAATAAAATAGATTAAGGGAGAATGATATTGTTAGTTAGCTTGGGTCCCTGCTGGAAAGAACAACAGGGTATAAATATCATAAATAAGAGCAGGACGGAAGTACAAAGAATCAAGTCCCAGATAACCCCTTGCAGAAAGAATCGTGGAATTTACTAGTTCCTTCTCTCGTTCTCAAAAGGAAAGGCAACAAACATTCCTACTTTGTGTTCTGTGATAGTTCAACACTGACCTGCTTTTAGCATTGCAGCATCAGGGTAAAGATGTGAAACATCAATATATATGTGTTATTTTCTTGTGAAATTAACACAACGATGCTGAAAGTTCACAGATCAATTTCCGAAGTGACATCTTTTTAAAAAAAGAAATGTTTTTGTCTCTGTAGGTCATAAGCATAACTGAAGAAGCAGTTGCCTTTTAGGTGTCTAAGCACCATGGATGAAGTGTAATACTCAGCCAGCACCCCATCACCACCTCAAAAGATGACAGGAGGAAGTGAGAAGAAAACAGCAAAGATGCCTTGCGAACTCACCTATCTTTGCATCAACGGTGTTACAGTGTTGCTGTACAAGACATAACTCAAATCCTAAAATGTTGTGAATCATTAAAATCACACAGTTTGGTGGAATAATTTTTTTAAAAAATAATTGCAAACCATACAAAGATGAAAACAACAATAAGGAATTAGAGTGACATTCCTCAAGCTTCCTCCCTGTACACGTAGGCCGTTTCCCCACGTCTTAAAAATAGGGCCCCACTCATGGAATGCTGGCAGCTTTTCCACATGATTTCTGATGTCACCGTTTCCAAAATGGATGCAGGTAGTTATGATTCTGTTTTCGTGGCACCACAAAAATGGAATCATAACTACATCCATTTTAGAAACGGTGACATCAGAAATCGCGCAGAAAAGGCGCCAACATTCCATGAGTGGGGTACTATTTTTAAGACACAGGGAAATGGTCGGAGTTAAAGAGGGATAATACTTTGCTTTTACATGAGATACTAGTAGCTTATGATTGAGTGCCAAAAACCTTGGATTTGGACCTCACCTTTGGTCCATTCCTTGGTATATTTTATATATGCTATAAGTTACGTAAACTGAGTCAAGGTTGGATGTGAACAAGCAACAACACTGTAAAAGTATCTTAAACTAATGATCATTTCTGTTTCTTTAATGAGCTATAGTTTCCCAGCATAGTGCCTCTGGGAGCTGCGGCACCTGCCAACATCTTTCCTGCTGCCCACCAAGTGTTTTAAGAAAGTAGATGGGGCCAGGTGTGGCTTTTGCACAGCAGGGCTTAAGTGACCACTGCAGATTTGATTGTGCATATTAAAGGGCATCCTGCTAAACAGAACTTTTGCCTGTAATGTTGAAGAATTCCTATTAGTGTTATGCACAATCTTGCCCTCTGCCATTTTGTGGTTGATTCTGCCTCCTGTGGCAGACATTTTGTCATTGGCTGCACTTCCTGCAGCAGACATCTTGTGATTCTACCAACTACTCTGTCAAAATCTCTAAGGTGCCCGCAAGCTCAAAAAAAGTTGGGGACCCCCTAAGCTAAAGTATGAGCCTATGCAGGGCTTTTTTTCAGCTGGAACGTGGTGGAACGGAGTTCCGGAACCTCTTGAAAATGGTCAAATGGCTGGTGGCCCCGCCCCCTGATCTCCAGACAGAGGGGAGTTTAGATTGCCCTCTGTGCCACTGAGCGGCGCGGAGGGCAATCTAAACTCCCCTCTGTCTGGAGATCAGGGGGCAGGGCCACCAGCCATGTGACCATTTTCTCTGAGGGCAACCCACTGAGTTCCACCACCTCTTTTCCCAGAAAAAAGCCCTGATCTTATGACTTATTATGCTAGCTCAGACATGCTTTGAGTGATGCATATCTTAATACAACTATGTCACCATGATGCCATAGATTTATTTATTTAACCAAAAAACAGGGTCAAATTGATATGGAGCAGTAGTAAAACAAATAACACTTTGATTTCAGTCTTCTACATCTCCGTATTAAATGAGATTACCACAATTTCTTGATGGTTTGGCATCATAATCCAGGATTTATCACATTGTTTGTTGTATATATTATAGTATTATACTGTTCCTATTACATTGTTTTTAATTATTTCTCTCAGTAAGAAAGGTGGGTCATAAATGAGGTGGGTTTTTTGGTGGTGGTGATGCTAAATGTCAATGAATACTCTAATGATGTTGGGGTCATTTTTACCCCTGAATTACATTGGAAGGGAAAGTGAAATAAGGATATATGTTGACATTTACAAAACTACATTTTCTTCATTTATGTCTATGACTTCTAGGGCCAAGCTACAAGTGACGAATGACACTTGAACGGCAAGTGGATTGAGTGGAGGGCAAGTGAACAGGGAGAAATACACTTGCCGTTCAAGTGTCATTTGTCACTTGTAGCTTGGCCCCTAGTTATTAAAGGGAAAATTAACTCCTGTCAACTCACAGGTGTGCTTGCGTTGGTCACAGGTCACCATATTTTGTGTTTAACTATTATTTTTGGTGCAATGTTGGGAAAAGGATGAAAGAGTGAGGCATGTGCAGAAGCCACACAACAATCTGGGCCTTCAAACATGTCCCCTTAACCTCAGTTACAAGTGACATCTTAACACAACTTGAATAATATTTTTTATATACAAAGTAAGTCTCATTAAACATCAATGGGGCTATCTCTGCAACCTTTGTCAAATCTTTAGAGATTATTTACAGAGATCTAATTACTCAGTCGGGGATGGGAAGGGAGACCACTCCTGCAATATATTCTTGTAGGTATTTTTAAACTTTGCTTTAACTTTAAATGTCTTTTTCCTGCCATAGCCTTGGGTGTTCTCTTGCTGTGTACACCACATCAGGCCACTTACAGAGGCTGCCATTGTATGGTATTATGATGTCTCTAAATCTCTGTTGACAGCAGAGCCTTGGCAGATAAAAAAGGGAGATATGATTCCCCCCTTTAAGGGCTGATTAGCTGGAGCACTCTCGGTCTCTGGCTTCCCGTAGTCAGCCCATAACCCTCTGTGTCAGTTTGCTACATTTCTATCCCTGGGCAAAATAAAGCACCAGCATCAGTAGCTCTCATGTAATAAAACAGCAGGAAACCTCATCGCTCAGTTCTCCAAAAGCCTTTAGCATATATTAGGCTTATAACAAACACCAAATCCTTCATCAGCAGCAGGTGAAGTCAGTTTGTGAAAGGCTATAGGACTTCCTTGGGGCTGTTCCTTGGGGCTTTTTGAGTGTTCATTCCATGTGGCTTTCCACCTTCCAGCCTTTTACTGGTATATGTATGAATTGCCCATAAATTTTAAAGGAAAACAAAAATGAGCTATGGGGGTGCATAGCATGGCTTGCCCACTGAGCTATCAAAGGCAACATAAGCACGCACAGAGAAACTGACTTGAAAGGTGAATCTGCTCAGTAGGATTCTGTGACCTGACATCATCGTCATCATTATTTATTATTTATTATAATAAATAATGATCTCATGCAGAATTTCATCAGTGTATGTAAAAGTAATGAGGACTATGTCCTCCATTGAACATAGGGAAATATTATCCCTGCGGTGAAAGAGGACTGAATATGCTATTATTAAAAATTTATGTCTGGATTGGATCAAACCAGGCTTTCTTTTGGTAAGAAAAAGGAGGAGAGGGTCCCCTTTGACCACCAAAAAGGCTATGCCGTTGATCAGGGGACCCTCGTGGACATCAGCCATGTGAGTTGGGGGCTGTAATAAAAAGGGCAGCTGGGCAAGATTGCACAAACATCTGGCTGGATCCAACCCTTTGTTTAATACTGATGAAATTTGACTGCACCAAAAACAATTGCATTGTTTTAACAGTATTAGCCAAGAAATAAGTAGAGAGCCTGGTGGTGGAGAATGCCTTCCACTCATAGCTGACTTATGGTGACCGCTGACAGGGTTTTCATGGCAAGAGACTAACACAGGTGGTTTGCCATTGCCTGCCTCTGCAGCCCTGGTCTTCATTGGAAGTCTCCCATCCAATTACAAACCAAGGCCAACTCTGCTTAGCTTCTGAGATCTGGTGAGATCAGGCTCACCTGAGAGGCTCACCTATTAGGACTGATAATTGTTTTTTATTCTGTCTTTCCAGTCCATCCCTTTGTACTTGCTTCCTGATACATATTTAAATATTTGTTCCACACAGGAACTGATGGCTCCAAATCAGATATCCAAATAAGCAATTTCTTGATCTTACTTGCAGCCTCTGTACGAAAATGAACTTCAGACAATAGAGTAGATAGATAATCTATTCTAAGGAAGAACTTTAGATAATTTAATTTAATTTAATTTATTATATTTATATTCCGCCCTCCCCGCTTTCGCAGGCTCAGGTTTATTTAGTTTGACTGATCCTGACTAAATCTGCTTGTTTGGGAGATCATAATGTCACTCACTCACTCACTCACTCACTCACTCACTCACTCAACCAACCAACCAACCAACCAACCAACCAACCAACCCTTTATTGGCGCACTAATTAAAATAGCCAGGTAGCTATTTGGGGATAAATCTATTGGGGATCTTCAGTTTTGTATAATCAAGGAATTATTTTTCTGTTCTTAGCATCTGATCCTGATCCCATCCCTATCCTGAATGGAAGAGGCAAGATTCATGAAATGGGTTAACAGCTGATCTGTGCAACTTATTAAACCACAGCCCCACTCCATAACGTAGATCACACTATCTAAGGGCTGCCCAGAGGATTGCCAGCATTATGGGCTATCCTACTCCAGCTTAAAGCTCAGATCAGCAATACATCCATGTTTTGCTTTTTCTTGCCTGCACTGTTACGTGCAAGCAGAGGGAGAGGTTGCTTTAGGACAAAATCCACATGTGTCTGGTTGCTTTAAGGAAGAAATAGATATTCATTCTTGTTAAAGAAATCTATACGGTGATAGGAAAGGCAAGACAGGCACTTTAACCAGCTATTTAACTAGGAGACGTGGAAAGATGCAGAGAGCACATGTTGCCCTCTTAGAAGTCAGAAAGAGAGCACACAAGGAGAGGAGCCAAAAGGAAGGAAGTCCATAAGAATAGCAAAGTAGGTAACAACCTAGTGTAGATGAGCCTGGTGAAAAGAGACAGTACATTGCCCTTTGCTTCTAACATGGACACAAAAGTTTGCTCAGAGAACATATTAACCATTCCCACTTGTCTGCAATTATCCCAAGAGGTCCTCCTGTGCCTGGTCAGGCATGAGAGGTTAGTTGAGACAAACTCCCCCATCCATAGATCCCTCTGGGTGCTTTCTTGCCTTGGGTTCACTATGTGTAAGGGGAAATGGTATACAAGTATTTTAATGAATAAATTCTAATAAATTGTTCAACTTTAGCCCTAACCATCTGTCACCAGTAGGGCTGCTCAGCCCCTGGGATTCCCCACTCAAGCTCCCATTGCCCACAGTCTCTCCAAGCAGAGATCTGCAGTGTCATAGGCATGACATCATCACTTCCTGAGAAAACCCAGAAATCTCTGCAAACTCTGTGATAAAACCATGGAGTTTCCAAGTGAATCCTAGAGCTACCTGCCATCACCTCTGAGTTTTCCCTGTAAGTGACATCACACACCACTCACCATGTCCCCACCCTCATGTCCACCAGGTACCAGGCTCAGCCTGGCAACACTAGTTACCACATTACCACAACAGTTAGTGTGGTATATAGTTGGCAAGCTGGCCACTTTCACCTCATAGGATTATTGTGAGGATAAATTGGGGAAGGGAGAATCATGTACACAACCCAGAATTCTTTGAAGGAGGGGCAGGATAAAACATGTGATATCATTAGGTAAACTTCACTAAAATCTATAACCTTGGAAGACTAACATTGTGGAACAGGCAGGTTGAATTTTCAGGAAACTCAGGGCCAAAACTACAAGTGATGAATGACACAGGTTGGACACTTGTCAGCTTCCCTCAAGTTTTGATGGGAAATGTAGGCAACTTGGTGGAATGTTGGACAAGTGATAGTTGAAAATTCCATTGGACAGCAGTCGGAGAGCCAAGCTGCAAGACCAGGATGCCTACATTTGCCATCAAAACTTGAGGGAAGCTGACAAGTGTCCAACCTGTGTCATTCGTCACTTGTAGCTTGGCCCTCTGAATGGAGTATGAAAGCCAAACCACAAACTGCGTGGTTGATCTGTAACTGATCTCCTCATGAAGGATGCCTGCTGATCCTTTGGGTTTGATAGATCTTTTCCCTTTTGAAGAGAAGACAGGCATCTAGGTTGTTTCAATTCTTTGCTGTTGATTAGAGTGCCAGTCTTCTATTAAGACTATTATGAGCTCTGGGGTGCTGGGAACCAAGGACATCCCTGTTGCCATGGACATCAAAAAATGTGAAATAAGATTCTGAAAGAAAGACTAAGGACAAGCAGAATTAGAAGTTAGGAGGAGAGAGCCAACAAACCAGCTCTGAAAGAACAGGGGATTGTTATCTAGGGTTCCTATATGCTTTGTAACCTTGTATATTTCTTGATCATATTTTGTAATTTAAAAATCTTAACATGCTTGCTTAGATCCCACATTTTATTTACAGCGAAACAAATCTTCATGACTGAAGTTTGTCTTCTGGTTGTGAGGCTCAGTAGAAACAAGTAAGGTGACTGCGCTTCTTTTGCTCTGCTCCTTTCAGAAGGGCTATATGGAACATCCTGACATTAGAAATCTACAGTTGGGGGGAACAATTTGGATTGGGAACCATCCTTTATTCCTGTGCCATTTCCATGACTTGAGATCCAGCCCTCCCAAGCTGCTTTTAACTATGGTTGGCAAAAAGACAGGTACCAATTGAACTGGTGGGAGCTCAGCAGTGGGAGTATGATCTCACACATGAAATGGCTTTAGACACACTACAAAGTATTTTTAGAAAGCAGGTAGGGCCAGGTGGGGCTTCTGATTAGCCTTTGGAAGTTTGATTAGACGTGCAGATTTTTTTAAAAAAATTGCTTTGACAGCAGCTACCAACATAGTACAAGGATCTTTACCGTGTGACTGAAGGTAAGCTGAGGCAGCCATTTTGTGGCTGCACCAACCACACTGTGAGAGAATTCCAAAGGTGCCTTCAAACTCAAAAAAGGTAAGGGCCCCTGTCAAAGGGCACATCTGGTCGCCAGGACTCAGGGAAAACGTAACACGGAAACGTAATATGTGGCTAGGGCCCAAATCAGACCAGTGGTCTATAAGGTCAATATTGTCTACTCTGACTGACAGTAGGTCTACAGGGCCTCAAGCAGAGGTCCCACACATCACCTGCTACCTGATCCTTTAACTGGAGATGCTGGAGAGTGGTCCTTTTAATATTAAAGAAAATGTCAGATCACTTTACAAAGTTCTTATGTAAAATGTTATTTCATTAAGTAATGTCAGTCTGGTGTTTGTGTTTGTGTAGGTGTTTTCCATAGACTATGGAGAGCTACTGGTGAACTGTCATACTATCAGGTGGAGTTTTTATAAATAAAAACACTTTGTCATGGGGAAATGAGATACTTAGAACCTAGCAGCTACCACTGTATACACTAAAATAAATCACATGCAGACAAACACACAAATTTTCTTCTTACTTGGACTTTAAATGAGGAAGAAATAAATTGCATTGCATCTAGAACTAACTCTTTTCCCTGAAGCGAGCATTCTTTCCTGTATCTTTGCTCCCTGAACTTTTCTTATCTGTGAGTATATTTGCACTTTTTATTGAAAGTTGCTGTTCTGTTTCCTGGGGCAATAATTTTAGTTGTTGCTGTTGTTGGTATGTTTGCTCAGTGTTTAAATAAGCTATCGATTTTATTTTCAAGGTAATTTAAGGTGGTAATACAGTTCTTATTTGATAACTACCAGCCTAATGTGCACTGTGTAAACAAATGCTATACTTCCAATTTGTTATTTTTGTCATTAAAATCGACCAAGCAGCAGCCAGCATTGATGTGGGTGGATTCAAGAACTAAATGTTGTGTGAAGCAATAAGGAACATTAATAATGCAAAGAAGTGCTATCGAAAGCTAAGTCATTACCTGAGATGGGGCATAACATGCCATAGTGATAGGAACGATATCTTAAGAGGAAGAACTTCCATTATTATCCTTCTTCCTTTGCATGTTTACTTTTTTAAAACACATATAAAATATCAATGCAAGTCAAGAGTTTTTTTTTTAAAGTGCATTAAACCATACAAACTCAATTCAGACATCACATGAAACCATGGTTTAATTACAGCTAACTATGGCTAGTCTGATTGTTCAACTGCGGGCCAGTCCACTAAGTAGGGCCAGCCAGGATATATCATAGAGAAACCAGACAGAAGGCACCTCCGTTATCTGGAACCAAACAACTCGGTGGATAAACCACAAATGGAGGAAAATGAAGAAATCAATATCTCTAAATATAAAGTGTATTCAAGTGCAAAGTGCATAGGGCTTATAAATACGTATGTACTTCTAATAAATATTCATACAAATCTAATATTCCAATATACATGTTAGATATACACAAAGACACTCAGTGTAGGTGTCAGCCATATGAATAAAGTTCACAGATAGGTGGAGCCAGGATATATCAACATGGGATCTGAAACCATGGTCTGAAGTTGGTTTATTAGCCTCAGTTAGACTTTTTTATTTAAGAGAAATAAATAAAAGGGCAAACATACAGAAATCACACACTGCACACATACAAGCTAACTAAGAAAATCAGGGGAGAAAGCAGTTTCAGGGGAGGTGATAGTTACCAATCTCAAAGGCAGGGATCTGTGGAGGCAGCAGCAAAACGACCAGTGTTTCATAGGGAGAAGAAGAGAAGAGGCCCAAACAGATTTGGAGGCATGTGGATGGATCCTGAACACACATACACACACACTGGTGGCTAGAAAGTCCAGACATAGGGCAGAATGCTCCCTGGGGCAAGCTGACATCTTTGCCCCCAAAACTTGAGGGCTGTCTCTGGAGATGGACAATTGAGTTGGGAGAGGCTTAATGAGTTCATCTGAGGTGGACTATAGGTGAAAATGGTGCTTGATGACCCCTTTGAGTACTGGATGGGAAAAGCTACCAGGTTTGCTGAATAACTTGGGTGTTGCTTGATTAGGGTAAATGGATGAGGGGAAGTAAGGTCAAGCATTAACAAGATGACTCAGGACTGCTCCCTGGGAGCCTCATTGTCCTAAGTCATGCATCTCTCCCGGGCAAGGAGGGACTGTTTAGTTAGCCAGCCACTCTTATTCTCCCTTTAAAATAATTTTCCAGGCCCTCTGACCTGGCTGGCATCCATTCTGTTTAATTTCAGGCCAGGCAGTGTCTTGCACTTATGCTATATGAGGAAGGTAGTTTATGGTTTTATATCTATAAACTGCCTCTCAGCAGGAGGAAGGGTCTGGCTGCTAACAACTGTATGTGCACCGGCTAGTTCAGAGAGCCCAAATTTCCTACTGGCTGAATCAGGAAATCACTTCCAAAGTCAGCCAATGTGAACAATATCCTTAAGTCTAACCGACCTTGCATGATTGTTGTGAGGAGAAATGGGAAGGGAGATATATAAATTCCATTGTGAGTACCTTGTAGAAAGGAGATAAAAATGCAATGGTTTTATAGAACTGGGGGATTTCTATCTAACAAAAATAGCACAGAATAAATTTTGCATGTGCACATTCGGCACATATAAATTATTGTCATAGGAATTTTTCCCTGTCGTAAAAGAAGGTCAAGAAGGCACTGTCTGTTGCTTCTGCGTGAAAATGATAACAACGTAAATGTCTGGAGATGAATGACAAAGGAGATCAACATTGTGTTCTACAATGGATGGTATTAAGGTTCTACTTCCACCATTGACACAGAGATACATCAGTAATGTAATAATGGATGCTGGTGGAAATTTTGCAGCAGATCTATAAGATTGTAGCCCTTGGTAATTGTGCCTCCTAAAGAAATCTGACAAAGGGCAAAGCTCTTGCTTTCAAGTTTGCTTATTATCTTTCTGTTCACAAAGCAAACCAGTGCACAGACCTGTTTCAGAATTCACAGAAAGAGACCTGGTTTCCATTGCCCCCTTAGCTGGAATGAAGAGACAGACACAGGCTTGGATCTAAAGGGCCATTTTAATAACATAACATTAACATAACTACAGCTAGGGCAAACTAAGTGATACAGGTCAAGCCACTGGGTCACCCCTGGACCTCCACCTTGACCTGTCTGGGTGAGTCCGACTGCCCCGGGTGTAGGCCAGGGGTCCCCAACCCCCAGGCCATGGACCAGTACCGCAGGGAGGGGGCGCCGGGAGCAGCTGCCAGCTGCCAGAGGGCACAGGCAGCCTCGCAGCCCCCCCGCGCTGCCTTTCGCCTGCCCTGCAGGACAGGGGGCGGTCGGCTTGCCGCACACCCCCTGTCCTGCAGAGCAGGCAAAAGGCAGCACGGGGGGCTGCGGGGCTGCCCGCGCTGTGCTGCCTTTTGCCTGCCCTGCAGGGAAGGGGGTGCATGGCAAACCAGCCGCCCCCTGTCCTGCAGGGCAGGTGAAAGCAGCGCGGAGGGCTGGGAAGCTGCCCGCGCCATTTGCTGGGAGGCGAATGGCGCGGGTGGCTTCCCAGCCCCACACACTGCCTCTGTTCCGCCCTGCGTGATGACGTCACCTAAGTGACATCACCTAAGTGGCGAACTCACAGCATGTAAGTTCGCCAGCCTAGGGTTGCCCCGGGCACAGGCAACCCTAGATCCGGCGCTGCAGTACCGGTCCGTGGCCTGTTAGCAACTGGGCTGCACAGGAGGTGAGTGGCGGGTGATTGCAGAGCCAGCTCCAGGGAGCAGACGAGGTAGGCGGTCGCCAGCTTGGGTGGGGCGGCCACACCTCGCCTGCACCTTGCCTGCACTTTTCATTAGAAATATCATCTTGCCTGGCTGGCTGACTCCCATCATGCCTCTGGGTCTCTCCTTCTGATCCCAGCCAGCACATGCACAGTTGCTGCCTTGTGCTGTGGTCAGTGTGGCTGCACTTGCTGGAGCTGCTGCTGCTGCCGTGCCCTGCCCTGCCCTCATGTCTTTGTGTGCCAGGTCACTGCCAGGCCCGCTGGGCAGCCAGCCGCCCTGAGCACCACCTGCCACCTGCCCCAGTCTGCCTCTGCTTGCCTCTTCCTCTCCTCCAGTGGCATGGCCGCCGCTGGAGAGTTGAGAAGCACCACTGGCCTCCTGCCCACACATTTGTATAATTATTTCATTATTTAATGTAATAATAGAAAAAACGTGCACAATTGTATCATCCTGAAACCATCCCCCTCCCCCTGGTCCGTGGAAAAATTGTCTTCCATGAAATCGGTCCCTGGTGCCAAAAAGGTTGGGGACCCCTGGTGTAGGCCATTCATGGAATGGCTGCAACCCGGCCAGCCAGGCAAATGGATACCCCCTTCAAGCTTGTAATGCCCCAGCTGTACAGCATGAGGGAAGAACTTGTCCATGGGGTTCTCTGCAGGCATCTGACCATTTTGTGGTAGCCATCACAAGCATACCACACTCATGGCAGACCTTGTTTCCCCACCCATGAGGAAATGCCACTGGGTGCTCACTAGCCCACTCCCTATTCCCAAATACTCTCCTGCCACCACGAGGGCCAAGCCTCTGCTTTGATCCTCACACCCCACAGATGGCTTAAAGCCAACCGGAGCCCTTGCCCCAGGTCATCGAGAAAAATCTCATTGCCCTCAGTTGACAGGTGTACACCGTCACCTCAGTAGAGGTATGCAAATTCAGCCCTGATCCTGGAGTGTGGCAAATAAATCCTCAACCCTTGCCCCAAGGGTTTTTTGATGGCTCTATTAGCCTTATGTCGGGCCCCTTCAATCGCCCATGGGTCTAAGTCTTCTAGCCATACCCACCGTTGAAGTATTTCAGACCAAAAGATAAGCACACCTGGCCATCGGCTGCTTATCACTCATAGGTCCTCAGCTACCTGTAGCGACAAGGCCTTTTCCTGCACTAACCCCAAGTCATTGCAACCAAGGTGGATGACTAAAATGTGGAGGGGGAGGACCCATTGTTCCCTTAAACAAGAGCAGCAGTAGGCCCAGCCACCTAAGGCCACACTGTCCTTGCCACTCAACCATGGCCATAGCACTCAGCCCCAGCTGGGACCCAGTCGGCTTGATGGGCTGCCCAGAACACCATGCTGTGTCCACAAACCAGGATCCTCCACTTCCCTTGGTCTGACATGGCCAGTTAGTATGGCCGTTTAAAATTTTGGCAGGGGCGGATATAGCTTCAAAATGCTCCTGACCACCACCTCCCCACATGCTGTATCACCCACTGAGGGCACCCCATTGCTGCTGCCGTAGAGGCAGCCCCAATCCTAAAGGAATGAGAGCCAAATGAGAGCCCAATCCTAAAGAATGAGAGCCAAAAGGAATGAGAGCTAAATCCTAAAGGAATGAGAGCCAAAGGAATGAGAGCCTGATACCCAGTAAAATTACTGGAACACAAAACTAGCCCCTATGCCACAGTAGTTCACTGGCAGCCCTCGAGGAGTCACTGTTAATCAGCCCTGTAGAAGCTTGCACAAAATGGCTGCTGCCCAGAACCAGCCCAACGAACCTAAAATGGCTGCCCAGCAGAGATCCAGGCAGGCACAGCACAGGCCTGGCCACCAAGTACTGCATCCTTGATAAGTTTCTTATTATTATTTTCCAAGATTCTCCCCCAATCCTGGCTACTGGATGATTCACAGAAAAGGATGGAGTGCGGTGTAAGCAATCCCCAAAGGAAGGAGACGGTGCTCATAGGCCAAGTGCTGGCAAGGGGAGTTCCCTCACACTAGGCAGGCCGCTATGCAGCTGCAAGCCCTGCTATCCGAAAGGGGAAATGGAGGGAGACTGGCCGCCCTAGAAGCGAGCCTGTAGCATTCTTCCCTTGCAGCTTAGGCTTCTGTGCTGTCACTGCAAGCCCTCCAAACTGCCTGCAGTCCTGCTAGCCTGCACTGGTCCAGATCCAAGGGAACTGCTCAGCTGGTGCCACAAATGGCAAACACACGGCCTCCTAGCCACTGTGCAAGCTAGGCGCTGCTGAAACTGCCGCTGCTGCTGGAAAAACTGCAGTGTGCTCCCCTTTGCCGCTCAGAAGGAGGCTGAGCAAAGAGCTTTTACTTCAATCAAGCGTGCAAAGTAACTGCTGGCTGGGACAGTGGAGCCACCCTCTAAGGCTTGTACCTCCACCCCCATCCAAGAGCTTGGATGTCCAGGAAGGGAGTGTCCCTCCCTCCTGGCAAGGGGGCAAAGAGCGGCCCCCAGCCAAGCAGCATTGCTGCCGCCAGGACTGCTGAATAGTTCACAGAAACAGGACAATGATAGACTTGTCAAATTATAATGTTAAAGTGCAGATTTACATATTATCATCACAGAAGGCAAGAAAAGGTGTGTGTTTACAAGCAGCTGTTTAGCTTTCCTGTGAGTCCCTGATAGGGCTGCCAGACCCCCGGTGGGGGCGGGGGATCCCCCACCCCCATCCTGCCACCCCCGCCCCTCCCTACCTGGCCAGCGGGGGGGGCGCGCACCTTCCATGTGCGCCCCCCTGCAGAGCTGCACACCCCCGCGCACAGCAACCGCCAGGATCAGGCCTGTTTTGGCCTGGATCGGGGCCCCTGAGGAGTGCAGGAGCGTTCCTGCGCTCCGCAGGGGCCCACCACGGGCCCAATCCGTGCCAAAATGGGCCCGATCCGCGCCAAAATGGACATGGATGGGCCCGTTTTTGTGTGGATTGGGCCCGTTGTGGGCCCCTGTGGAGCGCAGGAACACTCCCACGCTCCACAGGGGCCTAAAACAGGCCCGATCCATGCCAAAATGGGCGCAGATTGGGCCTGTTGTGGGCCCCTGCAGAGCTCAGGAATGCTCCTGTGCTCCACAGGAGCCCACAATGGGCCCAATCCACGCCCAAACAGGCTGCATGGTGATGTCACTTCCCAGCAGTGATGTCATCACGCTTGCAGGAGCACACGCACGCTCCACGTGCATGCACCCCCCCTCCAAGTAAGAGCCAGGTCTCAATCTCCTGCTGGGAGATCGAGGGGGCCTGGCAACCCTAGTCCCCGATCCTTAATTGAGAGAAAGAGTAGTCTTAAAATGAGTGGCCTCTGGAGACATTCAGTGTGAGAGGTTTTTAATCGAAGGTCTCATGTTTTTTCAAATACCACCCAAGATATTTTAATTAATTTGCCCCCTGATTGACATTCTGAAATCCCAGCTACCCAAAGTCCCACATTTCTTATTTGACACATTGCTATACTTTAACAGCTGGTTTATACCCTGCAAACTTCCTACACGGTGCTTCTCCTCCAGTCTAGTTTGGAACTGGTATCATGAAATCCAGCTGCTGGATTTCATGATACCAGTGTGGATTGGGCAGTGTGAGTATTTTCTAGCAGAAAACTTGATCTTCCTCCAGGCCTGCCTGATCAGCTCTTTCTGTTGTTCCCTTTACTGAACACTGTTAACCTGCTTGGGGATAAAACCAGATGGAAGGAGAGGACTTTATTTGTCTCCTGGTCTCAGGTTTCAGAGGTAGACAGACAGTCAGTGAGACAGAGAGGTCAACAGTCTGTCTACCCTTCCTGTCTTCTATCCTGGGGTTATTCCTTTGAAGTGCAGGCTGATACACTCAGGGGCAGCCTTCCTTCCTTCCTCACTTTCCTCTCTTCACTCTCTTCTCCAACTTACAGCCACGGGGGCAGGATGTATCCCCTGTATCTCTCAGCATGCTAGCTTAGACAGTTTAATAATGATTGCGCTTAAATACCACTCTTCTAGACAGCTTAGTGCCCCATTCAAAGCGGTGAACAAAGTCAGTATTGTTATTAGCCCCACAATATAGCTGGGGAGCTGTGGCTGAGAGGAGTGGCTTACCCAAGGCCACTTAGTGAGCTCATGGCAGTATTGAGATTTGAACCAGCAGAGTACAATCCAGCCAATTAACCTCTGTGCCACAGAAGGCTGCCTCTACTCTTTCTTATCCAAAGTGGAGTTCCTTGCAATAAAAGACTCTTATTTTCTTACTGAAAATAAAACAGCCTCCATGTAAACTTATGTCCTCAACAGCAAGCATGTGTAAGCTTAGCTGCGCTCACTAGTCTACACTGCCACCAAAACCTTCCTGATCTGGGTAAGGAAATTGTCCAAATGATGGTCCAGAGAGCTATGTGCTCAAGCTCCTGCCTTGTGCTTCCCTGCTTGCCCACTGCCGTGGACCAGCCAAGCCAGCAAAGCAACTCTGGGGAAGTGTGTTCTTGAGGTAATGGGACCCACACTGAGTAACAACCTTGTGGGCTGCAATTCTGCAGTAGGGATGGGAAAGAGGGGGAAATCACACCCTCATGCCTTTTACATGAGTAGAGCTCCTTTCCTGGAAGAGGAAGAAGGGAGAGATTTCTCTGCAGTGTAGCCTCCAACAGGGTGATTATCAATCCATGCAGGTCCTGTGACCTTGAGAATAAACTGACTCCAGGGTTGGAAATGGCTGTTGGAGGGAGAAGACAGTTGAGGATCCTTTCACGGTCTTTGCACCAGATCCAGCCATTGGACTTCCCCTCCTCCATTTGCACTTTCCTGCCAAATCAGGATTGCCAACCAACTTCAATCTATAATTTGCTATTTGCGTTTGGAGCCCAACAGCAAAACATTATTTGTAGGATTGGATATAATGGCAAGCACGGCTCATTTCGAGGGGGAACGCACAGGAACGCAGTTCCGGCAGTTCCCCAAAGAGGTCACATGTCAGGTGGCCCCACCCACCTGACTCTCAGCCATTTGGGGCCCCTTTTTGGCCATTTTCATCTCCTTTTTGCCATTTTGGGCCCAATTTTGGCCCTGAATGGCCAGGATTGGGTCCAAAGCAGCCAGGATAGGTGATGTCAGGGGGTGTGACATACGCAAATCAGTTATGCTAATGACACATTTCCGGTGATGTCAAGGGGCGTGGCATATGCTGTTGAGTTATGCTAATGTGTTATGCTAATGAGTTCCTCCAGCTCTTTTTCTACGAAGTGACCCCTGATGGCAAGCTATATTTTACGTTAAAGAGGAAGTAACTAATAGAAAGCCAGTTAGCAAGAACACTAGGAGGGACAGGGCTTGTTCTGATCATATCCATCCATGGATTGGCATTAAGTCTGATGTGACCTATGGATCAGATTGTATATTATATAATGTGACTGTGCAATATTGCGTTGTGTGCTGTGCCACATTGGTGGCATGGCACACAGTAGGGGTTTTATAATACATATTATATTGACAGTAGTATATTTGATAGAATATATGTTTAAAAGAAATAGAATATGTTCAAACTAAGATTCTTGTTATATATTATATTATATTATATTATATTATATTATATTATATTATATTATATTATATTATATTATATTATATTATATTATATTATATTATATTATATTATATTATATTATATTATACTGGTCTGCTATATTGAGGGGTATAAGATGTATACTATACTATATTGATAGTATAACTGATAGATGTATACTATATTGATAGTATATTTGATATATATGATAGAATATCTGAAAAAAAAATTAGAATGTGCTTAGAGTAAGGGATACCGTTAAGTAATAAGAGGGGTTAAGGGTTGGAAAGCTGTTGGAAGTTGATAGGGAGGGGGGAGGAAAAGGGTGGGGGATAGGGTTAATTAGATATTAAGGGAATGTATGTAATAAATTAGAAAGGTATACGCACCAATAAATTTTTTTTTTTTTTAAAGTCTGATGTGACCTATACAGCCATATGAGATGGGGCCTTCCACCCAGCTATAACTTTAAGTGATAAAGGAGAACTAGATGCATTCTGTTTTGGATTTTGTGAAATAAACTAAAACCAGGACTGAAAAAAAGGAACGCCCGTGCTTTTTTTAAAAAGTGGCAATTCCATTCTCCTTGGCACCTTTCATAAACACAACTGAAAGCTGAGCAAAGTCTTTTCTTTGGTGTAGATTTATTCTTTTATCCTCCTATCCATAGCTGACATTTGCCAAGGACAGTCCAGGAATTTATGCACCTGAAACACAAGTAAATCAGGAATGCTTGAATGTTTTTCTTTTCAGGCCATATATTTAAATCTGCTGCATCTGTTTTTACTGTAAGAAAGATGATAGAGGTAAAAGTTATTACATGCTTAGATTTTTAAAAATGATTTCAATAATTATTTTAAGATTCTTTTTTTTTTTACATTAATGGTTTCTCTCCCCTAGGCAGGGGAGAGAAAGAGAAGTGGCTATAAGTGGCAGAAAGAAGGCCTTGTGTAGGCCTCTTGCTGAAGGAGAAGAAAGTGATGCGGTTATTTAAAAATTATACTTTGAGAGGTATTTCTGAAGCTGAATGAATAAACATATTATTTCTGTAAAGTACCCAATAGATTTCTCTTCTTGGATTCAGTAACATACCGTGCTCCATAACGAAGCCACACCATGGACAGATCAAAAAGAGTCCAGTAGCACCTTTAAGACTAACCAATTTTATTGTAGCATAAGCTTTCAAGAATCAAGTTCTCTTCGTCAGATGCATGGTACAGAAACTGGTCAAATATAGAAGAGGAGGGAGGAGGAGGGGAGGAGAGAGAAGATGCAATTAGGGGGGAGAGGGAGGATGCAACCAAAACATTCCTTTGCTAGTAAATGTAAACATCTCCTTTTGGTGTGGAGATCAGTTGGCTTGTGTGAGGCTTCAAAGGAGTTTTCCCTGTTAGTTTGTAGCAGCTAGACCATCCAATTCCAATGTAGTATAAGCCTTCGATAACCACAGCTCTCCCCGTCAGATGCATCTGACAAAGAGAACTGTGGTCCCCGAAAGCCCAGATCAGAATCTGATACAGATCTGATGTCAGCTGAGAATGTTAAAAAATGTACACAAACAAAATGTAAATAATAGCAATGATAACAGTGTGCTTACATACTTGCCTTCTGGACAGATTAGTGCCACACTCAGAGTGGTGAGCATAATCAGTGTTATTATTATCCCCACAATACAGCTGGGGAGCTGGACTGAGAGTAGTGGCTTACTCCAGGCCACCTGCTGAGTTCCTAGCAGTAGGGGGAGTTGAACCAGCAGAGTGCTGACTTGGAGCTCAGCTACTTAACCACCATGAAACAAACAAAACTGACCCAACTTAGTCTGGAGGGAATGCATGGAGAATCTGCCTGGAAGTGAGACTTATAAGAATTAAGAGCACCCTCCACAAAATTCAACTTCAGAGGCAACATAGTATAGTGGTGTGTCAGACTAGAATCTGGGAGACACTTGGAACTGGAAGCTTTCTGAGTTACCTTGGGCCAGTCACTCTCATCCTAACCTACCAGAGATGGTGAGAATATTGTGATTTGTGAGCTACTTTACATCCTAATTGAAGGGGAAAGTGGGGCATACATGAAGTAAATAAAAAATAAGGGTTTCCAAGTGTCAAAGAAGGGTGTTTTGATAATTATCACTCTTCTCTGGTAAAGAAAAGCTGAGGCACAGAACACTATGTTGGCATCTTAATGTCAGGCTATCTGGGGTCTACATTTTTCAGAGCTCTCAATACTTAAAACACTGGCAGAACAGTTCAAGACACTGGGAAGGGAAAAGAAAGGGGGGAGGAGGAGAAATATAGCCAATTCAGCACTGCTGTCAGATGACCCAAGGAAGCCTGTTCCACTGAGGGACTGCTCTGTCAGGAAGTTCTTCCTAATGTTTAGCTGAAAGCTCTTTTGATTTAATTTCAAGCCATTGGTTCTGGTCCAACCTTCTGGGGCAGCAGAAAACAACTCTGCACCATCGTCTATATGACAGCCCTTCAAGTACTTGAAGATGGTTATCTCAGTCTACCTCAGACTACCTGTCAGAGCCAAGCTACAAGTGACGCCTGACACAGGTTGGACACTTGTCAGCTTCCCTCAAGTTTTGATGGGAAATGTAGGCATCCTGGTCTTGCAGCTGTAATGGAGAGCCAAGCTGTAAAACCAGGACGCATACATTTCCCATCAAAACTTGAGGGAAGCTGACAAGTGTCCAACCTGTGTCAGGCGTCACTTGTAGCTTGGCTCTCAGTCATCTCCTCTCCAGGCTAAACATTCCAAGCTCCTTCAACCTTTCCTCATAAGACTTGGTCTCCAGACCCCTCACCATCTTTGTTGCCCTCATCTGGACATGTTCCAGCTTGTCTATATGCGTCTGAAAATGTGGTAACCAAAACTGAACACAATAGTCTAGGTGAGGTCAGAGCAGCGCAGAGCAATACCATCACTTTGCGTGATCTGGACACTTATGCTTCTGTTGATATAGCCCAAAATCGCATTTGCCTTTTTAGCTACCACATCACATTGCTGGCTCACGTTCAGTGTATGGTCTACTAAGAGCTCTAGATCCTTTAGCATGATCTGCAAATTTAATAAGCATTCCCTCTATTTTTTCATCCAAATCATTTATAAAAATGTTGAACAGAGCAGGTCCCAGAGCCGATCCCTGAGGCACTCCACTTGTCACTCTTCTCCAAGATTGTTATTATTATTATTTATTATATTTCTAATCCACTCTCCCAGCAAATGGGCTCAGAGCAGAATACAACATATATTAAATACATAAACATATTACTTTAAAACCAGATTAAAAACATCAATAAATTTAAAAAACAATTTCTAAAAGACAGCAGCACACACATTGCACAACCCAAACAGCAATCCATGGGGCCAGATGGCCAATATTAGATGTTGACAGAAGAAGGGAGTAAATCCCCCCCATGGCAGGAGGCCGGTTTCACAGCCCACCGGCCTCAACCACCATATGCCTGGCAGAACATCTCTTTCTTACAGGTCCGGTGGAAAGATAACAATTCCTGCTGAGCCTGGGTCTCCATAGACAGAGAGTTCCACCAGGCAGGAGCCAGGGCTGAGAAGGCCCTGGTCCTGGTTGTGGCAAGGTGGATTTCTTTGGACCGGGGACCACCAAGAGAAGTTTATCCATTGATCTAAGTGTCCCCCGGGGAACATAGGGTGAGAGGTGGTCCCATAAATATGCTGGTCCCAGTCCGCTAAGGGCTTTAAAGGTTAAGACCAAGATCTTGAACCTGATCCAGAATTCCACTGGGAGCCAGTGCAGCTGGCGCAGGGCTAGTGTTATATGTGACTGGAATGGAGTCCTGGTCAAAACACACACTGCCACATTCTGGACCAGCTGTAACTTCTGGAGCCCAGTGTAGAGTGAGTTACAGTAGTCCAATCTAGAGGTGATTGTAGCTAGGTCACAAGTCAATAGGTAGGGGGAAAGTTGCTGAACTTGGCAGAGATGGAAAAATGCCAATCTGGCAACTGCTGTGACATGGGCCTCCATACATAAGAGGAACCATTAACAAGCACTCTTTGGGTGTGATCTGTCAACCAATTACAGAGCCACCTAACAGTAATAGGATCCAAACCACAGCTGCCACAGAAAAGGTATCTCTTGGAGCTGAGTTCTCGACAGCAGTATGTAGGACCATTTATGTTATAAGTAGCCAGTGGTCCGACTCAATATAAGGGAGCTTCATGTGTTCAAGTGACGCCATGGTGTTGTGTGTTTACCTGCTAATGGCAGCCAATTATGTGAAGTGGGGGATGAAATAAAATATTACTACTAAGGTAAAAAGATAAGAAATTAATACAGTATTTTGGGACTTCCCACACATATCTAGCACTGCTTTGAGAACACAATTCAGCCAAAGTAAAGCAATTACAAGTTCCATTGATTTTCATGGGAGACTTTAATAGTAGTTTATGGGAACATGCAAGGACAAAGTATTGGAACTTAATCTGCCAAATCTGGATCTTAATTCCTGCTAAACACCAGAATCGTTCTCTTTCATTATCTCTGATTTCTAGGGGTGTGCAAGGAAAAAACTTTCGGCTTTCTTGTTTCGGGATTACCCGAAACAAGATTCTCTACCGTTAAAGCCGAAAGCCGAAACAAGAATCTCTTTCGGGATTCGGGATTCGGGATTCTTTCGGCATTCTTTCGGCATTCTTTCGGGGGGTTTTTTTGGGAAAATGCCTCCGTCTTTCAGGACGCCTGGAGGAGGCATTTTCCCACCTAATAAGCCCAAAATTGGTGGGGACCTTCCTCTAACCCTTCTCTAACAACCACCCAAGTTTCAGACAGATTGGACTTTGGGGGGCCATGTTATGGCCCCCCCAAAGCAGGTCCCCCCATCCTCCCATAAGAAAGCGAAAGAGCAGCATATTGTTAGCATGCTGCTGATGATCTTTCTTCATTATTTCCTATGGGGAAAAAATGAAGAGGCAGGCTTCCTTTGCCAGGGGTGGCATTTTGCATGCAAAATGCCCCCAGCCCTCAGGGGCCCTTCTCCCACCCCTCCTCCCACCCCCCACCAAGGCTCAGCCTGCTCCCACTTGGGGGGGCCATTTCATGGCCTCCCCAAGTAGGTGCTCTAATCTCTACCACTGACAGCTGGGGGAGGCTTGTGTTGCCAGGGGTGGCATTTTGCATGCAAAATGCCCCCCAACCCTCTGGGGCCCTTCTCCCACCCCTCCTCCCACCCCCCACCAAGGCTCAGCCTGCTCCCACTTGGGGGGGGCATTTCATGGCCTCCCCAAGTAGATGCTCTGCTCTCATCTCTACCACTGACAGCTGGGGGAGGCTTGTGTTGCCAGGGGTGGCATTTTGCATGCAAAATGCCCCCCAGCCCTCTGGGGCCCTTCTCCCACCCTTCCTCCCACCCCCCACCAAGGCTCAGACTGCTCCCACTTGGGGGGGCCATTTCATGGCCTCCCCAAGTAGGTCCTCTCAGCCCCTAAAGTCCACCCCTTACAGCCCCACACAAACCCAATTCCCCCCCCAGCTGCCACACACAGACCCAAATCCCCACATTAGCCCCTCACAGACCCAAATCCACCCCCACCTGCCCTACACCCATAACCCCAGGAACAGGCTGGCAAAGGCCAGCCCTCTCCCTTTGTTCCCTATGCTGGGAACTTCTAAACTCTCTTTCCCTGGGCAATTCTGCACAGCCCAGGGGTGCCATAATGGTGGGCACACTTCTGAGTGCCAGCTGGTCCCTGTGAAAGAGCACCTGAACCACAGACACCCTCCCTCAAATTCCCCCACCACCTACAGAGATGGCTGGCCAGCCAGCCCCATTGTTCCCTATGATGGGAACCAACTGCACAACAAAGAATAAAACAAGAACAACACAAAATAAAGTTTTAAAAAAATTATATTCTCCCTTCCAAAGTACAAGTAGGCAAAGCATTATGACACATTACACCAGCAGTCCCCCACACAGAAAAATTAAAACAAAACTCACTTAACATCAGAGAATCACAAAGCATGATTCCTGTCAAAAACACTTTATTTCTTGAACAGCTTTAGGTTACACAGCAGGGGGGAACACCAAAGGGCATGGCAGCACTATCTTACACAAAAATAACACAACTCGCTTCACATTAAAGAATCACCCCAAAAAATTGCTGTCAAAAGCACTTTATTTCTGTAACTGCTTTAGGAAGGCACCACAGAGCAGGAAAGCAGTGTACTACACAAAAATAACACAACTCACTTCACATCAGAGAATCACACAAACACAATTGCTGTCAAAAACGGTGAAGTGGGTTGTATTATTTTTTGCAGTACATTGCTATCATGCCCTGTTGTGCCCTCCTACTGTGTAACCTAAAGCTGTTCAAGAAATAAAGTGTTTTTGCCAGGAATTGTGTTTTTGTGATTCTCTGATGTTAAGTGAGTTGTGTTATTTTTGTGTAAGATAGTGCTGCCATGCCCTGTTGTTCCCCCCTGCTGTGTAACCTAAAGCTGTTCAAGAAATAAAGTGTTTTTAACAGGAATTGTGCTTTGTGATTCTCTGATGTGAAGTGAGTTGTGTTATTTTTGTGTAAGATAGTGCTGCCATGCCCTTTGGTGTTCCCCCCTGCTGTGTAACCTAAAGCTGTTCAAGAAATAAAGTGTTTTTGACAGGAATCGTGCTTTGTGATTCTCTGATGTTAAGTGAGTTTTGTTTTAATTTTTCTGTGTGGGGGACTGCTGGTGTAATGTGTCATAATGCTTTGCCTACTTGTACTTTGGAAGGGAGAATATAATTTTTTTAAAACTTTATTTTGTGTTGTTCTTGTTTTATTCTTTGTTGTGCAGTTGGTTCCCATCATAGGGAACAATGGGGCTGGCTGGCCAGCCATCTCTGTAGGTGGTGGGGGAATTTGAGGGAGGGTGTCTGTGGTTCAGGTGCTCTTTCACAGGGACCAGCTGGCACTCAGAAGTGTGCCCACCATTGTGGCACCCCTGGGCTGTGCAGAATTGCCTAGGGAAAGAGAGTTTAGAAGTTCCCAGCATAGGGAACAAAGGGAGAGGGCTGGCCTTTGCCAGCCTGTTCCTGGGGTTATGGGTGTGGGGCAGGTGGGGGTGGATTTGGGTCTGTGAGGGGCTAATGTGGGGATTTGGGTCTGTGTGTGGCAGCTGGGGGGGAATTGGGTTTGTGTGGGGCTGTAAGGGGTGGACTTTAGGGGCTGAGAGGACCTACTTGGGGAGGCCATGAAATGGCCCCCCCAAGTGGGAGCAGTCTGAGCCTTGGTGGGGGGTGGGAGGAAGGGTGGGAGAAGGGCCCCAGAGGGCTGGGGGGCATTTTGCATGCAAAATGCCACCCCTGGCAACACAAGCCTCCCCCAGCTGTCAGTGGTAGAGATGAGAGCAGAGCACCTACTTGGGGAGGCCATGAAATGCCCCCCCCCAAGTGGGAGCAGGCTGAGCCTTGGTGGGGGGTGGGAGGAGGGGTGGGAGAAGGGCCCCAGAGGGTTGGGGGGCATTTTGCATGCAAAATGCCACCCCTGGCAACACAAGCCTCCCCCAGCTGTCAGTGGTAGAGATTAGAGCACCTACTTGGGGAGGCCATGAAATGGCCCCCCCAAGTGGGAGCAGGCTGAGCCTTGGTGGGGGGTGGGAGGAGGGGTGGGAGAAGGGCCCCTGAGGGCTGGGGGGCATTTTGCATGCAAAATGCCACCCCTGGCAAAGGAAGCCTGCCTCTTCATTTTTTCCCCATAGGAAATAATGAAGAAAGATCAGCAGCAGCATGCTAACAATATGCTGCTCCTTCGCTTTCTTATGGGAGGATGGGGGGACCTGCTTTGGGGGGCCATAACATGGCCCCCCAAAGTCCAATCTGTCTGAAACTTGGGTGGTTGTTAGAGAAGGGTTAGAGGAAGGTCCCCACCAATTTTGGGCTTATTCGGTGGGAAAATGCCTCCTCCAGACGTCCTGGAAGACGGAGGCATTTTCCCATAGAAAAGCCGAAAGAAAGCCGAAAGAATCCCGAAACGTTTCGGCTTTTTTCTTTCGGCTACCCGAAACGTTTCGGCATTCCCCGAAACGTTTCGGCATTCCCCGAAAGAAGCCGAAACACTTTTGTTTCGGCATTCTTTCGGCATTCTGAATGCCGAAACGCACATCCCTACTGATTTCCTATTTCCTAATCCATTAAAAATGAGAAATTACGGCAATGAAATGAGATGTTAACATGAACCAAATAAAGATTGTCAAGAACTTTCCACATTCCATGTGCTATGTAAAACTTTAATTGCAATTATTTGCCAAATCGTCACATTTATTCCTGTAGAATGTTAACTCCACAATTGCCATGGATCTTCAAAGTCTGGCTGTTCACCAACTTTCTTTCTTTTTGTGTATAATTCTTATCAGAACTCCAATGTAAATTTTGCTTCATAAATCCCATTTTCAGCGTTGGCAAGAAAACAAGCAGCTCTTGCCGAAGATAAGGCTAGCGTTTATTACTTAACAGCCTTGCTATAAACAAGAACCTCTTCCAAATGGCCAAAAGCCCACCAAACTAATAAAGAGGAAATATGTGATACATTATGGTTGTTAAAGCTGGTGAAATGCTGGTTAAACCAAAGGCCAGCCAATTCCAAATAATCTGTAGCAGGCTTCAGCAATGTCTTAATCTACATCTGTATGGGCACTAATCATCTGGCATTAAATCATGTTCAAATGAAAACTTTACTCCCAGTGGTCAATAAGGAAGAGCTGCTCAGATGGGAATAGATGCTCGTTGTTGATGGTAGTTTCTGATATTGATTATACAGACCTCTGAATTCTTAATAGATCAGTCACAGAAACAGCCCTGCTCATTCCATTTAGATCCTGTTTTCTCACAAGCTCATTTAGGTTCAGCCTGTTGTCTGTAAATTAACCAGTTCAAAGGTCTTGAGGGTTAAGTGGAACCTGATTGTCAAAGCCATGATCAAATTCTCTTCTGAGGTTACCCTGCTGGTGGGTTCATGTAGAGGTCTTGAAGGGGGCCACAGTCATTTGCAACATCATTCTGTCTTCATTTTACAGCATGAAATCATTGGCAAATTACCATCTTTTTTTTTTAAGGCAACCACAATGTATCCTTCATCATCAATGTATCCTTCCATCAACAAGGAAAAAATAGAATGCTACTTTTTTTCTTTTTTTTTTACAATGGAGGATCCTATTAGCCTTTCATATATAATAAAAGCTGGATGGACCATGAAATCATGTTCTTCCTTCTCCAAGAACCGATATTATCCTTTTCAATAAAACCATAACAGTTTCTCTTATAATTTGATCCTCATGTGTTCAAGACTGTGTTGCTTGGATTAACTAATATGATGCTAAATCAGATGTAGGTTACATTCCTTTAAAAACCAAAAATAAAATTATCCCTTTGCTCTTCATTCTGCTTTTAATGGCTAAAATTATCCATTTTGTTTGGTAAACCAAAGGAAAACTACAAAAGGGACTACTTTTTCCAATAAATTAGTAATAAAAAAAATTTAGTCCTAATTTTTTTTAATTTGTAAAAACTTGATAATGATAAAGTAGAATTAGATATATTTCATCCAGTCATCAATGCAGGATCCTACATAAACATAGCTACAAATATCATTTGGTCTTCTTAACTAAATATGATTTACTATACAGAGGGAACAGGAAAAATAGCATGGAAAGGGAACAAAGCACAGGATTATTTAGGCTGATTGCCTTTCCATCGTAGCTTGGCGAAAAAAGGAATTATAGACTTAGGTTGCATACACACAACCTGAACAACCTGAACACTGTGCTATTGTTGCACTATAACAATAATATTGAAGGATATGAGCTTTTGAGAGTCAAAGTTCCCTTCAAATGCATTATGGAAGTGGAAGTATGTAAAGTTTTACCCAGCCAGAATGTGAGAAGGGTATCTGAAGGGTGTAAACTCAGTTTCAGCAATCTCATGTTGTAATTTTCCTTTGAAGTTTCTGTGCTTGAGAAATGCTACTCTTAGGTCAGTGATGGAATGTCCTAGAAGATTAAAATGTTCTCACACTAGTTTTTGAATGCTATGATTTGATATCATATTTATATCCATTTATTCTTTTTGTGAAGGAGCTGACCTGTTTGAGGTTGAGTTGAAGGGTATCGCTGACCCTTGATGGCATATATAAAGTTGGAAGATGAACAAGTAAATGAGCCTGAGATGGTATAGCTGGTTGTTAGGTCCAATGATTATATTATTAGAGTGACTATAAGGCCAGAGCTGGCATCTTGGTTTATTGCAGGTCCTGGTCCCAGAATTCATGTCCATGTTGGGAAGTACATTGTTGCAAGTAAGGAGTTGTTTAAGAGCACAGTCTATGGGGAAGAAAAGCTGAGTTTATTTATAAATTTGGAACAATGGACTCCCCCCCCACACACACACACACACCTACCCAGGGCTTAATAGGGACACTGAATTCTTCTCTAGCTACAGATAGATTTTCTGCTTTTCGCATCCCAACTCTATAAAGCTAATTACAGTATTATTATACCTTACATCCTTAAATGCCCCTCCCACCATCAGGCTGGATAAAACTCTACATACTTCCATTTCTAAATGTATCTAAAAAGGGAGCTTTGACTGTGGAAATCTCATACCCTGGAAATCTAGTTGATCTTTAAGATGCTACTGGACCCGAATTTTGTTCTTCTACTGCAGACCAACATGGCTACCCACCAGAAATAAAGTTGAAGAACACTGGCTTATTTGCATAGGAAAACACATGCTCCTTTCAGTCATTCTATTCCATGACCGTACATTCAGAATGCATGTGAAAGATGCAATCTTCCTGATACACGTGATCACTATTTCTTCTGAAAGAGTCAATAAGTAGATTTTTGACCTCGGCACATACATACCAGACCCAAGATTAATCTGGAGTCTGGCACTCATATTCTGAAGATGAAACATACATGCCTTGTCCCCTTCAGAAGAAAAGACTATCATGTATACTAGGAGGATCACTTGTATACAGGATTCATACACAAACATAATAACTGAAAATGGCTCCAATTGTGAATGATTGTCATAGCACAAAAATAGTGCAATGATGTGTGGGTGAAGTTTTAAATAGGTTCTGGTAGTCCTTTCCTTTCTCACATGCCATTTCAAAAGGGAGCTCTGGGACAACTCCATATCCTCAAAGAGGAGTCAGGATGCGGATGTGAGTAAGTGATTCCCAGGCTCACCCACTGAGAGCCATTTTGGTGTAGTGGTTAAGAGCATGGGACTCTAATCTGGAGAGCCGGGTTTGATTCCCCACTCCTCCAGTTGAAGCCAGCTGGGTGACCTTGGGCTAGTCACAGCTCTCTGGAGCTCTCTCAGCCCCACCCACCTCACAGAGTATTTTGTTGTGGGGATAATAATAACATACTTTGTAAACCGCTCTGAGTGGGCATTAAGTTGTCCTGAAGGGTGGTATATAAATCAAATGTTGTTGTTATTAAAAACTTAAACCCATCCCAGCTAATGAGACCCAATCAGTAGCTGACAGGTCCTTAGAAAAATCATAGACAGGGTTAGTTATAAGCTTAACAGGGCAGTTTTTTCAAACAAGAGGTTCCATCAACATCCCTCACTATGCAATGCCCCACTAATAAACTAATGTATCAGATGAGGACTTCCATGAGGGTTGGTTTTTAATTGCCTTCTCTCACACATCAGTACAAAAAACAGAACAGATTAGCATGACTAATTCTCTCAAACCTTTTTTAAGAAATGGAAGATACTCATGTCAAGCTTATCCTCCATGCTAATATTGCTCAAGTTCCATGACATGTTATCTTCTACCGGTGACAATTCTTAGTCCACTATGAAATAAAAATATCTTTGTATATGTATTGTCGAAGGCTTTCACGGCCGGAGAACGATGGTTGTTGTGGGTTTTCCGGGCTGTATTGCCGTGGTCTTGGCATTGTAGTTCCTTTTTTTTTTTTTTGAAAAATTTTTTATTGGGTTAGAATCCGTTATTTTTACATTTACATTCGATTTTCCCCAATTTTCCATTTCTAACCCCCTCCCTTTCCCCCCCTTTTGTTGACTTCCAACAGTTTTCCAACCCTTTGTCCCTTTTCCCTTACTTCTATTAGTTTCCTCTATCTAAAACAAATATATATTCTCCATTATTCTAAGCAGTACATCCTTAACTATTTTTAATATTATATACCCAAACTGTAAGTCTTTGTTTCCATCTTAGATAAACAATTTATCCCATTTTCCAATTTTAAATATTTCTATATATCATAAACCATATAAATCTTACATTCATTTAAATCAAACAATTTGACTTATTCTCTATATATTGCTCATTCTGTCTTTTTATAATTCTATATAACTCTCATCACATAGTCAATCAATTTGACTCGTCTATACCTTCAGACATTCAGTTTGGTGCATTGTACAAATCTTATCAAAGAAAGAAAATATTATTGGTTACTCAATCCTTATATTTAATCCTTATAGTTAATTATTTTCTATCAATATTCTGTTTATTAGCCTATATATATCTATATATATATCAATCTGTTAATCTAACTGCTTATAAATTCACATTTATCTCTTCTCCCCCCGGTAAAATCACCCCCCTCTACATTTTATTATACTTCAGTAGTTCTCAAACTGCCACAGTTTTCCTCCCACCTCCCATTTCTTCTCCAAATATTGTTTCAGCTTCTCCCAGTCTGTGTTAAACTGCCCTGAGTCCAGATTTCTCAGTTTTCTTGTCATCTTGTCCATTTCGGCCATGTACAGCAATTTATAGATCCAATCTTCGATAGTTGGCACTTCTTGTACTTTCCATTTTTGCGCATACAAAAGTCTAGCTGCTGCCGTCATGTAAAATATCAGCGTCCTGTGATGGACTGGAATTCCCTCCATTCCCAAGTTCAGTAGCAGGAGTTCTGGGTTCTTATTGATTTGAAATTGTAAAATTTCACTCATTTCTCTTATTATTACCCCCCAGTACTGCCTGGCTACCTCACACGACCACCACATATGATAGAGGGAGCCCTCATGCTTCCTACATTTCCAGCATTTATTAGAAGTGTTCAAATTCCCTAGCGCAATCTTCTTTGGTGTCATGTACCAACGATAGATCATTTTGTAGATGTTCTCTTTGATATTTGTACATGTCGTTGTCTTCATTGTAGTCTTCCACAAGTATTCCCATGCCTCCATTGTTATTTCTTTATTAAAATTTATAGCCCATTTCACCATTTGTGTTTTAACTGTCTCATCCTCGGTATACCATTTCAACAGTACTTGGTATACCTTGGATATTCTTTTCTTGTCCTCTTTAAGAAGGGTCTGCTCTAGTTCCGAATTCTCTATTCATATACCTCCCTTTACAGAGTCCGAGTTATACAAGTCTCTAATCTGTCTATACTGGAACCAATCGTAATTAGGTGATAGTTCCTCTTGCGTCTTTATTCTAAGTTTAGCTGCTTCAGTTTTAGTTATTTCTTTGTAAGTTAAACATTGTCGTTCATTATCAACAGCTCTCGGGTCTATCACCTCATATGGAACCACCCACCAGGGAGTTCCTTCTTGTAGATAATTTCTGTACTTCTTCCAGATTGTGTATAGACTTCTCCGTACAAAATGGTGCAGGAACATCAAGTTGACCTTTACTTTGTCGTGCCATAGGTATGCGTGCCATCCAAATATTTTTTTATATCCCTCTAGGGCTAATAATTTCTTGTTCTTTAATGTCATCCACTCTTTCAGCCAAACTAGGCAGATTGCATCGTGGTAAAGTCTCAGATTGGGCAGTTGCATTCCGCCTCTTTCCTTTGCATCTTGTAAAACTTTCATTTTCACTCGAGGCTTCTTGCCTGCCCATACAAAGTCTGATATTTTCCTCTGCCATTTTTCAAATTGTTTAGAGTCTCTGATGATTGGTATTGTCTGTAGCAAAAACATCACTCTTGGTAACACATTCATTTTAACTGCTGCAATCCTACCCAACCATGACAGATTGAGCCTATCCCATTTAATCAAATCTCTCTCTATCTGAGTCCATAGTTTTTCATAATTATTCTTGAATAAATCTATATTCTTTGCAGTCAGTTCAATTCCCAAGTATTTCACCTTACTTGTTACTTCACAGTCCGTTGTTTCCATTAACAATTGTTGTTTCTGCTTAGTCATATTTTTACATAATATCTTTGACTTCTTTTTGTTAATATAAAAACCTGCCAAGTCTCCAAACTCCTTGATCTTGTCTATCACTTTTGGCATGTTCTCCAATGGGTCCTCTACGATTAACATTATATCGTCCGCAAATGCTCTGACCTTGTATGAATAGTCCTTTATTTTTATTCCTCGAATTTCCTCGTCTTGTCGTATTTGTATCATCAGGATCTCCAATACTAAAATGAACAACAGTGGAGACAACGGGCAACCTTGTCTTGTTCCTTTACTTATAATCAGTTTCTTATGGCATTGTAGTTCCTGACGTTTCGCCAGCAGTTGTGGCTGGCATCTTCAGAGGTGTAGCACCAAAAGACAGAGATCTCTCAGTGTCACAGTGTGGAGAAGATGTTGGCAGGTCATTTGTATCTACTCAGGAGGGGTGGGGTTGAACTGAGTCATCCTGTAAGAGTTTCCCAGGGTGTGGAATGCTAATGGAGGGAGGCTTCACTGTATCCTGAGGAGGTTCTTTTGCATATGGATTGGTGCTTGATGTGTTAATCTTCTCTGCAGGGCTATTGTCGAGTATAGAGTGTTTTGTTAGCCTGGTGTTTTTCAGAACTGGAAACCATGCTCTGTTCATTCTTAAGGTTTCTTCTTTCCTGTTGAAGTTTTGCTTATGCTTGTGAATTTCAATGGCTTCCCTGTGCAGTCTGACAAAGTAGTTGGAAGTGTTGTCCAGTATTTTGGTGTCCTGGAATAAGATACTGTGCCCTGTTTGAGTTAGGCTATGTTCAGCCACTGCTGATTCTTCAGGTTGTCCAAGTCTGCCGTGTCTTTCATGTTCTTTTATTCTTGTCTGGATGCTACGCTTTGTGGTCCCGATGTAAACTTGTCCACAGCTGCAGGGTATATGGTATACTCCTGCAGAGGTGAGGGGGTCTCTACTGTCTTTTGCTGATTGTAGCATCTGTTGTATTTTTCGGGTGGGTCTGAATACTGCTTGAAGGTTATGCTTTTTCATAAGCTTTCCCATCTGATCAGTAATTCCTTTGATATATGGCAAAAACACTTTTCCTGTAGGAGACTGTTTTTCCTTGGTTGTTTGATTCATCCTGGGTTTGATTGCTCTTCGGATTTCATTTCTGGAGTAGCCATTTGCCTGATGTGCGTGGTTTAGATGATTAATTTCCTCATTGAGAAAGTGCAGCTCACATATCCATCTTGCGCGATCCACTAATGTTTTCATTATGCCTCTTTTCTGTCGGGGGTGGTGATTGGAGTTTTTGTGTAAGTACCGATCAGTGTGAGTTGGTTTCCTGTAGACCTTGTGGCGAAACGTCAGGAACTACAATGCCAAGACCACGGCAATACAGCCCGGAAAACCCACAACCATCTTTGTATATGTTGTTAAATTTCTGAAAATTCCGAAGTCGCACAAACAGCCATTTTGTTCCATGACAGGACCTCATAGACAGCACCACAGTAGCCCTGTTTACACAACATACTCAAGGCAGAAAGACTGGGAGCAGGAACCAGCACACAGGCCCCCATCCTTACCTATGCATACTCACAGAACATGAGCTTATTGCTGATTCGGTTTTGTTTTCCCGGCCATGTCGGATGCTCCTCTCCGCAGGTCCGGGAGGAAACATCCAAGCAGCCTGACCGGGCAGTTGACCTGCGAGGGTTAACCCCAGGGACTCCCAGTGAGGGCGCCAGGGTCCGGAGCGCAGCGGAAAGAACCCCCTGAAAGCAATGCAGGGGGTAAATTGCCCGTTTGCTCCAACGGAGGCCGGCAGACTTGCGCAGCACATCACGTGCCGCCGGGCCATGGAGAACGGCGATAAGCAGATTTAAGGTGAAAACCTGTAAGTAAGCGAATCCCTTCTGATTTCTAAGTGTATGCGAAGGATTGGTGGGAGTTGAAGCTAAGAAGGCTCGGATTTCTTCCCCTTCACGGAGTTTCAGAACTTAGCTGGCGCCCCCCCCCTAAGATGGCGACGAAAAAGCAGAGCCCTGCAATGAGTAAATCAGTAATGGCGATGTTACAGGGGAAGGGGGAAACCCTGGAAGAGATGGTCAGACGAGCGGTCTTTGAAGCTATGCAGCCCTTTGTAGCGAAGTTAAATGAAATGGGGCAAAAGGTTGATTCAGTGGAAAGAGAAGTGAAAACCATTAAAGAAACAGCGTCTGGAGCAGAGCAGTCTGCATGCGAAAACGTAGTACTCATGAAAGCAACAAGTAAAGAAGTAAAGCTTTTGGAGAATCAAATAATAGGATTACAAGCGGACTGTGCCCAAACGGTACTACGTCTTCAGAATGTAAAAGAGGAGCAAAGTGAAAATTTAAAAGATTTGGTGTTGGAACTTTTGGCGTCATTCGCAAAGGCAACTAAAGAAGAGTTAAAAAGCGATATTCTGGAAGTCCGTCGGACATCTTCAAAATATGCAATGAAGCGTCAGCTGCCTCGCGAGATTATTATTGACTTTTCATCTAAGAAGACTCGGGACACCATCTTATATAATTCGTATAATGTGGACTTGGACTATCTGGGCAATAAGGTTAAGATATTGAAGGATGTTCCATTTTTGGCTCGTAAAAGAAGATTTAAATATAAAAGACTTGCGGCTTTCCTGAGGAAATGTGAAGTAAAATATAAATGGTTGTTTCCGGAAGGCATCTGGTTCAGATACAAGGATCAAACCTACAAGATAACATCGGAAGTACAGCTGACGGACTTTTTGTTTAACCATCAGGAGTTTCAGCAAGAAGAAAGTCCAAAGTCTGAAGGGGGGAGTGGGGGGGGAGGAGGGAATGAGCGCAGCTATTGTAGCTGCGCAGAGAGAACTGAGACCAAGACGCGGGGGGGGGGGGAGAAGACCTGATCCTGAATGTAGTCTGTATTTTATAAGATCTACCAATCTGATAGCATATTAGAAAGTTAACTTTAAAGAAAAATTGCAGTATGAAGGGAATACAAGACATGTAGATGTAGTGAGTGTTTTCTGTTTATATGTTGCTCTTCCCTTTTCCCCAGTCCCCTTTTTTCCTTTATATTTTTGTAGTTTTTTGTAGTTTTCTATGTTAGAAATTAAAATAAAAATATTTTTTTAAAAAGAAGAACATGAGCTTATTGCCTACACACATATAAACAGAACATACATAGACTTTGTCCCCATAATCGGCTACACTGCTTTTTTAAACATTCCCAGATATGGGGCTCACACAAATGCAATTTGCTCACACACCTCATATTCTGGCAATTGCGCATGGGCTGGGGGTGGTGTCTACTTACTTAGCCCAACATGTCTATTGTGGTTTCAGCCTTGGCCAAAAAGAGCAACTGTCACTGATTTATTGAGCACAGCCAGCTCCAGAAAGGCTGTGTACATAGATAGTGTCAACAGCCATAGAAAAGATGAGCTGCAAATAAAATTTCTGCTCCAGCCAAATTCCTATCTCATATTACATCTATACAGCCTTAGGGCTCATACAACAAGACAGCCAAAGTTGTAGAAAAGTGAAATTTATACATTATATTTTTTTTAAAGGGAGAAACATTTCCAGTGTCTAATAAATGGTTAATGAAGAGATTATCCAGCATTGTGGTAGTTATTTAATGTAATTTTGAAAGATGCTAAGTACTTTAACATGTACAGCTGGCATATTTTGAACAGTCTGCTTTGTCCCCTAGGATAGTAATTTATGAAACACAACTCATCTTGGGAATAATTTTCTGAATGTTGAAGTTTTGCTTAAAACTTTTGCTAATCTAATTTGGTTCCCCTGGTGGCATGCTAGACACAAAATGTGTTCAAAGTACTAAGACTGCTGCTACTATAAAAAGAGAGAGGGAGAGGGAAAACGAAGGAATATGAATTTCCATTACATATTAAATCAAAAATTACACATAACGATGACACATCGTTCTTATATATTGCACTAAACAGGATCTAAGTAGTAATTTGCTATGATGTTCCTTTGGTAAATTGCAGAATAATAACCAAGGTCCATCAACACCAATTAACTATTATGGCCACTAAATTGGAATTTCAGATTCAGAGGCTGTGTTGCTATTAGTTTCTGAGACTCAGCTATAAGAGAGGGCTTCCCTATTGTGCTCTGTTTATTGTGGGCTTCCTGGAACTAACAGGCTAGCTACTGTGGGGAAAAGACAGTAGGATCAAGCAGAGTTCATGTTAAGGTAGAAAGATGATTGAACCAAAGAATATGGAAACGCTAGAGTTTATGCATAATGACGTTCAGGTCAATGTGAAGACATGATCCTCTAACAGAGACCATTTCAAATGTTGTCTTTGAGAGCTTCATACCATCCATCAACTCCTCTCCTCTTCCACTCATAGGCATGCCATTTGTCTGCGTGCAGATGGTAAACCCCTTCACTTAGCCCCAACCCCCAAACTTAAGAAATTGAAGAGAAGAAAAAAAACCCAGAAAATAAATGCTGATTTCATAGCACAACCACTTAACCAGTATGCTACAGCAGCTCTTGAAATGGCCTCCTTAATGATGCTGTAGCTATTTCATGGCATTTCAAGGGTTCTCTTCCAAATTTTCTGCCTGTACTTTTTCCGCACAAGCAGAAAATTTAGAATAAAACCCTTGAAACACCACATTGAAATCTGAAGGAGTTAATTGTCCAGAATTTGGAATAAAACCCAAACAGGTATGGGATCAAAAGCAGAAAAAATTGCCAGTGCAAAAAAGGCCTCAGGCACACAGAGTAGTTTTCTGTAAAAGTCTTCACTAACAGAATCAACTCTCTTCTCATTCACACAGACATATATTCACACAGGCCTTTCCACACAGCTTGCCTGACCTAAATAGAATAATTTCTCTCTCTCAGACATATACAGTCTAGTTCACAAATTGGTTCATTTTGGTTTGTGAAAATGTTACTTCCAGGCCAGCAAATCACAACTTCTGGGTCAGTAGAAGGTCACTTCCAGGTCAGTAGAAAGTCTGCAGGAAGTCCATCCCCTGTTGCCTAGGGGATCGGCGCCAGGCTGTCTGCAGTGATGAACTGAAATATGAACCAAATGAACCAGCCTAAAGTTTGTGGTGGTTCATCAGAAATGGGATCTGATGAACCGCTGGTTCACGAACCACGAACCGGCCTGGTTCATCACAAATTTTGGTTCGTATTTCATGGCCATCTCCAATACAGACTAAACCAGGTGTGTACACAGTTTGTTCAACTTAGACAGAATTAGACTGTCGGGCTTCTATACAGTTTGCCTGATTTAGCCAGCATAAAACCCCTTCCAGGCTCCCACACAGTTTGCTGGACTCAGCTAGAATAAATATTTTCTCTCAGAAACATACAAGTACAGACGCTCTCAGCTCCACACAATTTGTGTGCTGACCAGAATGAACCCTTTTTCAAGCTTTCACACAGTTTGCCTGATTTAGTTAGAATAACCTCTCTCTGAGATATATAAAAAGTGACTGAAAACCTTCCCTCAGCTACCATCAATGACACGTCACTCCATTCACGCATCCACCCCTCCTTTCCTCAGAGGCTTGCATTTAAAACTACAGTAACAAATATTTAGAAACCTCACATTAACAGGCAGAAATAAAATCCAAAATATTTAGAGGGAGAACATTACAACCTCCCTCCAGATCTCCTGACATTTGCAAAGGCAGTGCTAGCAATTCAATCTCCCCCCCCCCCCAATTATGCATTCAGGAAGTCACTAGTCACTCCAGTTGTGACAAAGAGAAGGAATTTTCAGTGGTGTCATCTTGGCTGCAGAATACCTTCTGCATAGGTAAATGGGGAAGCCCAAGACAATGGGCTTTGAAGGGAGTAACTTTTCTTAGGATTGCACTGCATGTCTCCAAACATAGAACAGAATTCTCTCCTTTAAACAACATAAGCCATTGCCATCTTTCTTCATGGAAAATTCTTCTAGGCAGACCTCTCATCTTCATTTCACCTCTGCTGAGAACTAGACTCTACCTGTCTTTAGAGACAGCCTTTCGTCTTGATGTTTACCCTCTATTAGCATACCAGCCCAGTTCTTTCCCATTCAAGGTGCTGGTTCTCATTTTTATTGCCATGAAGGACAAACCTATTAAACTATTAACAGGCTATTAAATCTTCAGCAGAGGCACGTGTGGTGAAAGGACACTTCACCCTACAGGTAACTTGTGTGAAATATACAACCAATGAATTCATTTCAGTTCAAACTTCTTGCACAACTGGGAGAGAGCAGATTCATTTATAATTGATTTCACTTTGTTTTGTATTTTTAAAAAATGGGTCTTACAACATAAAATGAATTGGCAACTTTTCAGGGGAAGTGCTTGATTGTCAGATTTTTTTTAAAAAAATCTAGAAACAGAAGTTTTTGGAGCTGAATCCTGCCTTGTTGAATGATTTGTTGGGAGGCATTTTACAGTGTTAAGATAGATTCTAAACTGTAATATATCAGTTAAAGATGGTTGAGCTTAATCAGGAGTAGACATGGGCACGAACCAAAAAAATTTAATGAATCAGCAGTTCATGGTTCGGTGCCGACGACAATCCCAAAGTTGCGAACTGCAACGAACATTTTCCATTGCCGAAACGGTTTGCGGTTCGCAGGCGCCAGAACGGCCCCCATTGCACTTAGAGAGCCCATATTCACAGGGAGTGTGTAGCAGACTCTCCTCCAGCCAGCATCCAAGTTTGGTCAAGATTGCAATCGGGATCTTAGCCCACCACTCCCACAGATCTGAACAGATCAGGCATTGATCAATAATAATCAATGTGAGCCCTCAGCCGAGGTGCCCACTGAGCTTGGCCCCAGAGCCAGGCAGCAGCCCTGGAACCAGAGGAGATAGATGCCTATCCCCAAAATCCAAGCTCAATTAAACTCTCTCTGTCTCTCTCCCCAAAGGCTAGCAAGTAGCAAGCAACAGCTCTCTCCCACTCCACTGCTCGCTGAAAGTGAAACCAGAACTGGGAGCACAGTGCTTTTTATAAGCTGAGGTCCCATAGAGCAACACTGGAGGTCTGTGTTTGGCCGTCAGAGCTGCCTATCAGGGTTTGCAGGGATGAGATTGGAGTGCCCATGGCTACAGAACACCCCCTCCCCCTCCCTCCCCTGGGTGTCTTCTCCCAACTTGTAACCGCTTTGCAGCTCCATGGTTGGAAGGAAGACCTGCCGATCAAGGTAAGCTGGGATTTGATTCGGGTTTCCAGGGTGACAGAAGGAGCGCAGACAGAGTTCAGGCATTCCCCCAGCTCCGTTTCCAGGGGAATTGATTGATGGCGCCTGACTGTCTGGCTTCCTGAACTGCGGCCAAATGCACCAAACCACGCTTCTTCCGAACGCTGGTTCGTTGGCTGTGGACAATCACGAACTTCTGGGTCGCAATCGCCAATTTTGTGGGTTTTTGAAGTTCATAATGCGGTTCGTGCCCATCTCTAATCAGGAGTAAAAATAATATACAACTAACAATCTTTACTAAAGGTTTGAACTGTTAGTAGACAAGGGATGAAAATACAATTGCTGATTTGGAGGGCATTTTAAATATTGATTTTTGACCAAGAGATCTGTCCCTGTCAAGAATGCAGCCCTGTTCTGAGGGGGAAAGGCCAAGTTTTGTGTGGAGATCTTAGATGAATCAAAATGCCGTTCTCTTGAGATGAAAAAAAATCACATAAACATTCAGAATGTGGCATATTTGCCTTATAGATTCAACACTTATCACAATAGCCTTGCAAACTTTACCTCCAGGGGGAATGTAAAGAGAATTTCTTCTGGTCTGACACTTCTAACATCCCCTCTGTATCCCATATATACAACTCCCCCATTATGCCCTCATCTTTCCATCTTCCTTTGGTACAGACCATCTTTTAAGAAATGAAGCAATTATATTATCCGAAAGAAACTGGCTTTACACCTAAATGGTATCTGGTTCTGAATATTTAACATAAAAATTTATAATGTTTATGCATTTGTAAATATCAATAAAAAAGTTTTTTTTAAAAAAAATGCCGCAATTGCACATTCTCTTGCTCAGTTCTTCCTAGGGATACTCCCTTTGTTCACTTGCTGTAATGTGCAAGAGCCTACATGTTTCCAGAGTCCAGCCCTCATGAGTCAGTTCTGCTTTCCAGGAGTAATATGAAGTGACAGTAAGATACTATTACAGCACCTCTTTGTTCTCCAAATGCCAATTTTGGATTATGCTCATAAGCTAGCACTCAACACAATAATGATCCAGGCCACAGAAAGACACCCCAGGGTTCCCTGTAAACCAATCCATAAGTTAGAGTCTTTCCCCCCCTTGCTGGAGCTCTTCCCCCCTAGCTGGAGGTGATTTGCAGCTTAGCTTAAAGAGAGAGCGAAGGCAACATTTTGAAAAATCTTTCTTAACCTGCTAGCCTCTCTGGGCTGTACCTCTTGTTTTATGCTCTGCTAAAACGCTTCCTCTTCTCCCTCCCCTCACAAAACACCTCAAAAGTTGGAGCACGAAATGAGAGAGGTGATCTTAAACTAAGGCACTAGAAAATGCTAGAAATCCAAATGAGAAAAAGAAATAATCTTTTGAAGAAAAAGATGAAGACAGAGAAATAGCCAAGAGAGATGTGAGGAGATTGAAGGCATTCCACAAAATGTCTACTGAATGGCTTAATTAAAGATAGTTTAAAATACAAAACAGATGATCTGTGTAGAACATCCCTCAATGGTATGTGAGGCTTTGAAGGGGTATAACTTATTTTCTCCCAGCAAAGTTCTGTTATTCCTCAGAGATTTCTCCAAAAGTTACGGGGAAGTTAGCATTGAAACATATGCCAGTTTATTTGGGGGAAAAGATGACCAAGCTCCCTCCTTTCTTTCCTACACGGGCTACAAGTTACTTGGACCAAGTTTTCTTCCAAGGGAGCAAGTTGGTGGATATTGAAAGGAAGCCAACAGCTGAGGGATTTTCCAGCCACTCTTTCAAAGAAAAGCAAACATGCAGGCAAAGCTTTCCTTGGCTACACTTACAGGCTGGGAATGATGAAATCTTTATTTTACCTCCCACACTGGACAGACCTCAAATTACTTGTAAAGTCCAAGCTGATCTCCCTGCACTCATACAAACACCTATAGCAGCAATTCTGTGCGCTTCCAGATTTTCTAGCAAAACAATTGACAGCAAATGTATAAATGATTATCAACATGCATTTCTTTAGTATGGTCAGGATAAACCAGAGCTCCAAGCAGGGGAGCTAATGGATCTGTGCACAAGTGCTCCTTCTAGTGAGACACGAGTCCCAGAGTGAAAGAAGGGACAATATTACCATCCCAGTTCTCAAAGTAGATCCAGTCCGCCATTGTGTCCTCTTGACTTGCCTAGCTTTAGATACTTTTAGCTTGTGTGGTATTTATTTATTAAATACATTTTTATCCTGCTTTCCCCCCAAGATGCTCAGGGTGGCCAACATGGGTCTTCCCTTCTCCATTTTAGCCTGACAGCAGCACGGTGAGTAGGGATGCCAGGCTCACATCACACTCTCCAGGAGTTGTTTAGAGACGGGGCCTGGACAAGGAAAATGTCACTGATGTAAATTCCATAGAGATTTGGCCAGTTTCCAGCAAGTTATGGAGGGAAATGACATCACTTCCAGTCTATACTCAGAAATGATGTCAAAACATCAGCTTACATTGTCTCTCTCCCCCGCCCCCATTTTCTTCCCACTGCTCTCCTGAGTGAGGGTGGTGCAGAGGTTTCCCTGCCCTCAGCAGGCACCTGGCAACCCTACCTTTGCGGTAGATTAGGTTGAGAGCTACAGACCCAGGATCACCCAGCAAGTTTCATGGCGGTGTAGGGATTTCAACTTATCTCCCACATCCTAATCCAAATAACCACTACACTCTGCTTTTCGTTCTTTGCCCAGCAAAACTGTCCCCTTGCTTTCCTGCGTCCTTCTCTTCCTGAGTCCTTTTCAGCTCAGGCTGTGCAATGGACACTCTAGTGGAGCACCCTAGTATGCCACCATCCATCATTGGAACCATTCCTTAATGGGCATTGTCTTCAGTTTGCTGCACATTTCAGCAAAGCTACTTGCTACTTTTCTGCCTGGGCCTTAAAGTTTCAAGGAATCCATTCTCTGAGCCTAGAAGCTGCTGTTGGAGGGAAAACAATTCAAACAGCCCACTGCTGGCCTCAGAGATTCACAACACACATGATTAGAAGGAGAATTATGGCAGGACAAGAGCCCATCTAATATCTTGGAGCAAGAATAGAAACAACTTGCTGCAAGAAACTTACAATTGAATCCATCGGCAATATTCCACCAGAAAAAGGGAGAGCAATTTGTGGGGCCACTTTTAAGGCTTAGGGTGTCTGGGCAGGTTAACAAATTGCATGGAGAAAAAAGGCCACAACTATTATTGGCAACAGCGATAGGAACATTGACACTGCATAGGGCGCAGATTCCTGCATCGGCTGACCCACCTGAAAGCCGATGACCCCTCACCCTTCAGCCCGCCTGCTGAAAGGGAAACCACGGGATGACATTTAGTAGGAACCCAAATGGGTGGCAGCCTCTGAATGGTTCCCCCATCACCTGAAAGCAGGCATGCTCTGGCAGCCCCTAAGCTGGGCTTGCCCCTGCCCCTGCCTGTTCAAAGATCCCTTATGGGGATCCCCATCTATGAGGGAAACTGGGCATGCAGACCCTGTTTCCTCCCAAGGGGATCCATGCCAAAACTGCCGCCATATCAAGATGATGAAGTCATGTTACAGTAAAACCAACCAACTGTTCCAACCCGTCAAAATCACTGTCAGCCATAGTTGTGACAATAATGTGACGCTGCAATTCAAATCCAGAACATCTTGTCAAACTTGATTTAATATTAGAGTGACAACATGAACCATCTTGTACCTGAACCCCCAACTGAAGCAGCAGGTAGGAGGGATCGCTGCTTGGAGCCTAACTGCCGCGTGCTCCCAGCTTTAAATGGAAGGGGGCCGGACCTGAGAGAAAACTTGTTCTTGGCTCTCTGTGTGTCCCAGGGAGCTGCATCAGAGCCATCGGCTAGGAGGCAGGGAGCCACGTTGCCCCCCTCTCACCTGCAGCCTGCAAATTCTGGCCCTGTTAAATAAGGGCCAGTGGCTTTCACTGAATCCCTGGCACCCACTGCAGATCCTCCCCTACCTTTACCTCTCATGTTGTCTTTCAGTAGCAGTATTTTGGCACGCTTAGTGGGCTGCATTGGGAGGATGAAAGTGCCTCCCATTAGCAGAAAATTACCACTGTATCCTACCCAGAGTGAAGAAGAGGCACTCCAGGAACTACTGGTTAGCTGACTTTTCAGTACCTATGAATGATAAGCTTGTTCACCCTACCTTGGAGGAAAGAGGAGAAGAGGTTCCCTTGGGAATACAGGAATATGCACAATGTTTGGCTCATGGTCCCTCCTCCCAGACTATCAGAATGAGCAAAAACTATGAAAGCTGGAGTCCGCTCAGTAGCCTTCCGACATACCAAAAAAAGGCACCACTTGATTATTTTTTCCCAGCTTTTCGCTTTTAGTATACGATTATACTTCATTGTACCAAGTTCTCATTAGTATGGAAGGGCCACATTCTTCTGAGCAATGTTTGCTTTAGAGCTTGATTATTTATAATTCTCTCTCTGTTGCTGGCCCCCTAAATTATGAAAGCGCTTTTGCTACATCAACAGGAAATGCCAAAACCTGCTTTTCCTACAATGTGATGCAAATCAGAATGTGATTAGCTGATCTGTTTGTTCTTTTCTTGGTAGCTAAGCAGAAGGAATCATTCTGTTTGCAAAGATAAACCACTAATTGTCATGTCTGCTATCAAAATCTGTTAGCAACTGCAGGCTCACACTTGTGCTCCATCTGTAAGCGAAAAGGCATTTATAAATTTACAGTAGCTCATCTAAATTTTTAATAATTCATTGAATTTGTGTTTTCGGCAATCAAAGTAGAATTAGCTTGATACTTGAGAACACTGCATAACAAGAAGAGCAAATAGCAGTAATATTTACCTAATGAAAAATTTAGATGTGCAGGATGAAGATTTAAACACAGGGAACTATAAGCCAGGGCTGGTGTTAAATCAGAATGTTCCTAAATATCAGCATTTCCTTCTGAGACAAAGATGTAAAATTCTGTCAACTGCAACATGGATAATTGGACTAGGATAGAAAGGGACTATAATTAAAGTTATGAGATCAGTGGAATCCAGGATCCTTGTAAAACCTGTATATGGTGAATTCTATACCATCTCAAGTAATGACTGGTTGATATAGGAAGACGTCTTATTCAGAGAGGCTTTGCTTATGTGCCTCCAGGAAAACTGATTCTTTGAAAGACTGCTTATTGGAATGCCCCTTTTCCCATCCAACTATGAGAGATTTGTGGATTATCCCATCTCTGTGTGGGATGCCAGGGACACCCTTGGAAAAAAACTTAGGGAGACTTTTGGCTAGGGTAAATCCAGATGTTACTCTGGCTGCTGCTGCAAAAAAATTTCATATGTCACAGCAAGTAGAAAATGATTACTCCCCTCACCCCACCCTGGTTTATGTGGATTCTAGAGTAGAACTACTCAAAACTTTTTTTTTGGCACATAGGACTAAACTTTATATTTTGTTTAATTTAAGGAGGAAGATCTTCAGCAGCCATTAGCACTTATCTTCACTGTTAGCCAGAAGAGAAAAAACAGCCAGTTTTTTAGGAGAAAATGTCACCAATGCACCAGTGCTACAAAGAGGTCATTTGTTAGAGTGTTACCACCCCGCAAGGAGATGGAGTTGCTGCTGTTGCTCCCGGTCTGTTAGAAAGAGGCCACCTTTTCTTTTATGGGAAGAAGAACCCATTACTTGGGGGTGTGGCTTCCTAAATGGGAGAATGGGAGCACTCCACATCCATTTCAAGTCACCCTCTCACAAGTTTTTCACAGGGGTGTGCCACGATTTGTGAGATGTGAACAGCTTAGGATGTGGGAGTTGCACAGTTTAACATGATTACTTGCTAAAGGACAGTGTTGTTCATTTGAGGATTTTACAGCAAGTGGTGGTGGAGAGTGCCCTCAAGTCATAGCTGACTTATGTCGATCCCCTGGTGGGGTTTTCATGGCAAGAGACTAACAGAAGTGGTTTGCCATCGCCTGTCTCTGCAACCCTGGTCTTCATTGAAAGTCTCCCATCCAATTGCTAAGGCTTAGCTGCTTAGAGATCTGACCCTGCTTAGCTTCTGAGATCTGGTGAGAGCAGGCTTACCTAGGTTATCCAGCTAGCTGGACATAATGATTAATATGATGACCACCCTGTTTTCTCTCAGATTTCAACCTTTTAAGGGACCTGTGTGAGCCATCTGATATTAGCAAGACATTTGATTAACTATTGGTTTTTGTAGACACAGTTGTAGGTTTTTCCTTCTGCCTAGAAGGCTAAAAGTGAAAATTGTTACCAGCTCCACCCAGCCCCACCTAATCTATTCAGATCCACAGGGACCTTAAGATCAAGGCATAGAACATGTGCTTTTCTCCCCACTCCTTTTAAATACCTAGCCTGATGAAGAATTCTGCAGAAAGCTTTTATGCTGTTCTGAGTTATTTGGGTGGATCCTAATAAAAGGTATGACATAGCCTTTGCTCTTGGAATTTTCTTTGGACCAGTGCAGCTATCTACAGCTTCTTCCACATCTTTATCAAATTATTGCAGAGACTCAACCATCTCAGCAGAGACTGTTTCATTTTGGCTTGTATATTTAAGCCTGGGGTGAGCAGCCAATGGGTGTTGGAGCTAGCTGACAGCTGTGGGAGGGGCGAGGAAAGGCATAGCTAGTAGGCAGGTCATGATCATGAGGCACTCTGACATGATGGTTGAGTGCAATCATAGGACAGGAGGCAGCCAGCTGCGGTAGCACAAGCCAGTTTCTGGAGGGCGGTATGGCTGCAGATGGCAGGTTGCCTTGTCCAGGCGGGGGTTCCCCAGGGGAACTGTGTGGGGATGCAGCAGGGCCGAGGAGGGAAAGTTCAGACAAAGGACATCTGCCACATAGGCTGGCCCCACGTTGCAGGCACCCGTACCCGAGGTGCAGCAGCCCAGGACGTGGCAGGCAATGGCAGGGCAGTGAGACTCCCACCAGTTCCCCAGAGGCCTGAAATACCTGGCCCCAAGTGGCCAGGGGCCCTGGTGGCCCACCCACCACCCAGCTCATGGACTGCAGACCTGCCCACCACCATGGCCAGGAGACTGGTCTGGCCCCATCCCAAATAACAAGGAAAGCATGCAGGCACTGGTGCAATACAACTGGACCTTTATTGTGACTAACAGTATTAAGGGGCAGTCTAGCTGGGCCAGGGTTTGGGGGGTGAAGGGGTGCCTCAGGGAGGGTCCAACAGCTAGGTATGACCAATCAGGAAGAGTGAGCAGCCACGGTGTGCACAACGGGCCAGCCCCTGTGTCACCATCCTGGCCGCCCAGGGCTGGCCAAGGCCACTTTGAGGGTGGACCCAGTCGCAGCTCTTCCTCCCACTCATCTGGCTCAGGCTGAGGCGATCAGGTCATGAAGTCATGTTCCACATTGCTGCTGTCATCCTCCAATGGATATGGTGGTGGCACTGTGGGAGGTCACAGTCAGGTTCCCATGGGCATAGTCAGTCTATGAGGCGTCCAACTGGGGCCACAGGTGGTCCGCTGGCCCCAGGTGGCCCCCACGGCAGACAGTGGCCACGGACAGTGGCCACCTCATGTAGATGCCCAGTCAGAGAGAGGCAGATAAGTTGGCACGCCCATCCACCCAACATCCCAGTCACTTTCTGCCGGCTGTGACCCCGTTCCCCTGATTCACCTCACTGGACTGCTCTCCCCTTTGTCAAGATGTCATGGACCCGGTACACGGCAGCACACCAAAGCCCATCCTGGTCTCCTGCAAATGGAACCCATAGGGAGCAGTGAGAAGGGGCCTCAGCCATCACCACCTGCCTGCACATCCCCGGCCAAGAGGGAGTGTAAGGGGCCCCTGACCTGCCCCTTGGAGCCAAAGCATGTGACCCGCGGCCATGCCCATCCTGATCTTTTCTCACATGTGTGCACAGGGACCCTTGCTCATGCCTGTTGGGGGCCAAACATGTCATCTTCATGCCTTAGGAGCCTTTTGTCTCAGCAAACTTCTCCATTCTCAAAATCTGCATGTGACTCTCTATATTAAAATTTATACACAACGGATTTAAATTGGTTAGTTCTTGCTAATCAGAGAGACCTAAAGGCCATTTGCTGTGGAACAATCACTCCCAACCTTTTTGGTATGGTTACCCACAAATCCAAATTTACTTTGTATGGTGAGCATCGAGACAGGCCCAAGTTTTTGGCACCCTAAGTGAACTATGACCTTGTTACCCATCTATTCCAAGCAGATGATGATGATGATGATGATAACAACAACAACATTTGATTTATATACCGCCCTTCAGGATGACTTAACACCCACACAGAGAGGTTTATAAAGTATGTCATAATTATCCCCACAACAAAACACCATGTGAGGTGGTTGGGGCTGAGAGAGCTATAAGCTGTGACTGACCCAAGGTCACCTAGGTGGCTTCAAGTGGAGGAGTGAGGAGTCAAACCCGGTTCTCCATATTAGAGTCCTGCACTCCAAACCACTACACCAAACTGGCTGTTCATTTTTGAGAAACTGTTTGTTTTTGAGAAACAAGCAAATGTTACACAAATGGTGCAGCTACAACCACTATGAACCCCAAGAAAGCTGAATTCTGGTTTCGGTATGGTGCGGCGCTGTCACGGCAGCTGAGTTACGAGCTCAGAGCCGTGATCTTCCTGACTCCTTGGGACTCGAGGATTCGGGCCCCTAAGACCCCCCCCCACAGAGAGGGGGCAGGCCAGAACAGGGTGGAGGAGCTCAAGGGGACTGGCAACCCCCTGTGGAGCCCCCATACCAGCTTGAAAGGCAAGGACCATTGAAGAAGCCTTTTGTCTCTCAAGCTACGAACCCCAGGATTCTGAACAAGTGAAAATAAAGCGGAGATTCCTGACAAGATAGAAGTAAGGATAACTGAATGACCGAAGAACTTTCAAAGCTGAAGTAAATAATGTCTACATTATCTACACGCTTGTTCACTTTCTCAAAGAACTCCAAAAAATTGGTGAGGGCAGACTTCCCTTTGCAGAAGCCATCCTGATTTGTTTCTCTTTATGCCTAATGATTCTATCTTTGATTACAGTTTCTACTAATTTGCCTGGGCCAGATATTAGGCTAACAGGCCTGTAATTCCCTGGTTCCCCTCTGGACCCTTTTTAAAAAATTGGTGTAACATTTTCTACTCTCCAGTTTTCTGGTACAGTGGCTGATCTTATTGATAAGTTATATATATGGATTATTAGATCAACAATCTCACATCTGAGTACCCTAGTAAAGAGTCCAGTAGCAATTTAAGACTAACCAACTTTATTGTTGCATAAGCTTTCGAGAACTGGTTCTCTTTACTATTTTTTGACTACAGATTAACACAGCTAACTCTTCTGGATCTATGAATTCTTGGGTGCATATCATCAAGACCTGGAGGCTTGCTGGTTTTTAAATTCCCCAAGAGATCTAGAACTTCATTTCTTGTCTCCTCAATTCTTCAGACTCCCATCTTGAAAATAGTGGCTGTGGTGTGGGTACATGCCCTACATTTTCCTCACTGAACACAAATGCAAAGAATTCATTTAACTTCCGTGCCATCTCCCCATCTCCCTTTAGCAATCTTTTTATTCTGTGGTAATCCAAAGGACCAACTGCTTCTCCGGATGGTTTCATACTCTGGATATATTTAAAGAGGAAAAAAGTCACGATAATTAAAGGAGTATAAAACTGATATAAATTTGTAGAACGCATACATCCTTAGGGAACCAAAGTGAATTTCACCAGTTTTTCCTCTTTCATCCTAATGCTTTGGCTTCATTTCATCTGGCTGCTTGCCCAACTGGCAGCATCCCCTACTATCCCCTTTTCTTCCCCTCATGTTCTTTTTCTTCTCACTTATCTTAGTGAAGACTGGACTGCAAACATTCACAAAGATCAAATAGCTAATTATGTGCACATAATTATTGAAAGTTTCTTTTCTTCCAGATAATGTTGTCCTTCCAAACAAATAATGTGTTTGCTTTTACTTTATATGTTTTTAATTAATTCTGCCTCTGTTTTATTGGGTTGAATCTGAAAGGACCTTTCCTGTCATGGAAGACCTTCCTCCATGAGCAAAGATCCAAAGGAGTTAGCCGTGTTAGACTGCAGTAGCAAAATGGTATAGAGTCCAGTAGCACCTTTAAGACTAATCAACTTTACTGTAGCATAAGCTTCCGAGAACCACAGTTCTCTTTGTCAGATGCATGGAAGGTATGAAGAAACTGGCCAGAAAGATATATGGGTGGTGAGGGGAGGGGGGAGTAGATGCAATCAGTTGCAAAAGTCATGAAAGAGGTGGAGTGCACAATCCAGGCTGGGTGTGACCACTCCCCTCCATAGCTGAATCTGAATAGAATCAGAAGTAACTGCAGGCATTCTATTCAGATTCAGCTACCCAGCCTGGATTGTGCACTCCACCTCTTTCATGACTTTTGCAACTGATTGCATCATTGCTGTTGCTGTTGCTGTAGTCTGCCCTCCCCATGGTCAGGCTCAGGGCAGATTACAACCTACAGATAAAAACACATTGATAAAACAGTACATTAAATCATGAAAAAAGCCAGATTTAACAGCATAAAAACAAACTCTGCACTATGTTCTGACTCTGCACTATGTCCCAGGTTCACTTCACCCTTCCCTGCCAACCACAAGGGAAGAGAGGGGTGGGAACATGAGTTTGTGCGAGATTAGCCACCATTCCTACATGGGGCAGATGACTCAATATAGCCCCCCAATAATAGGAGACAGGCAGGGAGGCCAATCGGTGGATCTGAATACTGGCCTCAACCAAATGCCTGGCGGAACATCTGTCTTACAGGCCTGCCAGAAGGACAAAAGATCTTGGCGGGCCCAAGTATCCTCTGACAGAGTTCCACCAGGTTGAGGCCAGGACTGAAAATGCCCTGGCCCTGGTTGAGGCCAGTTGAGCCTCCCTAGGGCCAGGGACCACCAGTAGATGTTTTCCTGCTGATCTAAGTGCTCTCCAGGGTGCATATGGGGAGAGGCCGTCCCTCAGGCATGCCGGTCCCAGTCCATTTAGGGCTTTATAAGTTAAGACCAAAACCTTGAACCTGATTCGGAACTCCATGGGGAACCAATGCAACTGCTGCAAGGTTGGAGTACCTTTGTGTCCTGTACGGTGTACCCACCAGGACATGTGCAACAACATTCTGGACCCACTGCAACTTCTGGGTCAGACCCAAGGGAAGCCCTGTGCAGAGCGAGTTACAGTAGTCTAATCTGGAGGTGACCGTTGCATGGATCACCATAGTGAGGTCATGGGTTGAAAGATAGGGGGCAAGTTGCCTGGCCTGCCGAAGGTGAAAAAAGGCAGACTGGGCAACTGCTGTGACCTGGGCCTCCATTGATAAGGAGGAGTCCAGTGTCACACCAACACTTTTGACCGCCAGTACGGGCACAAGTGGTGCCCCATCGAATGCTGGGAGCTAGATCCCTCTATCTATAGCACCATGGCCCAAGCACAGGACCTCCATCTTCATAGGGTTTAACTTCAGTCTACTCTGCTGCACCCGCTCAGTCACGGCCTCCAGGGCTGTATTTAGGGCACTAGGGGCAGAGCCAGGCCGGCCATCCATCAGCAGATACAACTGGGTGTCATCTGCATATTGGTGGCAACCCAGTCCGAAACTCCATACCAGCTGGGCGAGGGGGCACATATAGAATAACAGGGGGGAGAGTATCACCCTCTGAGGGACACCGCACACCAAAGGTTGCCGTACTGATAGCCTCCCCCCAAGCGCCACCCTCTATCCCCGACTGTGGAGGAAAGAGACAAGCCACTGCAAGGTAGTCCCTCGAATCCCCACATCGGAGAGGCTGTGGGTCAACAAATCATAGTCAACCGTGTCGAATGCTGCTGAGAGATCTAGCAACACCAGCAGTGTCGACCCGCCCTGATCCAGCTGCCTACAGAGATCGTCTGTGAGGGCAACCAGCACTGTCTCAATCCTGTGACCCAGATGGAAGCCAGACTGGAATGGGTCCAGGACCGATGTATCTTCCAGGAAGACCTGCAGCTGCTCCACCACCGCCTGTTCAATCACCTTACCCAGAAACGAGAAGTTCGAGACTGGGCGGTAACTGGATGGATCAGTGGGGTCTAAAGCTGGTTTTTTCAGAAGAGGCCTCACTACGGCTTCCTTCAATGCCCTGGGGAAAACCCCAGCTCTCAATGATGAGTTAATAATTACCTCCAATGGGGCCCTCAGCCTATCCACTCTGGCCTTAACCAGCCATGAGGGGCAGTGGTCCAAGGAGCATGTAGTAGGCCTCACCAGCCACAGGATCCTGTCTACATCCTCCTGGGAGACTAGACTGAAGTGATCTAAAGTCGGACCTGAAGACAGCCAAGGGGTCTCCAGTTCGCTTACTGTGTCAACCGTGGCTGTTAGGTTGCAGCGGAGAGACAGGACTTTATCTGCAAAAAAGCTCCAAAAGCCTCACAGCTAATGGCCAAATTCTCAATTTGGCAGTTTACCTGTGACAGGGAGACCAAGGACCAAACTATCTGAAACAATTTCGCCAGGCGTGAGCTAGCAGATGCTATGGAGGCGGCAAAGTAATCCTTCTTTGCTGCCTTCACAGCCACCTCATAAACGCTCTATAAGATGATCTCGCCTCTTCGCCCCGATTCCTCCACCACACTCACTCCAGCCATCTCAATTCCTGCTTCATCCTTCGTAGCCCCTCTGTATACCAGGGGCCCAGTCTGGCACAGGGACGGAGATGGTGATGGGGGGCAATTGCGTCGATGGCTTCTGAGAGACAGCCATGCCAATCCTCCACTAGCTCATCCAACAAACCACCAGAGGCATTGGATCCCTCAAAGCATTCTGGAAACTGTTTGGATCCATTAGTCTGGGATGGGGATCCACCTGAATCCCCACCCCAAAGATCAAATCCAGCGTGTGGCCCACTTGATGTGTGGGAACTGAAACAAATTGGGAGAGCTCTAGTGCTGCCATGAATGACACCAGGTCCGCAGTCTGTGAGGAGGCAGCGTCATCAACATGGACACTGAAGTCACCCAAGATTAATAGCCTAGGGTGCTCCAAAGCCCACCCCTCCACCGCCTCCAACAGGTTCAACAGGGTAGCTACTGGTGCGCTAGGCAGTCAGTACACCAGACAGATAGCCAAACTCTCCTCAGTGTCTCATATCAGGCCCACACAGTCAATGCCAGCAATCTTTGGTACGGGGAGTGGCCTCTCTCGGATGAGAATCGCCACCCCTCCCCCCTGACCATCCATCCGAGACTGATGAAGGACCGAGAACCTGGGGGCGGGGGCAGTTCATTCAGGGTGACCGTTTTGCCATCCCTCACCCAGATATCGGTCACGCATGCCAGGTCCACATTTTCCACTGCAAAAAATCCTGCAATGTTCTGGTCTTATTATTAATGGACCTGGTGTTGCACAACAGCAGTGCTGGAGGGAGGCAATTTGTATTCCTAGCCCCACAAGCAGCATTCCTCGGGATGGGACGCAGATTTGAAGGACACCAAGCCCTACCACGACTCCAAGGCCTTCCATTCCTCATCCGTGTCCCACCGCCATACCTCTCTCGACCCCAGAGCACTGGAATCCCCAACCCTCTACCTGTCTCCTCTCTCACAACCCCACCACCACCACCATCTCATAACATATCCCACAGCTATACAATACAACAGGAGCACCCAGCTACCCTTAATTACAGGCATATACATTCCAATATCCCTCAGGCCATACCCCCAGTTAGTATACTACTGAGTTAAAAGGGGCAGAAGAACATCCCATTCCCAGACTTCCAGAGGCTGAATACCCCCGATCCTAGATCCAAGCGCTTCCAGCTATCGTCAGTGGCAGATCCCCTCAGCCAACCACTTCAATCTTATCCCCCCTCTCCTCACCACCTATATATATCTGGCCAGTGTCTTCATACCCTCTATGCATCTGACGAAGAGCTGTGGCTCTCGAAAGCTTAGGCTACAGTAGAGTTGGTTAGTCTTAAAGGTGCTACTGGACTCTTCACTATTTTCCATGAGCAGGACAGCTTTAGGTTCCAATTTTGGCTCAAATCCAAATCTTTCCAATTACTGGTAAAAATAGTGGAAAATTTGATTGCAATGAAATGTCCAGGACTGCATTTCTGTAAAGGAGTTAGAACTGTTGCATAATGGAGGTCAATAGGGAACAGGGTAATAGTCTATCGCAATGCTTATTGCTTTTACTGTATTGTTTTCTACCTTGTAAACCACTTTCTGCATTATGGCATTTCATGCCTTTGACAGTTTGTTTGCATTATTTTCCAGTTCAGCAATCCTAGTCCTACCACATTGTTTAGTGGGTATCTTCTGCTGTCTGATCAATTTTTAAAAACATTTTGTAATCTGCTTTGAGTTTCAGCAGAAACCTGGGCTATAAATTAAGTAAATAAATATTTTTTAAATTCCTCCATGTCATTGCTCTGTCTATTCTTTCTTTATACTAATAATAAGAACAGCAAGGCTAGATAGCTAAAAAGTGCCCTAAGCAAAGCTTTATCCAAATAGGCAAACCCAGTTAATGTTACTGTCCTTAGTACTTTTATTCCAAACGCTCACAGGGCATTTGGAATTGATTTCTTGTCAGTTCCTAAGGTTAGCAGATGACCAGCAGTAGAACGCTGTATTTCAATGAAAACTTTGATCTCGTAAACCAACTACAGGTTCTGAATTGTGAGTGGCAACAGCACACAGGAAATAAACTAATGGGAAGAGAAAAGTTTTCTTTGAATGCCCTGTAGTTTGTTTGTAGGTCAAGCCCCTTTTACATTTTGATCTTATCCGTAGTTGATCTAGCATTATTTACACCAAGTTCACTAGGGCTTCCTTTTAGGGTGCATTGTTCTGTCGCATTCATTAGGAATTTGCAAGTAAAAAAAAAAACTTGTAAGGTGCAGAAACTAGATGCTTGGTTCAGACATAATGCCCAACGAATGTTTAGAACCACATGAGTAACTCTAGAAGCCTCACCCATGCCTCTCCCTGCAAACAGTGTTTGGTAATCAGCAACAATTTCCAGGGTATACGCTCTTGTGTGAATCAAAGCTTACTTTGCCTGATGCAAGATGAGCTGAACTTCGATTCATGAAACTTTATATGGCTTTGTTGGTCTCTAAGGTGCTACAAGAGTCTGCTACTACAGACTAACCTAACTATCCACCTGAAACTGCTTGCTAATCTGTTATGTCCAGGGTTTGGGCAAAGTGGATTGGAAAACCAGGTTTGTGCTTGCCAAACTGACCAAGATTCCAATGAGTGGGTTGTTCCCAAAGCAAATGCAAACTATAGTCTTCCATTTGGGATGAAATAATAAACTATGGGTTGGATGAGATCTACAATCATAAGGGCCGATTCCAGATGACTAACCTTAAGTCGCTTCATGCCGCCCTCTTCCGGATCGCGACGGGGAAAATGCGAAATATCGCGTTTCCTCGCGCGAGTTTTGCACGTCGTCGCGCAAAACTCGCGCGAGGAAACGCGATATTTCGCATTTTCCCCGTCGCGATCCGGAAGAGGGCGGCATGAAGCGACTTAAGGTTAGTCATCTGGAATCGGCCAAGGATCACAGATCTCTCCCTTGCCCCTGCCCAGCAGTCCTTAGAAAATTGATTCCTGAAGTCACAGAACTTGCTGAGATTAATAGCCATGGGAGGTGGCAGCGTTGCACTTCAGAGGAGTAAACCATTGTACATTTTTTCCTTAAACTAAATCTTCCTTTAAAATATCAGGTTCCACTAAAAGTTATTCAAAAGCCATTTGATGTTCTATTTCTCAAAGGAGAATGTTACCAGTTGTCCTTTTCACTTCTTGCCTCAAAACGTTTTTTTAAGTGTTATATTCTGGGCTTCCAACAGTAAAGCTTTGAAGAAAAGGATGAAAAGTTAAAAATTATAGTCAGTTTAAATAACTTTTCTCACCACAAAATTATAACCTGTAATTGGAACATACTTTCACTGTAGTTGCTAAAGGCACACCGTTACCTGTACTTATAAAGGAGACAGAATTCTTGCTCTGAAGAGATTACAATCAATCAAAGAAACAAGCAAAAGAATCTGTGGGAACAGAGACTGAATGCACCCTTTCCTTCCTGAAATTAACTTTGGGGCCAAGTCAGGATTATGGCGGCATGTCACAAGTATATTTTTCTCAGAAAAAAAGTCTCTTTATTTGTAAAATTGCTACCTTTTATCAAGGTAAAATGTTATATAATGCTTCAGTAATGTGCTGTTTGCATTAGAGCCAAAAAAGGTTCAGCAATCATTGGAAAAGGATCAGAGACTGTTGAGTTTCAAGTACATTTTCTGAGGCCACCTAATGTACTAAACCCCCAGCAAGCATGGCTTGTATTCTGCAAAACTACATTGCAGGGAAGGGGGGATGATCACTGGCACAGAAGTGAGGAGGGGGCTTAGTCCTCCCCTGCCTTCACCTTTCTCCAACCAGCTATTTCCTTCTAGCTAGGCTTCTGCTCCTGTATTTCTGCTACAAGTGTATTTCCTCCCTTACCTGACAATTCTCTATAGCAAAGTTATAGCTGGGGTTCAAATATATTACATGGCTATGGAAAGTGTAATTCCTTCTGCAGTGTGATACACATTCATATAGCTGATGTTCTATTGGAAAAAATTGACTGTTCACCTATTACAGAGGTGCCGGAGAATGAAATGTCAAAATGAAACATAGAAAAGACTTGCAAAATGGATGCTCTTTCTCATGCAAAATACTTTTAAAAGCTTTCTAGATTTGCACACAACCAAGTTTCTCCCAGAGTTTCTCTACACAAGACATCTTACACAGGAACACTCTAGTGGCTTACTTTCTGTGTGGTCTTATGTTCAAGGGTGCTCTCTCTACCTAGCAATGCATGTGTATCCACAATGGGAGAACAAGTGTAAGAATCCCCGTGTAAGAGTCTCTCCACACAAGATGTATTGTGCAGAGAGACTCTTACACAGGGACCCTCAAGTGACTTACGTATGTGGTCTTATATTCAAGTATACTGTGTCTCCCTAACAGTGCATGTATATTCACAATGGGAGAACACGTGTAAGATCTTTCATGTAAGATGTCTTGCGTAAAGAGAGTCTCAAAGTAGTCCAAAATGGGCAGCTTTGGGCCTGTGATTTTCACAATGTGGGAACGATGGCACATAGGATTGTCTAAACCACTGCAAAGACGTTTACCAGAACCACACTTGCTCATGTGTTTCCTTTTGTCATGGGTTTCCAGTGTTTTGTTGTTGTTGTTTTCTGAGTTTCTTTTCTTTTTTCTTTTTTTTGCACATTTCTGGCATATGAATTTGAAGTGTCTCTGAAGAAACCTCCTATTCCTCTCAGTTTCTGCCCAGGGCTTCCCATGAAGCTCTTGCCCTTCCTTCTTCACATTTCTGTTCAGTCACAGAAGCCTGCTTGCAACAGTAGCTACACACAACCGCACATGTGCAAGGGAAAAAAAATTAAAAGGGGGATGGATGATTTTAGTCCATGATGAAGAAAGTACGCAACCTCCCCTGCAAAAACACTTTTGGGGGGGTGCTGTTTGGAGGTTTTCCTGCAACCTCACAACCAAAGGAAAGTGCTTATGGGTACTGCATGTGGAAGAGGAGTTGTCAGGATGACTCAGAAAAACACAGACCTTCTTTTGATGTTATTGTAATATATTCATTATTCAGTTTTAATCTCTTCTTGCACACTGTTATATTTGATTCCTATATTGAATTGTTATTATTGTAAATTGAATTGCAATCTCTATAATATGGACTTTTAAAGAGTAACAATAAAGGTTTTCAAAAAAAACCCAAACCCCCACAAACCTAAAGCAGGGAAAAGTCAGGAACAACGGGCTGTGCAGAAACAGCTTTAGTCTAAGGCCCAGAGTCAATATACCAGAATAACCTCAGATCTGTCCCTGAATGCTGTTAAATGGACAGCAGATTACAAGAACCAGGGTGGTACAGTGATTAGAGTGTCAGACTAGGTTCTGCGAGAGCCAGGTTTGACTCTGCCATGGTAGCCTCTTGGCTAACTTTGGGCCATTCACACACACTCAGGGTTATTCTTGTAAGGATAAAATGGAAGGAAGAATGATGAAACAAGCTGCTTTGGGTCTACCTTGGGAAGAAAAGTGGGATATTGATAAATAAATTTCTTCTCATGGAGATTTTGTTGCTTTGGAAGCATTCATGGTTTTCCAGGCTCACAGAAAGAGTTAATGTGCTGCAATGTTGAACAAAGGCAAGGGAGATTTGAGTTCCAATCCTCACTCAGGTCAATAAGAGACCTTGGGCCAGTTGTGCTCTCAGCCTAAGCAATATCATAGGGGGGTGGTTGGGATAAAATGAACCTGGGGACTAACATTTCTGCAGGAACAAGATTTCCAGTCACAGAGCACAACTTTCTTGCCTCTCCTCTCCTCTCCTGAGCCCCCCCCCCATCCCCTTCCTGGGAAAGGGGAATGCCCTGGGAGCAGGATTTGGGGGGCATTTGGGGCTGCCAATGGTAGGGGAAGATGGGCAAATTGCATGTGGTGGGTGGAAATTCTGCACCCACAGAATCTAGCCTGGATTCAAGCCATTCTTGTTAGATATTCACATTTTTCTATGAAATTCATAGTTTGCCGGGCAGCTCCTCGGCTCTGTGTCTTGGCTGCATGGTGAGTCCAGGAGGTCTGGGCTGGTGAGTTCAGTGTGGGGGCTGTGCCTCTTGCCCTGGACAGAGTTTTTAAAAGGAAGTGTAGTAAAAATAAGCAAAACAAATAAAGCATCACACTGTAAGCAAAAAATAAATGAAACACTGAGAAAATCATAAAGAAACTCAATACAGTCCTAAGCACAATTAACCCTTCCAAGTCCTATCAAAGTAAATTGGTTTGGAGGGATAAAATTCTGCAAAGGAGTCCACTATAAATGAAATATGACACATCTGTCCATCCCTGTTTAAGATGCTGCAACTGACTGGGTCAACCCCAGGTTTCATCCAATTCCTGAAGTTACGGCAAAACAGACTGGGCTTGAGGAAAAGGCAGGCAAACAAGCAGAAAATTTTTGAGAATACTTTAAGGGTAGGGTGGGGATGTGCCACTGCTGAGGAACAAACCAGTACTTCTTTGGCTGGAATGATATGTGCCATAGTGTAACAGTCTCTAAAGAATAACCTTAAGAAGGAGATGGGCAACCACGTGGCGTATTTATAGCTTCTGCTCAGAATCGTTGGAAATCTTGACAAGGATAACAAGACGAGAGATTCATCAGGGTGGACTCCGACATGGCTCCTTTCTGCTAAGCGTGGAAGCCTTCCCTCATCAGAGGAAAGAAACAAGGGCCTCTCAACAAGAGCCGCAGGATCCAACTCATTATGAAACTGCATGTCAAACCCAACAAGAAATCTGGACTTGCAAACATTTTATCATGATAAGCAGGCAGTAATTAACCTAAAAGTGCTTCGCTACTGCTCTAAATGTTTTCTTTGTCAATAGAGGAGTAGTTCTCTAATTTTTCAACCCCAAGTTGGTACCCCACCCCCTTTATCACCAATTGGCCGCATAGGACCCATTTTTACTGCACACGTTCTCATCTCCATTCTCCACTATTATTTTTCTCAGAAAAAAGTGCTTGATGGCAGTTGGTGCATCTTACCACAGGTCAGGGTTCAACCCACTAGTGTGCTCAATACTAGCAGCTGAAAACTGTATTAAGTGACATGAGGGCTCCCTCTATCATATGTGGTGGTCGTGTGAGGTAGCTAGGCAGTTCTGGGGGGAAATAATAAGAGAAATGAGTGAAATTTTACAGTTTCAAATAAATAAGAACCCAGAACTCCTGCTGCTAAACTTGGGAATGGAGGGAATTCCAGCCCATCATAGGACGTTGATTTTTTATATGACTGCAGCAGCCAGACTTTTGTATGCGCAGAAATGGAAAGTACAAGAAGTACCAACTATTGAAGATTGGATCTACAAATTGCTGTATATGGCTGAAATGGACAAGATGACAAGAAAACTGAGAGATCTGGACTCAGGGCAGTTCAACACAGACTGGGAGAAGCTGAAACAATACCTGGAGAAGAAATGGGAGGTGGGAGGAAAACTGTGGCAGTTTGAGAACTACTGAAATATAATAAAAGTATAAAAGAGAGGGGTGACTTTACCGGGGGAGGAAGAGAAATGTGAATTTATAAGCAGTTAGATTAATTGATTGAGATATATATAGATATGTATAGGTCAACTGATAGAGAATAATTAATGATAAGGTTTAAACATGAGGATTGACTAACTAACAATATTTTCTTTCTTTGACAAGATTTATATGCACCAAACTGAATGTATAGAAGAGTTAAATTGATTGAGTATCTGAGGAGTTATATAGAATTACCATAAAAAGTTGAAATGAGTAATATATAGAGAATAAATCAAATTGTTTGATTTAAATGTGAGAAATTTTTATGGTTTATATATTTTTATAGGTTTATATAGAATTATTCAAAACTGGAAAATGGGATAAATTGTTTATCTAAAGACGTATAGTTTGGGTGTATAATAATTAAAGGAGTTAATGATGCACTGCTTAATATAATGGAGAATGTATATCTGTTTTAGACAGAGGAAAATAATAGAAGTAAGGGAAAAGGGACAGAGGGTGGGAAAGCTGTTGGAAGTCAACAAAAGGGGGGGAAAGGGAGGGGGTTAGAAACGAAAAATTAGGGGAAAATTGATTGTAATGTAAAAATAAAAATGTTCTAACCCAATAAAAAATTTTTCAAAAAAAAAAAAAGAAAACTGTATTAAGTGGGGGGTGGGGGGGTCTTTTTTGCTTTCTAAAGAAAATGCAACTGCGATAATAATTCAACTCCCTTCAAAAAAGACAGCCTCATTGTTCTTGGAATCAGATATCAGTTTAGTCCCATTATTTTTCTCCGGTGCTGCAAACTGCTCATGTCATTTAAATGTTCAAATTCAGTGACAGCTGGTATCGAAAGGGCTCCCAATATAATGTAATAGGAAGTGGATCCTTTGATATAAATTCTAAGAGTTTGCTGCTGCATACCTGAAAATTTCTTCTCTAGACAGTTAACTGTCGACCCAATATGATTTAAATCCAAACATGTCTTTTGTGTTGCAAAATATGCTTACTGCTTACTTTCTCATTCATATAAGCTGTCTACTTTGCATTTTGCAGTTAATTTGAGACCCAAGATCAATTGAGGTTTCAACTGCTGAGTCACTAGAAAGGAAAAAGCAACATTTACATTAGGCTAGTTATCTTTGGTCTTGAAACAAGGAAGCCATCATTCTTAAGGATTTCGCAAAAGAATCCTATACATTATAATCTTTATAGACAAGGTTGCCTGGTATCAACCCCAAAAGATAACCACTCCATTTTATTATATTTATTTATTTATTTTACTTTATTTATAACATGACTTTCTTCCCGGTAGGGACCCAAAGTAGCTTAAGCTTATATCATTCTCCTCTCATCATTTTTCCTCATAACAACCCTGTGAGGTAGGTTAGGCTGAGAGTGTGTGACTGGCCCAAGGTCACCCAGCAAGCTCCCATGGCTGAGTAGGGAATCAAACCTAGGCCGTCGTCACACGGGCCCTTATTTAGTCAGTTTTGCACTAGAAATCGTTTCTTCTGTTATCGTTATTAGAATGGATTCTCCCATCTTTTGATGACTGCTTGCGCTTCCAGTCAGTCACATTAAAAGGGAAAAGCACAATTCGACGGTCAGTCAAAGTGCCTCCGGAAACGGGGCCCTAAAAATCCTGCCCCCTTTTTAAAAAAAAAATTCCACATATTTGCACTATATCACTCTTCTATTATACCAATGTTGTGCTGGGCCAACCCAAAGGTTTCCCGCTCATGGCAGAATAGTGCTATAGCACTATAAGGCTGATTTTTTTTAAAAAAAAAATTACTTTGAGGGTCGCACTGGGGTTTGTGGGAGTGTAGGGCAGGAGAATCAGTGTTAGGTGAGACAGATGATCGGGGAGAGCGAGCGTTTTGGTGTTGCAAAGCGTTCATAGTCGATCCAGGGCATTCACATGGAAGTGGATAAAGACAACATAAAGCGTCACAAAGCGTGAATTGGGGAGAATGGCGAAATCGCAAGAGAGCCAGAATAAGGTGAGCATTCAGCGGGAGATGGCGCTAGTTTGGCGCTAAATTTATGGCTGTGTGACGACAGCCCTAGGTCGCCTAGATCCTCGTCCGACACTCTAGCCATTTTAGCACAAGGGTGTAAAATTCAATAAATAGTCTTGTCGGTTTTAATCAAACACAAAGACAAAAATCTGTATTTCATAAAAACAATAAAGGCTCAAATTACTTTTAGATTATACACACTCCTATCATATAAAGGAGCACCCAGGCAGAGATATCCCTTCTTAACTAAGAGGAGGAGGAATGCCTCTTCTAAAATGGTACTTATTATCCTCAGCATGTATTAGTTTCTATGTTAAAAGTAGGTTCTTCCAAGAGCACTTTTTAAATCAGATTATTCAACTAATTCCAGCCTTCACTATGTGATTGTATTCAAACTGAAAACTATTCAGGGATGTCTTAAAAATAATTTCTGTGCAATCTGTACAGTAGGAAAACAAAGCTCTCATCATTAGCGAAAATACACAAAACCAAGGTCATCAAATAAACTTTAAGGGAAGCAAAACAAATGATAGGAAATTCTTAGTATAACACAATTTACTTATGGAACTGTTTGCCACAAGATGTTGCAACAGTCTCTAGCATTTTGGTGTAGTGGTTAAGAGTGCAGGACTCTAATCTGGAGAACCGGGTTTGATTCCTCACTCCTCCACTTGAAACCAGCTGGGTGACCTTGGGTCAGTCACTGCTTCTAGCTCTCTCAGCCCCACCCACCTCACACGGTGTTTTGTTGTGGGGATAATAATGATATACTTTGTAGACCGCTCTGAGTGGGTGTTAAGTCATCCTGAAGGGTAGTATATAAATCAAATGTTATTATTATTACTATTATTAGCACAAGTGTCTCTTTAAATGAATTATATAAGCAACTGGGACAGAAAATCTATCCAACCTTATTTGCCAAAATAGCCAAAGACAGAACTTCCATGTTCGGAGGCAACATACACAGGCTGCTAAACACTGACAGCTAAAGGCAAGACATAAATGTTCTCCAGTGGTACCTGGGCGACATTGGTTAGACAAACTGAGGTTAATAGTGCTATCCTAGGCAGATTTACACCTTTCTAAATGAATGTATTTAAAAAGGTGCAACTCTAGGATATCACTGCAAACACTGCAAAGACCGAACTAAGAAGTTCCCAGTTCAAATCTTACCACAGCCATGAACTCTGCTCCAACTGTCCCTCAGCTTCAGCCCTCTCAAAATGTATGCAATAGGGAAATAATTGCATCAATCTACTTTTACAGAGCTGTTGTGTGGGTATGAACAAACAAACATAAATGTATAAATCTTTCAGTATTACAGAGAGAATCCGTTATGGAAATTCATATGCAATTGGACATTTTATTTTATTAGATTTGTATCCTGCCTTCCCCGCAAACGGGCTCAGAGTGGCTAACAATAAAATATCATAAATACGGGCTTAAAAACACAAAACTATTAATGTTGTCACCAATCACAGTAATTCAATTGCAGGTGTCACTCAAATACTATAAAAGGTATAAACTCGAATTTCCAGGATCAGCTGTGGAATGGCACTCAAAGCAGGACGGAAAATGGGACATGGCAGTCAGGAAGAAAGATGGAAGAAACAACAGATACTGGTCCTCAACCAAAGGACATGTGTTGAATGTTGAATTAATCATCATACGTAGAAAAAGATTCAAGTCCAGTAGCACCTTAAAGACCAACAAGAATTCCAAAGCTTAAGCCTTCAAGAGTCAAAGGCCCCCTCATCAGATATGTGTAGAAATGGATATCCCCGAGGTCCCACCTCCCAGTCTGAAACCATGAGACAGTAACCAGAACCTGTGTTTCTGGCCTGTTCTTCCACCAACCTATTCACCTAGCATGCTTGCTCAGTTTCTCAGAAGAACCATTGAAATTTTGCTGAAATAGTAATGAGGATAGCTAGGTGGAACCTCCTAGCCCAGGGCAGTATATATTTATCGACCAGGTATGGGGTAAGAGCAAAAAGGAAGAGCTACTGCCTTTATCCTTTAGTTTGCCAGAAGCATCTTCTGGAAATAGTATGATAGAATAGATGTTCTGTAGCCTAATCCAGTAGGGCTTTTCTTGTGATCTTAAGTACATATTGTAGTTTTCCTTATTTGTGAAAATGATATGCAAATAGAGCTATACCGCAATAAACAAACAACCCTGAAACTGATGATATATTTGCAGCACAGCCGTCACTCCCCAACAAGTTACACAACCTTACCTTGACCCCATTACGAGAACAATTTTTTTCAAAAAAAAATGGCATGGGCAAATACACGGTTGGTATTAATTCAGAATTTCAATGTTTTCCCTCTTTTCATTTCCCCAGTAAACAGCTCTGCAAAAGCAATATAAAATGCTTCCAGCTGGGTAATTTTGAAGAATAATACACAGTGTGTCTTCCTAGAGCTGTCTTCCTAAGGCTGCTATACAGCACTTTGAAGTCGTTTAATCAAGAAGATGGTTATTTGGTTTAAATGAGAATGATAAATTATTTAATGGATTGGGCCTCAAACTTGGAGAGATTTTTTTAAATTCAGAAGACAGGCCAAGAGGATGGGGGGGGGGAGATATTGAAAACGAGGTCACGTGAACCTGGAAAAATGTACCATAGAGAGGAGATGTGCAAATGCTTAATTTTATGACTCGGGCAGCTCTTGATTGCTTTATTAAGAGATTATTTTCTATGCTCCTTAGAATAATGCATTCAGAGATTTCTTATAAATATTGTTTCAATACAAGGACCGGTCAAGATAATGAAAAGCACAACCATTCTAGACTCATGCTTGTTCTTTTTCCATTGAATGATTAAGTAATGCATGCCCTCCTCCTGCATACATACCCTTAAGATAGAAGCTATCTGTGTGACACATCACGCATGTTAATAATGGGAAAGCAGACAGTGGCTTCCGTGAGCATAAATTTCAGTCTTTAACTTTCACAGGGACAAACCACAGAGGACTGTGATTAAACACATGAAGCTGCCTTGTACTAAGTCAGGCCAGTGGTCTAACAAGGCAAGTATTGCCTAATCTGACTGGCAGCAGCTCTCCCAGGTCTCAGGTCACCTACTACACAATTCTTTTAGTAGAAGATGCCAGAGATTGAAGCTGAGACCTTCTGCACATCGGGCAGATGCTCTGCCACTGAGCCACAGCCCTTCCCAATTGAGTAACAACTTGCTCCTTGATGAAGGGAGCTTTGACACTTGAAAGCTTACATCCTGGAAATTTTGTTGGTTGTTAAGGTTCCTTGTTTGTCCTGTATTAACCCAGTTAGTGTATGCAGGCATGGGTTTGGTTTCTGTATCAGGGGGAATGTTACCAGTTATTGAACCAGCTCTTGTAGCTGTCCTTTTAACATCAGTTTAATCTTTAGGAATTAGCAGGTGACAGCGTTTAGTACCTTGCCACAAAAATGCTTCCCCTCCTGATTTCTGCGTATCAAATCTCTTTTAATGCACAAGTGCATGCCATATCAGGTTGTTTTTTCCCCTGGCTGGCAATCCTAATTAGGGAGCTTCAACATTATCAGTGGCGAAAGATAACTCACTAGAAGAAAAAGATTCTCTCATGTGATAAGAGTACTCTAGCTCTAGTCAAATTGGGAAAGATAGCAGCTGCCTGGGTGGCAAACTTGATTTGTGTATCTTATGCACAAGCCTACAGCTATACCCAAAACTTATATACAGGCTATAAACCTTACTCAGAACAGAAGTCACATGGATTTCAATTAGGCTGTTTCACTAGTTAAATATGTTTGGAGGCCATGCCACCCGATCTTGTGCAACCCCATCATGGCTTTCCTCAGGAAGGGGTGACTGTATGCTTTGCCTCCAGAAAGCCCTAGGTTTGGGCATCTTCTGATAAAAGGGTTTCAGAGAGCCAGCAGCAGCAGAGACATTTCTTTGCCTGAGACCCTAGAGAGCTACTGCTGCCGAGCACACAGCACTGAACTAGGTGGGCCGATGGTTTGACAGTAAAAGGCAGCTTCCTATGTTTACTCAAAAGTAAGGCTGTCAAGAGTCAACAGCATTGCAGTCTTTGCAGTATATATACTTGTGTACCTGTACATCTATTCACAAAATATTCCCTCAAGCCCTAGGAGATAATACAGCCAGGGCCGGATCGAGAGAGGGCAGGGGGGGTAGTCTGCCCCCAGCGCCGCCAGGGAGGTGGTGCCAGGAGCAGCTTCCAGCTGCCAGGAGTACGTGGGTGGCTGCCTTACACCTGCCCCGCAGGACAGGGGGTGGCAGGCTTGCCACGCACCCCCTGTCCTGCAGGGCAGGCAAAAGGCTGCGTGGGGGGCTGCGAGGCTGCCCGTGTCATTCGCCTGCAGGCACAAGTAGTTTCCCAGCCCCGCACACTGCCTCTGCCGGTTCACTGCGCGGGTGGCACACTCCACCCTGCGTGATGACATCACAGAAGTGATGTCATCACGCAGCGCCAGGAGTGCACACACACTGCATGTGCAAGGGGTCCAACTAGGGTTGCCCTGGGCACTGGCAACCCTAGATCCGCCCCTGAATACGGCAATAGGGCTTTTTCTAGAGTATTAAAGCAATCACGTTGCATCTTAGTCTAGTCCTTTAATAGGTTTTTTTTTGCTCCTTCATCTTTAATTAAAAGAGTTCATTGATACCAAGTCAGACATAGAACAGTTGGCTGATTAGTCAATTAGCTATTCTGTTTATTAGTTGATTAATCAGTTGATCGGCATGAGCAAAATCTTGCAGCTTCTTATTTGCCATGCCAGAGAACTACAGAAAGGGATGAAAATGGTTCTTTGTCTAATTATTTTAGTGCATCTGCTTCCGATGCTTCTTCTAAAACAGCAGATTGGAAGGGAGGTGGGCCAGATACTATACGGATAAGAAATCTAAAGGCAGAAAAGGTTAATGCTTTTATAGCAGTGTCATAAGTTAGAGAAACCTAGGAAAGAAAATACACCTGATTGTATGTCACAATTGTTGTAGCCTTGCTTTAGCAATTTGTGCCCAAAGAACTACAGGTAGCATTTCAGTCTGCAGAATGTAACTTTCCAGCTTCCTAATCTCTCTGTGGGTTATGGCTCACCTGTGCACCACAAAATGCATGCTGTACTCCCAGGGATCTCACAGGATAAAATGGGGCTGAACTTTACATTCTGTAGTGGGAGGGAGGAATCAGCAAAAAACACCCATTTCCTTCATTGGCAGAAAATGAGTTTGGGATCCAGTGTGTCCAGTAAAAAAAAAAAAAAGGGCCACAAGTTCATACAGATGTTAAAAGAGGGAGAAAAAAACCCTGGTGGCCCAAAGAACACTCAGTGGTTGAATGATATGTTACTACTGGGGGGTGGGAAATGGAGCCAAGTAGAGTACATGAACTCCTCAGAGTAGGAAGTGGAAGGTCAAATTTCTTGTTTATTGTGGAGATTCTACTTTAGCTGCTTTCTTACAAGAAATAAACAAGAAGCAAGTAAAGTAGCCAAATTTGGGTGTGACTTGACTTAAGGACTCTATATTATGTCAATAATGGCTTATGTTTTAAAAAGGAGGGCTTTGACTCTTGGGAGAAAGAATCATACCGCTGTAAAGAAAAGACAAAGCAAACCACCGAGTCTAGTGTAGTGGTCCTTGAGCAGGTAAGTTTCTAAAAGTTCATTCATATTTATACGCTACTTTTCCCTTTGCACTGTAAAAGTCAAATCAGCTTACAGCCATTAAAATAAAATTCAAAGACATCGACGGCTAATAATTACGATAAACTCCAACAGGCACCATTCCCTGCCGGACATCAGCTATTAAAGGCTCACCTGAACAATTGCCAAGAACAAAAAGATCCAGGGCTAGCAGCCAGTCTTGGTGAACAAACTCCAGTCTCACAAAGGGCTTACTAAACCAAAGCCCAATGGAGCAGTCAGAAGGGTGGGAAGTTTATTGACTACATAAGGGATTACAAAATGATACACTCTTGAGGGTAGCCACAGGAATTGTTGAGAATTAATTACTGGGCTTGCTTCATGACTTGAAAGAATTAAAAGCAACCCACCTGCTTAAGAAGTAGTTTGAAAGCACACTGGGGATGACCAGACATGCTTCCCTATGAGAACAAACTGTCAAATATACACTATAATTGGAATGAGAGGGTTGTGTGCTGCACAGCAAATTTATCTTATGAGATTTTCTAACACAAAGATTTTTATTTATTTATGTACTTATTTATATACCCCACCTTTTCTCCCCAAATGGGACCCCTAATCTAACAGTCTAACCACTACACCACATTAGCTCTTAGGATTTAGGATTCTATGTAATTTAGGACTGCGTAAAACTATTGTTTGCAATCTTTCTTTTATTCCATGCATTTTTAAATAAAACAATCTTCTAAAGACATCTAAATCAATGCCATTATAAACAAGCAAATTATGATGCCACATATCCAACTTATTATTTCTTTGACGATTCAAAATACTGCTGGAAGATTCTTAAGGCTGCGGGAGGTCTCCAGAGAACAGGCCTTTGCCATCTTTAAAAGGAAAGAGGTGTCATACTCATAGCATGAGCTGCCTGGCTGTTACCCTGTTCTACATCTAAGAGATCTTACAGATACTCACTTATTTTAAATACAGCAGGACAGGATTTTTTTAACTAATTGCCAACTTGATGCCTTTTAATCTACCACTTTAAAATATTTTTATTAATATAGAACATGCTGTGAATTTATTAGCAAGAACAAGAAAATTGCACATATGTATTAATACCTAGAAAAGAAAGAAGATGGGGAAAACCCAACACATATTCATACTTTAATCCCAATAGACTCAAATTGGCTATTCTTATAAAGGTTGAACCACTTATCATAAGACATTGGTAGAGTTAGGCCTTCGTTAAGCAATCAATTAGAATGAGAAGTGCACTCATCATCAGTAATCAATATCTTCCTGCTGAAAATAGCAACAACAGATTCACACATCCTCCATTTCTCATAATCAATGATTGGCTAGAAGCAGCATGGCTCTCACCTAAGATTATGGAGACAATACAGAGTAATCCCTGGTTAATTATCTTACAATTTATCTAATACTATTTGATTTGATGAAGTGCATGTGCCAATAACAGTTACCACTCAAGTGGCCCTTCTTGCTGTACTTTCCAGCTTCCATGCTCAAAAAGCAGTGGACAGAGAGAAGGCTCAAATGCCTGCTAGCGAGTAGCAACCTATACCAAGCAACTGAGAAAGGAGGTGAGCCAAAGGGCAGAAAACTGTAGTCATTTTCACAAGAGTGAACCTTGAAATTGCATACCACAAGTGGTCCCTGCAACTGAAGTACATGAACTGTACTCCTTGCTGCCACCACCCAGGGACAGCCTGGAAAAATTAAAATGAGCTGAGAACAAGCTAAGCGGAGCAATCCCCCTTGGGTTGTATGATTTATGTATCATGTACTATCCAGCCACAACCAACATGACAGTCCCAGCAAAGGGCTTTCAAGGCAAATGAGAAGCAAAAATGGTTTGCCATTGCCTTCCTCTGCAGATTCCTCTTTGGAGGGACCCTGTTCAAGCCTCTACCCTACATAGCTTCTGAGATTGGGCTATCCCATATCATTCTCTTCCCCACAAGCCAGCATTTTAGGGGCCAATCAGCTTAAACCCAGGCAGTAGCTCCAAAGATATACATCCACTCACCCATTTCCGCTTACCACACTGCTGCCAATAGGTAGCACAACAGGATGTAGCCTTTGGCAAACAGTTTTTGCTTCTGAAGGATTTGAGCTAAGAAGCCACTGGAGCGCTGACAGAAACTAAACAGCTAGCCCACCCCTGCTCACTGCTTGGTAATGGTCGCAAGGAAGTACAACACACACAAACAAACAAAGACCTTACCTGGCCAAGAAACAGGTTGTTAAATGCCCAGAGGGAAAAAAGTGTCCTGATCCTATTAGAAGAGCCTTAATAGGATGTTATTTAACAGGTTAACTTCTATTTAACTTCTGTGCTATAAAAAACTTTAGATGCATTTCAGTCTCTATTAAAGGAGAAAAATTTTCTCCTCAGATTGGTGGTGACCCAAGGCTAGAAGGGGAGCTGGCTATAATAATAGACACGTGCTGTTATGAAATACTTCAAATGAAATAGAGGGCATAGCTGTATTGAGTGTGTGCACCCAGGCTTGTGCTTCCACACCAGTCCTTTATAGAAGCAGGAGTAAAATCACAGCATCATCGTTACTTCCTCGCCATGCTCTCCTTAAACATTCTACTCATGAACTTGAGGGGGGGGGAGCGGAATCTACTGGCTGGGAGGTTCCATCATCCCGCTTAAAACGGAATCTCCCCACTCAGCGGCTGCTGTAGATCTACCAGTTGGGGAGAGATCAGGGATTTTTTTTTCTTTTTTCATCCCAGCCTTCAGATTCAGTCCACACCATGCCTGTTCGGACACTGCACAGAGAATTCATCATCAAAGGAAAAAACAGGGCTAAAACTACGCATGATGAAGATAATGGGTCTCTGTTTTACTTCTAAAAATAAACAGGTTGCGCAGCTCTCATTTAGATTTGGAAGGGAGAGAACGATGTTAACTTTTACATGGTTTCTGTAACAGAAATTGACTTCCCTTACCCCACCCTATTGTTTGCACTTTAGAGGGGGAAAATAGTGATGAGCAATTCCAAGAAATTGGGTCAGCAGAGTACTTGGTTTGTTTTTTTATTTCTTACAAATTAATAAATTGTGTAATTCATTCCTGTGGATTGATGGTGATGCAGTTGTGATGCAGTTGTGGCATTGCTGCAATGTTCCTAGACTTGTCCCTGCCTCTTGTTAATGAGTTGCCTTGCTTCCATGGAGGGGGACTTTACAGGGCAGATGCAATGCATGTCTATGTGCTCAGCAGCACTCCTGAAATACATACATCTGTTTTCTCCTATCAACCTGTCAGTCACTAGTTAAGAATATAAGGCTGTTTTTCCCCTCCACGTCAGCTAAATAATGGAAACTTCTGTACAAGATGCTGATTGTATTCCATTTCTCGACTCACCCAGTAAAGCTATACAAATGCTACTTAAAAATTCACGCACTCAGGAAAGAAAAGCATGTGATGTCATTGCAGAGGCAGCAGAACTGTCTCTTGCTATCAGCTCTTTATGGGAAAAGAAAGCTGTTAACATATTTGATGGCATCAAGTGCTGTTCGTCAACATGTCAAGCGGAGCCTGGTTTGAGGCTTCATGCTTGCTTACTGAATGCAGAACCATATCTCCTTCAAGCCTGCTGTTCATCTAACACTTGAGAAAACCCAGCTGTATCCAAGACAGATTTAAAGCCATGGTGATGAAACATCAAAATACATTATGATACCAGCATTGGAGCCCCCATCACCATGAGAAAGAGGGCTCATGGTCCCTTGCAGACCACTCACATTTTTTCTTATACTTTTAAAGGAAATGTAGGATATAAGTGTAATAGATAGCGTGTTCACAGGAAATTTGAAACAGATTCAAACCCTTCTAAGCCCTGTAAGGAAACTATCTTGTCCCTGTCTTTTTCTTACTTCTTTAATAGTTCAGTTCAGACTTTGGTTCTGATAGATGCCTGTATAGTCGTCATGACTTCGCAGTTTCAGATCTGGAACTGAACTATGCAGGTACAAAGAGATCCAAATGTCAAGATCTTGCATCTACATTGCATCATTCTTGAATGGGAATATGCGCACTGTCCTTGATTGGTTAATTGGGATCAGGCTAGTTGTAACTGTTTTGAATAAAACAAGGGTCCTCGTTCTAGCTCGCACCCTGATTTCCACCCCCCCATCCCCCTTTGATTCCTTTTGACTCTGTATGATTGCTGAAGGAAATCCACTGCTGCATGGGCCATTTTCACACACACCCTGGAAGATCGCGCAAACTCATGGCATGAAGCATCTTCCTAGCATGATCTCCCAGCACAATCCCCTTTAATGGCCCGATGACGTCAGGAAAAGGGCCGTTAAAGGGGCTCAAGCCAGGAAATCATGCTAGGAAGAAGCTTTTATGCAGTGAGTTTTGCGTGATCTTCCGGGTGCGTGGCTGTGTGAAAACGGCCATGCTTTTGTGCTCTGGATTGGTGTCACTTGGATTGTTTCTGGACCTTTAGATTTTGGAACCATTCGGACTCTCTTGTTTTAGTCTGAAAAGTAACCTTGAGCTGATAGACTGGAAGTCTGTTTAAGTGTGTTAGTTTAGTTATCTTAACTTGTTAGTTTAGTTATCTAAACTCTTGTTACTCAAACTTTTCTTGTCTCTTGCACATTTCTATGTCTGTATGTTTTTGCACTTTTGTTAATAAACTCCTTTGTGTCTATACTTGTGTGTTCTTTGGGAGTTTTAAAGTGTCAACCTTAATCTAGTACTTTGGCTCATTTGGCTACAAGCTACCCAATAATTGTTTTGGAAATCAGCCTGTGATGTCCTACTCTGCAGGGCTGATATCTTAGTTAAAACCTGGTAGGGCTGGGAACTTGCCCCTCCGTTCCACAGCTTAGGGTTTAGTCAGAGAGGCTGGTGGCAGTGAACCATTACCCTGGAAGTGAGAACTCACTCCCATTTTTTTGTGTTTTGCTCTGGACCTCCCACTCCTGGTGGTTTGTGGATACAGCCACATGTGCAATTACCATCAATCAAAAGAGCTGCATTTACATCCATCCCTAGCAATTTGGCTTGTAGTTCAAGGAGTCTCACAGCTTACCTGTTACTCCAGTGTAGCTGTTTTAAGGTGGAATCAATGGACTCAGATGGATGCAACTCTGCTTAGGAATAATTTCAGTGTATACACGATGACACTTTTAAGACTGGTATGGAAAGTGAGTCGGAGTTTAAATGCAGAGGAACGTGCCATGCAGAAACTCAGCAAATAATGCGTGGAGAACAGAAACAGACGAAGCTTCATTTGAATCTTCCTGGCCTTTTTTGTTTCATTTGAAACAAAAAAGGCCAGGAAAAAGTTGTTGGCAGCCATAAAGAGTACAATGTGGTACATTGAATATTTTTCAAAATTAATAAACTCTTTTTTTAGTGTTTAATTTTTTAACAGTTTACCAAATTCACATAGCAGTTTTAGCATATTCATGCTATGTGCATAGCATGTACATATCCTGGGACTCTAATACTTCTCAAACCACATTTCCAGACATACTCCCTTGCATCAGTTGTGCTGCTCAGACAGCCTTCTCCTATCGGTACCCTCGCCTCGGATGGTCTGTTAGGCAAAAGTCAGGTCATGGCCATTGCCTGTGGTAGGTCCATTCCTCTGAAACAGAATGAACGCAGCAAGAGTCTTCAGATATCACGTTCAAAAAGGCTGTCCCAGAGGGCATTTGGTGGAGGGTAAACTGGCCTGGGCTGTGCTTTTAACTGTGTGGTTATTAGCTTTTAACTTGTTTGATACTTATAACTATGTCCTTACAGCATTGCAGTTTTTGGGTTTGTAGAGAACAAGTAGGAGTGAAATATTTTAAATAAATAATTTTTTTGCTATGAACATGTGAAGCTGCCAGTAATTGATTACTCATGTGCTGCTGGACATCGAAATCATAGAAATATACTAACCAAAGTAGGCAGAGGTCTGTGAGGTTATATTGCATCCATAAATCTGTTGGACCTATAAATATGAAAGGTGATGGTAAAGTGCCCCAAAGAACCAACGAAACTGCCCCAGCATATGCCATGTTAGAGATAGGGTGGGGTTAATCCATTACGATTGCTTACATCTGTTAACTGTGCGGGATTAGTCAGAAGTTGTACTCAGCTTCCTAGAGATAAACAGGTCTCATCTCTTAGTTGAGCAAGCAAGGAGCAAAACATAACAACTTGATTCCAAACCTTTACAGGGTTCAAGGGTCTTACGCTGAAAGCATTTCCTGACATTGCAGCAAATGGCTCCGGAATGATAGACTCTTGTGAATCTCCATTAGTGTGCTGGAACCATGTGCATGCCTAGAGCATGCAATCACATTTACGGGCTGAATTTTACAGTAATAAAGAGATAACATCTAGGGTAAAGAGTAAAATTGTTTTTTCTTTCAGTATAATGGAAATATTTTTTTTCCATTGAGTTGCAAAAGCATCTATGGAAAAGCAAATGAGAACTATATACTCCATGTGTTTGCAATAACTGAAATACTGCAACTTATATGATGATTCAGTGCTTCACATTTACCACTAATGTCTCTGCAATGTAGAATTTGCTGGTAGTGCTTTATTTGATTTTTATCTTTACATACAATGAAGCAGATCCACCTGAGAGATCTTTGGGTTCTAAAGAATTTTGCCTGATGATTGTTTTAATAACAAGAATTAAGGAATTTCACACCCTGATCTGGGCCGATTCCACACTACCTTAGCTCCCGCTTTTCTTGTGCAATGATTGCTCCATCTGTTATTGCGCATTCTTCGCTTGTTTGTCCACATCACCCTTTGAATAGCGCTTCTCCTGCGCAATCCGTTGATCACATCCCCTTCCAAAAAGACGAGTAAAGGGGTGGGAAAAACCCGAACAGCTCCGCGGGTTTTTTTTTTTTAAAAAAAGGACAAATTGACGCTATATCGACGAGTAAGCATCCTGGTTCAATGGTACAACGACACCATTAAGATAATATATTTTAAAAAATCACCCGAGACACTTACGATGAGCGCTAGGAACATCACAGCCTGCATGCTGGTTGAAATCATCCGGGAATGGGTGAGCAGTCACGATCACCTACAGCAGCATCTCACAGCAGAGCTTCATTTTGTCTTTGGAAAATTGAAATCTGTGCCTAACTTGTCGGCACAGTCCGTGTCGGGGCATAACATGAGCCATGATTTCAGTATCATGTGGATGCCCCCCCCCCAATATATAAATTGAATTAACATATGAAATTGTTCCTCTGATATTTGAGGTCTGCCCGCTTTTTTAAAATAAGATTAATATGATGAGATGTCGCCATATCGACACGGTACTCTTATTTTTTAAAAAAAAGGGGTGGGGACAATTGGGAGGCGGGTCAAGAGAGGCTCGGAATTCAACGGAGGGCAGTTATTCATCAAAAGATAACCCGCGGCGAAAGTGCAATGGGCTGTGGCGACGCCATGGCAAATTAATGACGGCTTTGGAGACAATGCATGTGAACAGATGAAGGAATGGCGCTGCAGAAGTGAAAAACTGCCGCAAGAACAACGGTAGTGTGGATTCGGCCCTTGATAGCTAAGGTTTGCCTAATCTTGTCAGATCTTAGGAGCTACAGGTCAGCTTTGGTTAGTAATTGAATGGGAGACCCTCGGGGTGCAGAGGCAGGCAATGGCAAATGACCTCTGTTAGTTTCATGCTTTGAAAACCCCAGCAAGGGTCACCATAAGTCGGCTATGACTTGACAGTACTTTCCACCACCACCACCACCAAGGAATTTCACAGTGTTGCAAAGTAGTACCCACAATGGGGAAATCAAGAGAGCTGCTTCTACTCCTTCATAACTCTGGTGATAGTCCAAGGAATCCAGGCAAGCAATCTGAGAAGAGTTGGTGGGTTTCCTTCAGGTCTGTGAGAGGGCTGATTTATCTTCCCATTGAAAAGGAAATAACTTAAACACTTCAGTAATGTTAAGGATATTTGCTTTGCTTTCCATTTTTCCTCCACTGACATAACAGCCAGGGAAGATTTTCTTTTCTTCTTGGAGGACAGCCAGCAGTTCTCCAGCAAATAATACAAATGCTGTGCAATTAGATAAGGGGAATCCTCAGAGGAAACGTTTAAAAAGTCTGGAAGGTGTTGAACTCATTACTGATGACGCTGTAGTTCATGGGAATTTTAAGCACATCAGGATAGAAATCTGAGGGCCAAGCTACACACTACACCCAATATGTACCATGTCAAGGGGTACAAGGACAGACTGGCAGACCGATGTACATTGGGGAAACTCGCCTTAAGAAGCCCTCATTCCCTAGGCACTGTGAAGGAGTGCTGTGAGGGGACAGAGGAAGCTTCCGTCCTACCCCACTTTCACCAGTGAAAAGGGAAGTGGGGGTTGCCCCTTTTCTCTGGCTCCCATTGCCCAAGGAAGGTCTTGTGGCCTGGCACGTGTTGGACATATCGTGTAGTTACAGCCGAAAAGCTCTGCTGAAAGATAAAGGCAGAACAAACAAATGTAGCAGAGAGAATAGAAGTTAAATGCTGCTCCAATACAAATGGTTTAAGAACAAGTAAACTGCTTTGGTTATGTTCTAGAAAATATCAGACCAGACATGGTATAAGCAATAAAAGAGCTAAAGATTCATTTCCCCAACAGATATTCAACATTAGAAATGGTAACCAACGTATCAATATTTATACCAGGAGTTACCAAGCTTTTCTTTAATGAGAGCTACTTCTGAGTTATGAAAAATATCCTGAGCTACTCCCACCTCTACCGCCCCCCCCCCAAGAGATTACCAAGTTTTGTTCTGGCCTAAAAATAGTTTATGGACTAAGAACAGCAGCAGAAATTATGCTTTATGCTATGAGGTAAGCAGCAGAGAAATCCTATGTAACAAAAGCTTGAAAAAAACACCTGTTTATTTTCCATGATCTTTTCCTGGGTCTGCTAGGAGAAGCACTAACTACTTTGAAGCAGACAGCAAACTACCAGAACAAACTAGCTGCTGGAGGGGCAGAAATCACAAAGTCTCTGTGAGAACTGGGAGAAAAGGACAATGGCTAGCATTGGATTTTGTTCCTAATAGATCTTGCCAGACCAACCTGGTTTCCTTCTTTGATCAAGTGACCAGCTTACTGGATCGGGGGAACTCTGTTGACATGATTTATCTGGATTTCAGTAAAGCTTTTGATAAGCTCCCCCATGACATTTTGATGGGGAAACTGGAAGACTGTGGACTGCACTATAGGACAGTTCAGTGGATAGGGAACTGGTTAGAGGACCACACTCAAAGAGTGGTGGTCAACGGTGTTTTGTCAGATTGGAGGGAGGTGTCCAGTGGGGTGCTGCAGGGCTCGGTTTTGGGCCCGGTACTTTTCAATATTTTTATCAATGATCTGGATGAAGGAGTGGAAGGGCTGCTCATTAAATGTGCTGATGATACCAAATTGGGAGGAGTAGCAAACACCCAAGAAGATAGAATTAAAATTCGACAAGACCTGAATACTCTGGAGAAGTGGGCAGCTGTGAATAGGATGCAATTCAACAAAGACAAGTGCACAGTATTACATCTGGGCCACAAAAATGGGAAGCACAAATACTGGATGGGGGATACACTTCTGGGCAGTAGTATAGGTGAAAGGGATCTTGGGGTAAGAGTGGACTATAAACTAAATATGAGCAGGCAGTGTGATGCGGTGGCAAAAAAGGCTAATTCAATCTTGGGTTGTATCAAAGGGGCCATAGCGTCGAAATCGCAGGAGGTCATAGCCTCTCTCTATACTGCCTTGGTCAAGCCGCACCTGAAGTATTGTGTGCAATTCTGGAGGCCTCACTTCAAAAAGGATGTGGACAAAATCGAGAGGGTGCAGAGGAGAGCGACGAGGATGATCGGGGTCTGGAGACTGAGCCCTACAAGGAAAGGCTGAGGGCCTTGGGAATGTTTAGTTTGGAGAAGAGGAGGTTGAGGGGGACATGATTAAATATTTGAAAGGCTGTCATTTGGAGGAGGGCAAGGAGCTGTTCCAGTTGGCAGCAGAGGGTAGGACCTGAAGCAATGGGCTTAAATTACATGCACAAAGGTACCGGCTGGATATTAGGAAAAACTTTTTCATGGTCAGAGTAGTTCAAAAGTGGAATCAGCTGCCTAGGGAGGTGGTGAGCTCCCCCTCACTGGCACTTTTCAAGAAGAGGCTGGATGAATATTTGTCAGAGATGCTTTAGGCTGATCCTGCACTGGGCAGGGGGTTGGACTAGATGGTCTGTATGGCCCCTTCCAACTCTATGATTCTATGATTGGGAATCTGGACAACATCTTCCAAAATATGAAGGCCATCATCTAAACATAACTAAAACATGGCAGTTTTTTTAAAAAATGGCATTACCAGTAGAAGCCTCACAAGCTGCAACTAGAGCAGCAGGTCTGCTGCAAAAAGTTGATCCAAGATATATGCATCATAAATTTCTTATCTTGGCATCATCAATGCATGACTGCAATGCACAGCTCTGAAACTCCAAAGATATGACTTAAAGGTAAAATCGTATTCGCTTGGAAAAGAGATCTGTACTGTAGATCTTCTGTTTCACAATTTCATGAAAATACTTGATTTCAAAGAGGAAAGGATCCTGGAAGAATAAATCTATTTGATCCTTCAGCATTTACCAGTGTCTGAAAAACTGCAGTTGAAATAGCATATACAGCAATGCTGCATTACTTTTCTACAAGAAGCCATAAGTATAGCATGGTCCATGTGTAAACAATACACTTCCAAGGTTAAGTTGAGATTTTTAAAATATTAGAATCAACCTGTCTATATTAAATGATGTTCAAAGGAGAGATTATAGTGACTCCAAAGAGATGCCCTCAGAGATGCTGAAAAGGATGTCAGCTACTAGTCACAACACTGTCTACTTCAATTTGATTACTTCTGTACAAATGTTACTTTAAAATGTCACAACTACTATAAAACATACCTGTAACTGTAAGCAGTATAAAAAGTCACACAAAGGCAATATTTCCTAGGCATGACTTTTATTTATTTACTTCATTTATATCGCACCTTTCTCCCTAATGGGGACCCAAAGAACCTTACACACTTCTCCTTTGTTCCATTTTATCCTCACAACAACCCTGTGAGGTCAGACTGAGAGCATGTGACTAGCGCAAGGTCATCCAACTAGTGTCTCTATAAGACTGCAGATTTGAACCTTGGTCTTCCAGATCCTAGTCCAACCTGAGTCACTCACTGGTTTTGAACAAAAACCTCAGACAATGGTTCTTGGTAGAATTCTAAAGGTTTGTACAAAAATCAGGTTCTGCAGATACAACCATGCTACTCGTAGTGTAATGTACCAGTTGAAAAATTCAGTTAGGTAGCCATGTCTGTCTGCAGTGGAACAGCAAAATTTGGGTCCAGTAGCACCTTAGAGACCAATAAGACTTTCAGAGGATAAGCTCTTGAGAGTCAAAGCTTCCTTGCCCCCCCAGTCGGAATAAAAGACAGAAACTGTGCTGGGATATAAAACAGGGCCACTTTATTAATTAACACAATATAACATAACCTGTCATTTCGACAAGGGATCTAACTGCGGTACAGGTCAAGCCCTGGGGTCCCCACCGGACCTCCACCTTGACCTGTCTGGGTGACCCCCGCTGCCCCGGGGGTGTTCCATCCAAAGGATGGCTGGGACCCGGTGGCCAGGCATGTGGTTCGCCTTCAAAGCACCAACCCCCACTAGCCGTGGAGCCTGGGGGCAGCCTTGTCAGGGTTTTCCACCAGGCAGTCTGCCCTCACAGCTGGCAGCCATACAGCTTCACCAGCTGCTCCTGACAGACCTCCAATTCCCAACTAATGGGAATGTGCCAAGGGGGTCACCGGCCCGCTCAATTTATCCTACCTGCCACTGCTAAGGGTCAAGCCTCTGCTTAGACCCTAGCACCCCACAGGTGGCTTATGGCCATCCTGAGCCCTTGCCGCAAATCCTCCAGGAAGATGTTATTGCCACTCACGGACAGGTGGACCCCATTGCTACGATAGAGGTCAGCCACCTTGGCCTTAATAACGGGATGTGGCAGATATATTCCCAGCCCCCGGCCTAAAGCCTTCTCCAAGGCTCTATTGGCTCTATGTCATGCCCGTTCGATCCCAGCTGGGTCCAAAGCTTCCCGCCGAACACGGCGTGGAAGTATCATGGACCACATAATAAGCGTGACAGGGCAATGCTCCTTAATAAGCCACAAGTCGACCTCCACCTGCAAAGAGAGGGCCTTACCCTTTACAAGGCCCAGGTCATTGCCACCGAGGTGGATGACCAGGATGTCCGGCTGAGGACCGCTCCTTCCCTCCAAAAGGAGGGGCAAGAGAACAGGCCACCTCAAACCCCAGTGACCCTGCCATTCCACTGTGGCCCATTGGCTGAGGCCCAACTGCGAGCTGAACCGAGTCTTCTTTGCCTGATGAGCAGCCCAGAAGACCACACTGTGGCCGCAAATCAGAACCCTCTTCCGTGCGCAGCTAGCCACGGCACCTGAAAAGAAACCACAATCAAGAAGTGTTCACCCAACAGCCCAAAGGGTGAATATAAGACCGAAAGGCTGCAGACCGCCAATGCCCCAGTTTCTGTATGACTGGCCCAGGGTACCCCATAGCTGTGGCCGTCGAAGCAGCCCCGATCCTGAAAGAATGAGTTCCGAATCTCTCACCCATCAAACCCAATTCCGCCAATGTCTTTCCTGTAACTGACCAGAACTGATATTTGGTCAGCGGGGAGCTGTCCTTGAGCTGAAAGAGTGGCCCGTCACCCTCTCCCCGTGCGGCTACGTAGCTCCACAGTGCACTGACCGGGCACAAGCCTGGTTCAGCACATGGGCCCAACCGAAGCAATGACCCCTTACCCTTCTGGTCAGTCTTAGACCTACAGACCCTGAGGGTGACGTCATCACCCACGAATTTGAGATCCTGCGCCATCAAAGCGCAGCCCAACCTATCAGCCCGGGACAGGGCCACCAGCTCGCTGACCCTAAGCACTCCAAAAAACGTGGTGAGGGCGGCTGCATGGAACAGTGCTGACTCAAACTCCGAGCGGCATACCTTAGTCCAGATTTGCCCCAAGCCCCTAAGAATAGCCGGGGAAATTGGCTCCCTGTCATCCCTGTGTAGCCCAACTTCACAGGACCATCCCGCCAGCATTTTCCGCAAATGGAAATCACCAGTCATGTCCACCATCCCCCTGGCCTTGCTGGCAAAGACCAAAGCTGCCAACTGACCCCTAATGGACTTAATGGCCAAACCCTTACCTTTCTGCGACACGCAGAAATGCATAAGGTGCCTGACCAGGATGGGCCATACCTGCTGTAATCCTGAATCCCTTCTAAAACCCGCAAACTGGTGCACCGCCCGATCATATGACCGCCGCAAGCTGGGGGCAAGTGCCAATTGAATGGCCCTCTCAGCCTCTAGCCTCCAAGGTTCCACTGCTCCAGTGGCATCACGGCCGGTGCAGCGTCCGCCTCGGGGGCAAGCTGCCGAAATCAGCAGATCTGAAAGCGAGACAGAGCATCTCCCACACTATTGTCCAACCCAGGGATGTGCCTAGCCATGAACAGGATATTCAGTCTCAAGCACTGAAGTGTGAGAGCCTGGACTAACCTCATAACCCTTGCTGACCAGGATGTGAGGGACCGAAGGACGTGAACCACTGCCTGGTTGTCACACCAAAAGTGGACAAAGTGGTTAGCCAGTTCATTCCCCCACAAATGCACCGCCACCAGGATTGGGAACAGTTCCAGGAACGTAAGGTCCCTGCACACACCTCTGTTGATCCAGAGCGCTGGCCAACGCTCAGCGCACCAGTGCCCATGAAAATAGACACCAAACCCCAGAGATCCTGCAGTGTCAGACAAGACCTGCATGTCAGCTGCTAAAATGAAGGGTTCCCTCCAAAAGGAAATCCCATTGAAGTCCCGGAGGAATACCTCCCAGACTTCCAGGTCTGCCCTCATTCCCCTATTGATCGTAAATCGGTGATGAGGGAGACGCAAACCCCCCATGGCGTCACACAGGCACCGGAGGAAGGCCCTCCCGGGCGCCACCACCTGACAGGCGAAATTCAGATGCTGCAGCTCCCATAACGTGACCTTCCTCCTATCCTTAAAGAAGGCAAGCCGTGTCCGAAGGTTACAAAGCTTCTCGGCCGGTAACCGGGAGGTCTGCCGGACCTTGTCAAGCTCTGTCCCTAAAAGGTGACGGTGGTAGCCAGGCCCTCGGTTTTCTCATGGGCAAGAGGAACTCCCAACTCATCCGCCAAGGCAATAAAGCCAGACAACAGGTGATGACATTACCCCCCCCCACGGGGTCCCATGAAGAGGAAGTCATCTAAATAATGGGCCATGGCCCAGCACTGTAGCCGTGACCTGAGGGCCCATTCAAGAAACGAGCTGAAGCATTCAAATGCTGCACATGAAATAGAGCAGCCCATAGGCAGTGCCCTATCCATATAAAACTGGCCCTCAAACGAGAAGCCAAGCAACTCAAAGTCATCTGAGTGGACAGGTAGAAGACAAAATGCAGACTTAATGTCGTATTTTGCCATCTCCGCTCCTACCCCGCATTGACGCACAATCCTGACCGCCTGGTCAAAGGAAGTGTATCTGACTGAGCACATGTGCTCCGGTATGGCATCATTCACCGACTCACCTCTTGGATAGGACAAACGGTGTATGAGCCTGAACTCCCCTGCTGCTTTCTTTGGGACTACACCTAAAGGTGAGATTCTCAAACAAGGGACGGGGGCGGGGGGGGTTGGGAAGGGACTCAGAACCCGCCCCTCTAAAAATCCTTAAACTATTTTATTCTGCACAACCTCCTCCATGCCCACAATAGAACGCAAATTGGCGGAAATGAAGGGGGCCCGTGGGCCCTGGAATGGGATCCTAAAACCAAACCGGAAACCATCTAACAGAAAACGCGCTTCAAGGTGCTTGGGGTAATTCAACAGGAGGCGTTCAAGAACCCTCAGGTTTATAGGGCTGGGGCCCTTTTCCAGCCGAGGCTGGGGGACCTCCGCCTCCACCTCCACCACCACGTTTGCCCACCTTTCTGGACTGCCGGGGGCAGGAAGTGAATGGATGGGGGCCTCCACAGAGAGGGCACTGGTGCTTAAAATTACACACTTTTCTGGAGCACACCCCCTGGGAGCTAAAGTCCCAGCACAGGAGCTGGGGTTGAACCAGCTGCCCCGCGGGTGCGTGGGTGCCCTGTGTATTCTGACTTCTTTGCACTAAATGACCACTATCAGAACGATCACCCATGTTTGGTTTGGCGGGGGACATGACCTGTAGCCACAGCTGCTGGTGTATTCTGTCCCACTGCCACGTCGGGTTGAGGGCAGCACGCATACGGAATTCCTTGTCATATTGCAGCCAAGCTGCCCCAACAAAGTCCGTATGCCCTCTGTAAATGATGTCAATGTACTGAAATAACTGAGCCGCCTTCCAAGGCTGGGCCCTGGCAATAACGCCTGCATAGATAAGCATGCCGGGAAGCCAGTTATGCCAGTTACGCTCTATCTTTCTGCGCTTCAACCTCTCCTTATCACGGTCATCTAGATCCTCCTTATCCTTTTTTCCCCTAAATAGGAGATTGAAAACATTGACATACTCCCCCCGGAGGATCTTTTCCCTAGTAGCAGGCGTTAAGTGGTCCCCAAGTGGCATAGCAGTATCCCCAAAAGGCAAGGCCCCAAAGGGAACACAGCCATAGCCGTGGATCCCCGCAGCTGGAAAACCCCATGGGTAATAACCCCACCGAGAAAATTGGCTCAAGAAGGGTTGAATCCCCAGCCCTGGGGGGGAGGGGGACTGCACAGTTGAAGGACCAGCCACCTCGCTACTAGGACCCTGCAATGTAGGCCATATCCCAGGCGACCATGGGAGGTTGACACCCTGAAATTGAGGGGCAACCCCTGGTGTTAAAGCCGTGTGCCCAGGGGTAGCAGATGGGAGAGCCGTTGCCTGCCCCCACTGCCCCCAAGGCCAAGAGCCAGTTGGCAATGGCGCAGCCACCTTACCCTCTCCTTCCAGGGGTTAAATCGCCACTGCCACCTGTGCAGACTCTTCCAGCCAGCTTGTCTCCACTGTGCTGTCATGTTCCACCGTCGTGCCTTCTGCCGCTGGCACCACGCTGCCCTGCTCACTGCCTGGTGAAGCACCTGCACTTTCAAGAGCAGAAATCCTATTAAGGACCTCCCTATGAAAGGTAGCAGATGAAGCCGAAAGTGCCGCACGAGTCCGTTTCGCCCTGCCCGGGGCAGGGCTCCCTGCTCCCTTAGCTTGTTCCAGGGCTGCTAAATGTGCCAGGATTTCCTGCCTGCTCTGTGTTTCACCTTCATCCTCCGATGATGATAACACCGGGGCTGGCCGTTTAGCTTGAGGGCGCCTTATTGGCTGTTTGCCCTTGGAGGGCCCTTTCCCCTTTCCAGGCATAATATACCCCCTCTCAAATTAGCCGCCCAGCCACAATGAGGCCGCCACTCAGCACCAACTGCACTTAGAATGCGGGACCCAGCCCTAATCCCAGCAATTGGGGGGGTGGGGAGGAAAGGCCCTACAAGCCCAGCAACTACGCTTTGAGGTACTTTCACTTTCAATGCACGTCCTTAAAAGCTCTTTCACTTTCATTGCCACGTCACCCAATAACCCAGGGGCTTACAGATACTGGCAGGGGGGGGTATCCCCTGTGGCTACTTGCCTCCACTCTACCGTAGTGAACTTACTATCAGGCCAGCAATCCGCACTAGGAAAGGGGTGCCAAGACACAACCCCCCCCCACCACAAATCTCTGGTTCCCACAATGTGGTTGCTCAGCCCCTCAACCGCTGCCAGCCACCCCTACACCCAAAAAGGGGGGAAGGGGGGTTATTACCAAACAGGGGGGAGGTTCGATGCAACATCCCCCCCCAACCTACCAAATCCCCAAGGTGGCGTTAAAGCCACGGTGGTGCAAAGCCGCGGCAGCACGAAGCCGTGCTGAAAAGATGCAGGCCCCGAGACCCAGGTGCCCGGCCGGCGAGCCGGAGGCAAAGCCACCAACGGTGCTCCCGCTGCGAAACGCAGTGACAGCCAAACACTCCCTGCGGCGCTGAGCTGAAAGCCGCAGCTGCCCGCCGCTACTTGTCACCGCGCCGCCGAATTGCTGCTGCTTCCTCCGCTTTGCTGCTCCCGGGCCAGCCAACCAGGCCCCAACAGCCGGTGCCTCGGCCCACGGAGAGCTGGAGATCCTTGAGCCTTTATATCCTAGTCAGGACATGGGTGGAATGAAGCAAAGAAGGGAGTTAGCAGGTAAAGGTGCAATGTAGCTTGATGAGAGCAGAAATTAACATCTGCAGTGAGATAAGAATCAGACCAGGGGGTTCCATTGTTTTAAACTTGTAAATGAATGCAAGTCCAGCAACCTCACATTGTAATCTGCCCTTGAAGCTTCTTTGTTTGAGGAAACCCCTTTTAGGTCAGCAATCAAATGTCCTGGAAGATTCAAATGTTCTCCCACTGGTTTTTGAGTGTTGTGATTTTTAATATCAGATTTATGTCCATTTATTTTATTGCATAGGGAATAACCTGTTTGTCCAATGTAGAGAGTGGAAGAGCACTTTCTTGACCAGGTACTTTCTATCTTTTGCCCCAAATACACAGGCTTGGTAACCCAGGACATCCTGTTGTCTCTGGCATAGGTACCACCTTTGTTGGAGTGTCTGGATACATGGATTCAGTTCTCAGACTCTATGCAATCAATGTTCCCAATTATGGGCAAGACTTCAGATTTCCTGAGAAACATACAATCTGTTGACAATCTTCCAGGTAACACTATTTTGGCCACCATGGACGCTGAGTTTCTATACATGGACAAAGATAGAATACAAGCCGTTAGGAACACTATCTCTGAAAAGACCACAGCTGATCTTGCTACCAAGCTCTGCCAGTTTGTCCTTACCTGCAATTACTTCAGATTTGGTCAAGATTTATTCCTTCAGATCAATGGCACAGCCATGGGCATTCGCAAGGTAACACAAAGAAATAAAACAAATACCTCTTACTTAGATTTATGTTCTGTCATGATTTGCCAGATTTTGCCATGGGCAAATATTTTTAGAATAAAAGCTTAGTGATTTGTGTCTCAGAATTCAAAATGTAGGGTTATTATACTACACTTGCTCTTAGCCAAAAGACTGAGATGCAATGTAATGTTATTTAGATCTGACATTGCGTTTCATACCATTTGATAGAACAGCTTCCTGAAAGCATCCAAAGTTATATTTAAACTTGGAAAGCAGAGAGTTTCAAAGTCAGTGAGTGTCATTAAACATCTAATTTCATTAAACAACATTACTGTGGTTTCTGGAAAAAAGGAAATTGGCAGCCACAGTACAATGTACAATACAATTGATTTAAGGAAAGTGGAACCTTCTGTGATATCATGACCTTTAGAAAAGCTTGATGGATAAAATTAACTCTTTGAAAATGTACAAAAGAGCAACCAATTTTTTAAAAAATATATGATTTATGGAATAATGTAGTATCATGATCTCTGCATAACCTACAAATATTTTGATTTTGTTCCATTAAAACTTGAACTCTCTAAAGCATAATGTGTTTGTACAGAAGTAGGTTTTCCACCTGAATTGCCCTTAACATATCTGTATTAGTGCCAAACATGGATATAAAGCTGAAATAGCAGATATGAATGTATTTTATTTGTAAAAATGTAACAACTTCTGTTAATATATTTTGGAGTACTGATTTTCTTTTTTAATGCATCTCATTTTCTTAGATGTGAATGTGTCTTGTTCTTGCAGAGTAAAAATGCATTAAGTGTCAAACAGTAATATTCTCCAATTCCTTCTATTCTCCCAAGCACTTTCAGATTTCATGTCTCTCAAGATTCTGAATTTTAAAGGTATTTATACTAAACAGACTCCTTTAAAAAAAAAAGCAAGCACACAATGTCTCCATGATGCTTAGGCACCATTAACTAAATTGAATGTCAAGAATTTACTGCCTAGAATGAATTGAGAGATAATATCGTAATTACTATCATTAGCTGTGATTGATGCCTAGGAATAGTTTATTAGTGCGTGTTTTGTCTCTCTAAACAACTGAAAGATTATTCTTTCCATTAATCTCACCTTTCGTTTATATTATTTCCTCTCATTTTAGAGCCAGAAAATATTACATAAAAGGATTGAGTCACGCAAGATGAAAGGGGGGAAAGGGAAAACCCTAAATAACATGGACACTTTGAGAGAGTTAATGCATTATTCTCAGATTTTTGACTTCCTCGTCAATCTTGATATGTGATCTTATCCTTCACCACCCAACTTTTCTTTCTTAAGATGTTGTTGGCAGTTATAAAAAAAAACCTCTTAATGTTGACATTATTTGGTTTTTGCATTGAATTTGCCATCCAAAAGATAAATATATCACTCTTTAATAGCAAAGGCCTGAACATATAGCCAAATCTATGCAGATTCAGTTACCATTTATGGTTTTGTGAACCTGGAAGAACCCCCAGGTTTGGAGAAAATTCTGACTTTAGAAGCAAAAATAATTATGGGTTAAAAGAAAACAAACCATGTGTGGACGTTGTAAAAAGCAAAGCAACAAGTTTAGTGTCATTTTGGGTTGCTGGAAGAACCTAACATACCACTCAAAAAGGAGACAAGGGGGACCCAAGGAGGAAAATCTGAGCCAATGTGGCAAACGGGAAAACTAGAGCCAGTGAGAGAAATAAAAGTGGCAAAGGGGAGTTGGAGCTGGTGGAGGAGAGGAGATGGCAATCGAGAACTGATGCAAAGGGTTGGGGGTGGTGGTGATAATGAGTCCACCTGCAGGTCACTTCAACCTGACATAGTCCCAGCTGTCTTCCACAACAGCTGTCTCTATCCAGTTGTCGATCTTACTCCTTCCTCTTCATCTTCTTTCCTTCACTTCACCTCCTCTCTGCTGCTCTCTCATGCTCTCCCTCTCCTCCACTCCACCACACTCCTATACAGCCCACCAGACCCTGTGGGTGGACTTCCCTTATATCCTTTTCCTCATTCCTGGCTCCACCTGCTAGCCACACCCCTTGTTTGCCCTCTAGCCCTGGCCTTGGCTGCCTCAAGCAGCTGCACCTGGGGCAGCTAGTCTGGCTGCTGTGGGCAGCTACAGCTGTGTTCTCTTGGTTGGCTGCCAAGCCTCCTCTGCTCCGAGCTTCAGGCCCCTGGGCAGCTACAGCTGTGCTCTCTTGGCTGGCTGCCAAGCCTCCCCTGCTCAGAGCTTCCAGCAGCCTCAGCTGGTCCCTATTATTCCCTTCCTCCCTGTTTGCAGGTTGGGGTGTGGCCCTGTTCTGCTTCTGCTGCCTTTCCTTCCCTGCCAGTAAGGTTGCTGTTTGGCTGGCTGTCCCTATCACCTGTGCCTTCTCCCTCTGTCCTGGTCCCCTCCTGGCTGTCCTTACTGCCCCCATTGGGGCTTTTAACTTCCCACTGGAGGGTGGGACTAGCTGGCTTCCACCTGCCCCGCCTGACCCTCTGGGGCTTCGAAGCTGCTCTGCTCTCCTGTGGCTGGTGTGTCTCTTTCTCCCCTTCTATTGTTGGTCTGCACTGGCTCTGAGTGTCCGTTGGGGTGTCTGGATAGTTGTCCCCCAACTGACTCCCATCCGCCCTTCTTGGTAAGTCTGGGGGCTGAGCCTCACACTCAGGACAAGAAGAAAATGAGATTTCCTCTCCCCTCAAAGGTCCCTGTGTCATTTAAACTGACGACTGCTAGCAGGGCTAGATTACACACGACATATAACATCAGTTCTTAAAGATGGCAGCTGGTGGAGGCTAGTTACCTGTTCATTGCCAGTCCCAAATCAAGGTTCCACTTGTAATTCATAAAGTAGTGGTCTTCAGTGCATAACTCAGAAACCTCAGATGAGTCTCAGAGCAATACCTGATGGGTCACAAGCACCATTTTCTTTGCTGCTTTTTGGAAAGATTTGCTGCTAGTGCATATGCATAGAAAGCAAGGGGTGCCTTTCTTTGCATGCCAGTGGACAGGACAAACACAACAATGAGGTGAGGAGGATTCCTTCATGGCTTGTTCCTCACTACAGTGCATCTCTTAGCTGGTGGCTTGTGCTTGTATCCTTTATCTGCTATTCGCTGCTCTGTCCTTGATACCAATAAAGTTGTAACTCTGACCCCCCCCCTCTTCCCATCATGTGACTGCAATCCATTTATTTTCTTATTTAAAATCCCCCTTAGACTCAAGGGGATTAGCACGTGTAATGTTATGTGGTTGCAGTTTAGTTAGTCCTATACTGTCACCTAAAAATTAAAGGTGGATCCCAGGTCTGCAAGGGCCTGATACAGCTTGGACCCAGGGTACCCAAAGGATCATCTGTTGCCATATATCCCTCCATGAATACTACAGCTCAGGCCCTTCTTTACGTTTCTCCACTTTCATGGGCTATGAAGAAAAAGGCCCTTTCTGTAGCTGCCTCAACTCTGGAATGCTTCCCTTCTTTCTTCATGCCTGATGTATGAGGCTACAACTTTTTTGTTCCAGCTTGCTTTTAGTCCATTTGGTTAACTGTTTCCCCACTGGTTGTTATTATTTTTATTTACTTTTTGTGCTCTTTCCTTTAAGTTGTGGCAGTTGGTGGTTTTGCTAATTTACTGCCCCCTCCCCCTTTTTGGTTGATTTTATATTGTTGCTGGTGGTTTATGGGATTGTGCCATTGGTCCATTTTTAATATGATTTTATTGCTTGTAAAACACCTCCTGGGCATTTAGTTGATTGGCAGTGTAATATTCTGCTGGCAAAAAGCTTTCTTTCATTTCCAGTTAGCCTGAAGGATTGCTGCCTATCTTGACCTTGCAGATTTGGCCAAAAAGATCCACACTATGCTAACCTTGAGGCTAGACTATAATAAAGCACTCTATATGGGTCTGCTCTTGAAGACAATTTAGAATCTCCTGGTGGTACAAAATATTTAATTTCTCAGCCAAAGGTGGACTATACAAACACACAAAATATTTCTGAGTCCAGACTTTTATTAAAAATCAATCTAATAAATGCTGAAACAGTCAAATCTACACAGATCATAAATATACAGTGAGAAAGGTAGACTATTAGTAGTAGTAGTAGCAGTAGTAATAACAAGAACAGCAACAATAATAATATAAGATGCCACTTGATGAAAATCCTGCAACACTAGCAGATGAGTATACATGTCATAAGCCACTTTGGTGAAATTCTTAGATTTCCATTTTATCTTTTAGATCTAAGATATATAAGATAAATAGGAATCTAAGAATCTCAGCAAAGTGCTTTCTGAAAGATTAAAGTCTGAGAGATTCAGGGATCTTTGGGGCGTAACTGTTTAATATAGACTCAGTGTCATGAAATCTATCCAACTGTACCAACATCCTCAAATTTGTCACTTCCAAAAGCTTGAGACGAGTTTCTGCCTGAGCTTAAGAATTCTCTCATGGCATAGATGTTACAAATCAATGATCTATTTGTTCTTCATATTATAAAGTTTTATTCAGGGCAATGATCCCATTCTAGAAGCTTATCTGTTCAAGAATGTACAGCAAGAGCTAAACTGAATAAATGGCCTGCTTTGCGAACATGAAAATGGAGCAATTGTCAAACCTGCTTTCCTTTTTGTTCAGCCAGTAATTTTATTGTCAGATATGAGGCTGCAACGTAAGCAGTTTTGGGTCCCAATTGGAGAGAAAGGTGAGGCATAAAGTGATTAAATAAACACACAAACAAACAATTGTTTTAAAATAAACAAGTGTCCACAGTAACCCCAAGAAGGAACTTTGGCCCTTCTCTAGGGCAGCCACACACTTCCTATCAGGTAAATTACCACTTGATCTGAACAGTAGCCAACTCTGACCTGAGAAATTCCTGGAGATTTGAGAATGGTGTTTGGGAAGGGAGCTCAGCTGGGATGTGATGCCATACTGTCCACCCTCAGTGGCTGCCATTTTCTCCAAGGGCACTGATTACTGTGGTCTGGAGGTAAAGGTAAAGGCAGTCCCCTGTGCAAGCACTGAGTCCTTACTGACCCATGGGGGGACTCACATCACGACATTTTCTTGTCAGACGTTTTTTTATGGGGTGGTTTGCCATTGCCTTCTCCAGTCATCTACACTTTACCCCCAGGAAACTGGGTACTCATTTTTATCAACCTCGGAAGGATGGAAAGTTAAGTCAACCTTGAGCAGGCTATCTGAACCCAGCTTCCTCCAGGATCAAACTCAGGTCATGAGCAGAGCTTGGGCTGCAGAACTGCAGCTTACCACTCTACACCAGTTATACTTTTGGGAGAACTCCAGGCCCGACCTGGAGGAGGGCAACCCAATGGTTAGAGCAACTTGCTACTCTGTTGATTTTTAATTATTTTGTAACACACCCCACCTGTTTTCACTAAAGCCCTGAGGGTAGTTCTTTTGGGTCACCATCCAAGGGCAAGAGAAGGGGCTGAAACACCAGAGTTGGGAATGGGGAAAGGAAGACTTTAAGGAGATGCCAGAGTTTCGCATCCAGCTGAGGGGAAGGCTGGACTCCAGCTTCTGTATTGGACGCTGGTGGACGGGGAGGCGAGGAAGTTTCTGCGCAGCCCCTGAGGGGAAAGAGGCGCTGCAACAGATGGTTCGAGGCTTCCCTTCGGCTCGTCCCGCGCTGGCCGGTGGGAGCCCCTCGCGCGGCCAAGGGAGGGCGGGACTGAGGCCAAAGCAGCTGTGTGGTCCCGCAGGGCGCGCGCCTTGCTTCGCCTGACATTGTGCCGCTCGGCTTGCAGACCTTCCGCTGCCCCTCGCCGCTCCGAGCAGGCTAGAGCCCCCGCCTCGCGTCTCTTCCCACCGGCTGCTTGTTGCCGGGGGCCAGAGCCAGCCCCGCCTCCGCCCGGGTCCAGCGCAGTGGCCGCAGGGCAGCAAGCGCCGACTTGGCCCTGCGCGCTGGGGACGCGTCTGCCTGCGGGAAAGGGGCTGCCTGAGGTAAGTTGGTTGGCGGGAGGAGGGCGTTTGGCTGGGTGAAGGAGCGCGCCCTCCGTCTGCGGCTTTCGAAATTTGACCTTGTTTCCTCCCCCAGTCGGGACACGCGCCTCGCCGCTTTCCTTTCGCTGAAGCGGGGGAAAGGAAGCAAAGGCTCTGCCGGCTCTCCACCCCCGTCCCCGCCCCGGCTCCCCGCCCTCTCCCGGGCGCGCTGTGCTTTCTTTGAGGCCGCTGCGAGTTCAGCGAAGTACTCGAAAGGACTTGAATGGTTACGACCGACTGCCCGAGGGAGAGTTTTCTCCCACAAATGACCCCCCGTCCTTTATCGTTTCAGACATTACAGCCGGCGTGCACCTCCCCCCACCCCCGTCTTGAATGCTGGGGACACTTAAAAGGAAGAAAGTATATCTGTGCAGAGGGAGAACTATTGCCCCCACTCCCAGCCCTCCTCGCTTGAGTAATCACAGCCACGCAGCCACACCGGCTGGTTCCTGGAATTGAGAAATGAAGCACATTTCTCAAGGCAACCAGCATCGCAGCCCCAGGGCATCCCTCCTGTGGTTTTGAAATATTGGCCTGCCTTAACAGGTCTGCTAGATGGTCGGAGCCGCATGATTGCTACACGTTTGTGTCGCAACAGGTGCATGTTTGGGACTGGAATCTAATCTTGCTGTTTTACTGCAGGCCAGCACCATACCCACCTGAAACTATCAGGTCCATTACATCCTGTTTGTGATGGGAGAAGGTGAAGATTGTGATTGATGAACAATCGCTAGGTGTCCGAGAGAAGATACTCTTCCATTTTTTGAGGCAGAAATGGCATTTAGTCTACAGAAATTTAGCAATTTTGACCTTGCTGGCCATTTATTTATTTATTTATACCTTGTTTTTCTCCCCATAGATCTGATTCAGGAACCCGGACCCTGGCCCCCAGTTAAATCCTGGCCAGTTCATGCAGCAGCATTCCTTGTCTACCTGGCTTCTGTGAGTGACACTGGTTCAGTTGGGTTAAGTTGCAACACTGTGCCTTGCTTCAGTTTGGTTTGGGTGGAATTCTCTGTTTTGACATGATTCTCTGTTTTGATATTGGTCCCCTTGATTCACTTTGGTTCTTGGGAGATTCCATCCATTCCCTTGCTTTAGTCTGGTTCTGTTGGGCTTCCTCTTGCATTTGGGGCTGTGCCTTTGGCCACTGGCAGGCTTGTATTGTGTATTTCTGCTTGAGAGCCTGCTTGGAAATGTTTCCCCCATAGGAAACAATGGAGAGTGGTTGGGCAGCTTGTCCAGGGGTCACTTGAATTTTGGAAGGACTTCAGTTTGGTTCCGTTGGGCTTTCTCTGGGTTGAGGTTGCATTTGGGAGTGTGCCTTTGGCCATTGGCAGCCTTATCAGTGTGTGTTTCTGCCTGAGAGTCTTCTTGGAAATATTTCCCCCAGAGGAAACAATGGAGAGTGGTTGGGGCATCTTTTTAAGGGGCTCATAGAATTGGATCTCAGGGACCAATCTTGCTGAAACTGGGGGTCATTAGAGGGCAGTCAGGAGTAGGTCCCCTTAAAATTTGGGTGCATTTGCTTGAAAAATGCCTCCCAGCCCCCCAAATGGCTCCTGGATAGTTTCCCCCATAGGGAATAATGACCAAATAAATCTGGGATTCTCTGATCTGTCTTAACAGGAGCAGAGAATCTTTCCCAGATTTCAAGAATCTTGGATTTTGGGGGGAATCCCTGAGATCTGGATTTGGAATTCCCAGATTTGGGGGTTGGGAGGTATATACCCCTCATTAGGTTGAGACAGAGTGACTGGTCAAGGGTCACCCAGCAAGCTTCTGTGGCAGAATGAGGATTCAAGCCTGGCCCTCCTAGGTTCTAATCTGACACTCTGTTTTAAACAACAACAATAACAACATTCAATTTATATACCATCCTTCAGGACAACTTAACACACACAGAGAGTGGTTTACAAAGTATGTTGTTATTATCCCCACAACCAGGGCTCATTTTGAGGGGGAACGCACAGGAACACAGTTCTGGCAATTCCCCAAAGAGTTCACATGACAGGTGGCCCAACCCACCTAACTCTCAGCCATTTGGGGCCTGTTTTGGCCTGGACTGGGGCTGAAACGGCCCAGATCAGGCCTCTGACAGGTGGTGGATCATTCTCCCGCTCAGCAATGGCCCGATCCCGACCATTTTGGCCCCTTTTCGGCCATTTCCAGACCCTTTTTGCCATTTTGGGCCCATTTTCAGCCCTGAATGGCCAGGATTGGGTCCAAAACAGCCAGGATAGGTGATGTCAGGGTGTGTGTGGCATATACAAATCAGCTATGCTAATGACACACTTCTGGCGATGTCAAGGGGCATGGCATATGCTAATGAGTTATGCTCATGAATTATGCTAATGAGTTCCTCCAGCTCTTTTTCTACAAAATGACCCCTGCCCACAACAATCATCCTGTGAGGTGAGTGGAGCTGAGAGAACTCTGGAAAGCTGTGACTGACCCAAGGTAACCCAGCTGGCTTCAAGCGGAGGAGTGGGGAAATCAAACCCGGTTCTCCAGATTAGAGTCCCAACGTTTTTAACCACTATGCCAAACTGGCTCTCTGAATGGTCATTTAAACCCGTGGGGTTTTTTTTTTGCATCTGCATGAAAGTACGTAGTGTATCTAGCTAAATTGTGTTGCAGCCTAGTGCAATCACGTAAAAGAAGGCAGCGAACTTATATGTTTTATTAATCTGATACATTAATAGCCAATCTTTCTCTTGTGCAGCTCACATGAACACATGAAGCTGCCTTATACCAAATCCAACCATTGGTCCATCAAGATCAGTATTATCTACTGAGACTGGCAGTGGCTCTCCAGAGTCTCAGGCAGAGATTAGTCACATCATTTGCTACTTGATCTTTTTTTCTTTTTGGGGGGACTGGAGATGGGGTGGGAGCTGAACCTAGGACCTTCTGCATGCAAAGCATATCCTCTACCACTGTGCCACAGCCTTTACCCCAAACTCTACCCCAAACTATGCCCAAACTTTCTTCCCAATGGGGACTAAATGTGGCTTACATTGTTCTCCTTTATTCTATCCTTACTACAACCCTGTGAGGTAGGTTAGGCTGAGAGTGTGTGACTAGCTCAAGGTCATCTAGCAAGCTTCCATGACAGAATGGGGATTTGAACTTGGGTCTCTCAGGTTCAACTGTCTAACTACTACATCATATGATTCACAGCCCCAGATTTGCTTAGAAGTTCTACTCAAGGTGCACAAAACAGTGTATGGCAAATTGCAAAATCTAAAAACAGACAGAAAAACAAAATGTTAAATATATAAAACATGTTTAATATCTTGGTTTAGAATTTGATTCTCCTGAAGACTTTGTTAGAGTATTTTTTGCATGGGTATTCAAGTATCCTAAGACTGTTGTGCATTGTGAGTATATTTTTATGTTTATCTTTTCTGTTACATTTCATATTATCAGGTAGGTAGCTGTGTTGGTCTGCAGTAAAACAGCAGGATTTGAGTCAAACAGCACCTTAGAAACCAACAAAATTTTCAGGGTATAAGCTTTTGAGAGTCAAAGCTCCCTTCTTCAGGTACAAAAAAGAGCTGCTGTAGCATAGTGGTTAAGTGTTTGGGCTGCAAATCAACACTCTGCTATTTCAAATCCCATGACTGCCCTGAGATCAGAAGGTGGCCTTGGGTAAGCCATTCCTCCCAGCCCCAGCTCCCCAGATGTATTGTGAGGATCATAATAACACTGATTTTGTTTGCTGCTCTGAGTGGGGCACTAACCTGTCTAGAAGAGTGATATATAAGGGTACTTATTGTTATTATACCAAGAAAATCTAAACAAGGGAGCTTTGATTTTTAAAAGTGTATACACTGAAAACTGTGTAAATTTTTAAGGAGCCACTGGACTAAAATCCTGCTATTGCATATTACATACATATAGAATCATCACTATATAACTGAACCATCATGTATACTGATTGCAACTATCAAAGTGGAGAATTTCCCTGTATTAATGTGTATAAACAGTCTCCAACTTTGGCAGTCCTTTATATTCCAAGTTTGAGTAGAGGGTAAGATGTTTGCCACTGGATTGTGCTGTATATAGAAAATCCTGGAGTGTGGTTTGCTTACTGTGAAGCCATGGGTGGAGTACTGTGAATGATAGTTCTGTTGGGTTATTCCTCCTCCCTTTAGCCACTTTCAGCTCTACTTGCACTTTCTACTTGTTCAGAGAATTAGTTTCCACATAGTGAAATCCTATGTTAAGAATTTAAGTAGCTGTTAATGCAAGAAGTAACTTTAAAGAAAACTTTGGAAAGGCAACTTTATTATTATTATCTTTGTTGCATTATTATTGTTGTTATATTTCCTTGGCTTATTTTAAGCTAACCATTTAAGATCTCGGAGTTTAAAAAAATATTGTAGTCATGTATCATTTAGTCAGTCTCTGGTTCAAGGAATTATCTTTTATAATAGTCCAAAAATGAAAGGCATCAGTGGTCTGGAAATGACCTGAGTAATTTTGTTGTGTTGGGTTGCATGAGATTCCTTCCAAGTGTACATTGATTATTCAAAGCAACAATATTGGGTATTTCTCACTGGTACTTGTTCCATTCATTGTGTAAATGAAACCATTAACTGTAGCAAAGCTTGAGTGTATGATGATTTTTATCCATGATAAGTCTATTTTATTTCCTGATGTTCTCTAAATAATAGGGGTCAGTACTGGTAATGTTAGATTATTACATTTCTTTTCAATGTTCTTAGTACATGTGTCTAATAAAATGAAGTTCTGTTGACAGCATGAAAACTGCAATTACCCCCTGAGGTAACAGGAACTATCCAAATTGCTATGAGTAGTGAGTGTATGAAAAGATGCCTTTTTATGTGTATAACCCATCCCTGAATCAAGGACCTTGGGTCTACAGCAAGGGATTGCTTCTTGCTAAGCAGATATTATCCTGCCTTATGGATATAACCCAAAATGCAACAGCATAATTGCTTTTATGGTGGCAAGGGACAATGTTTTCCAGTCATGGTCTTGTACTTCTGGAACAAAGCAGCAGGGGAGCACTGAGGGTGGGGAGAAGAGGTAAAAGATGAATGTGTCAGAATCACAACCGATTCATGGTGATCCCTAACCATGGGGCGTTGAAGGCAAGAGAAGGACAGAGGTGGTTTGCCATACCTCTCCCTGGGGACCTGAGTAATAACAAACTAAGGCATGGATCTGAGCAATGGTGTCAAGATTGACTGGCATATTAGGAAGGTGGAAATTTGTAGACCGATGCGCAGTGAAGAGAAAGTTAGTATGAATTTTTTAAAAATAAGACCAACTCGGGTCTGAGGCTAGATCTGCAGGACCAGGGACAGCTCCAATAAAGCTGATAAGTTGTTTCAGCATGTAGATGGTGTCCTTTAGACAACAGCATAATGGGAGTTTTCTGTCTATCATTCTATTTGACTCTGTTGCCATTTTAATTTCTATTTGACTCTGTTGCCATTTTAATTTTGCTGTTCCTCTAAGGAGCTCCAAGAGTTCTCCACCACTTTGATAGTTCCACACTGTATCTTCACAACAATCCTATGAGATAGGTTAGAGACCGTGCAGTCACCTAGGAAGCTTCGTGGCTGAGTGGAGCTTTGAATCCAAGTCTCTGCTGGACCTCATGGTACTGTTGTGATACTTAAAGGCCTGCTACCATATGGGCAAGCCTAATCACTTGGGCCCTTACTACTTAATGGTGTGGTGCTGGCTTTTCTGTCTGATCTTGTCTGTGTGGTGGCAGGCATTTACATTTTATGGTGGCACCATCGTATAATCCATAAAGCTACTGCTCTTACGCTGTTGCGGTAGTATCTAAAGTATGCTGAGGTGCAAAGGCCACTGTATCCTAATAGTGAAGACCATTCCAACCCTGAAGAGAACAGATTGGTGAGTAAGTGATCTGGCTTGGACCCTGGCATTCTTCATTAGCTTCCCATCGTGCTTTGTGATATCTCAAATGGAAGTTCACAGTCTGGCAAGAAACTTTAATCATGCTCAATTGTACTATTGTACCTTTACATCCTGACATCATCCTTTGCTACACCTCTCCCATCTAATCAAGCTGCCTTGTACCTTTACATTTCTATTTTAATTATTATTTTATTTTTCAAATATAAGTACAACATAATGTTAATACAAATATGCTACTTATATAAAATATTACTTACACATGTGATTTCACTTATGTGCAATACTGTATAGAATTTGACATTATACAAAATTGTAATTAACTGTAATATTTTCTTGATTTGATATTATACATCATGGTTCTAACTGAAGAATCTTCAGTTAGTTTTAATTAATATTATTTCAATTTTTAGTACCTTTATATCCCTACCCACCTTTTGGCTGGGATATAAAGGCTCAGGGATCTCCATTCCTTCTTGTGTCTGAAGAAGGAAGCTCTGACTCTCAAAAGCTTATAACCTGAGAATCTTGTTGGTCTCTAAGATGCCCCTGGACTCAAATCCTGCTGTTCTACTTTAGACCAACATGGCTGCCCACCTAAAACTTGAATATGCCAATTCATTGAGGTGTTTTAGGCTGCCAGTTTGAATATTTGAAATCATTAGCATTAGCGTCTAGATTGGTCACTGAGTCAACGGGCTCCTATCTTTTCAGAATGGACTTTGAGTAGATCAGGGGTCTCCAACAAGTAGCTCATGAGCTACTGGTAGCTTGCCAGCTGCTGCAGAGTATCTTGTGATATATTTCATTACTTGGAAATAGCTTTCGTTAAAGAAAAGGTTGATGATCCCTTTGAAGAGCAATATTTCTTCCTCTGTGTTGGCTTGGAATCAGTGTTGTAATATCAGTCATGTAAAAAGCTTCCACACCCTTCTAGGGAATGTGGTCCTGATATGAAGACGGTCCATGAACTGGAAAAGCAAGGATAACTCCTTTTGAAATCATTTCCTTCCCTCAGGTCCACAAGGAGAGCTGCCATATACAAACACTTCCTTTATGTTCCAGGATATCTTGAAAAGGTTTTGGATTCTCTCAGGAAGCATCCATTCATTGTAATTCTCTATAGTTAAGCATGTCACAGATGTTTCATCCCATTAGAAGAAAGTGATGACCTTTTCTCCTATTTAATGTTTGGTGACACAGTACTACACACTGCACATAACATTGAAGAGATGCATACTCCAGAGGGTTTTCTACCTCGTTTAGACAAAAAGAAGGAGAACTGGTAATGAGTTTGTGGTTGGGAGTTGTCCATGGATAGTAGGGCTGGCGAAAGGAAAAATTCCCACAAGGTAGAAAAAGTGAGTCCAAAGTTGTTCTGTAAAAGGTTTGTTAAATAAGTTGATTTAGAAGAGCAGGGGAAGAAACCCAGTTTAATGTCCAGAGATAGGTTTTTGAGATACATGGTAGAAGGCAATGAGATTGGAGTAGGAGAAGAAAACCTAGTAAGTAAATATGTTTAAGCAGCAGGAGGAAATAAGGATAAAGGAAGACTATGGAAAAGGTAGTGGTTTGGCTCCATATGAAATCATATGAAGGAGAGAATCATGAGTACAGCCACGGCTTCCCTTAATATCTTTGGTGAAGCAGTTCCCATAGGTGAACTCAGCTGGTGATAGCTTTAAAAAGAACTTTGTCACACTGGCACTGACCATTGCTGAACTGAAAAAAGAAAGTGAATTTCTGGCTGCATGTAGAGTTCTCCCACCTGTGCAGCTGCCTTCTTTGTATCTCTGTCATAGGTGAAAAATCTTTAAAATCTTTAAAAACCTGGAATCCAAGTCAAATGTTGATGTTCCTCACTGATTTTTTTAATTCACTGTGATGGACAGAACTAGTTTGTCGTCATTCTTCTGTGCAGCCCCACATTGGCACTGCACATGTGCAGCCAAGCCACAGAGAGATTTTAAATCTGTAAGGGGGCGCTCCGCCTCTACTGTGCAGACATAGGGTTTTTCCCGCCAAAAACACAGGTTGTGAGGCGGAACGCCCCAATTTCCCTCAGTTCTTTTGCCACCATTGAGAGAGATTCTTCTTTTGCTCTGTCTTACTGTTCTTTGCCTTTTTTTCTACAATATGTCTCAGAAAGTGTTATTCAAAAAGTGTTATCAGTGTAAAATGAAGATGCCTCACTTCAGTGGACATGACCTCTGTCTGCTCTGTTTGGGCGAATCTAACATTGTCTCTAGCTGCCAGCACTGCCAGCATTTTACTCCCAAGGCTTGGCATGTTCGGGCCTCTTGTTTAAAGTCAGCACTTTGGGAGAAAGTGCTGTCATGCTCCAACAAACCAGCACCAAAGAAATTTGCCTCAAAAGAGCCAGCATCCTAATCTGAACTGCCGTCATCAGTTCCAGGGCCTAAACACCGGATCAGACCAGACATCATTCTCCAGTTCCATCAAGGTCTTTTTTGGATCCTCTATCTGTGCCATGTGACACCCCATCTGGCGGTCCTCATTCTGGCACCTTGAAATGCAAGAAAAAGCATTCATTGGTTCCAGCCCAACCAAAATGTGCGACCGCCAAACCACCAGCCCCAAAGTCCACATTGAAAACTAAACATTTAAAGCCTTCACTGTCTTTGACATGCAGTGCTCATGGTCTCTCTCTGGTTCCCACACCAGCAGCCACTGAGGAAGAGAAGGTAATTTACCACCTTTATCCCCTTCCCCCTATCCCTTGTACTCTGTTTTTACATCAAGATGATGACGAGTACACTCCCGCTGAGGATTTCCTAGCCTTACCAGTTGTGGGCTCAACCTCTACCACCTGAACAAGCAAGGAGGACAGCATCACTTACACTCTGTACTGAGGCTACATTGCTCTGGGAATGGGCAATACAAAACAATGTACTCCCACAGGCCATACACTGAAAGTGAATCCTACTAAGATGGAGGTCCAGCACCTGGGCCACGGGTTGTCAGCTTCTGGGATCCAGATCCCAGTGCTTGATGGGACACCACTTGCATCTGTGCCACACCTGTGGGTGTGGACCTGGAGGCCCAGGTCACAGTGGTTTCCAGATTGGTGTTTTTTCATCTTTGCTAAGTTGGGCAACTTTCCCCCTACCTTTTGACCCTGGCTGTGGTGATCCATGCAACCGTCACCTCCAAATTGGACTACTGCAACTTGCTCTATGCTGGGCTGCCCCAGGGCCTTCTTCAGAAGCTGCAGTTGTTCCTCAATGTGGTGGTGCATGTTTTGCATGGGACTCTGTTCCAGTCACATATAACACTAGCCCTGCGCCAGCTGCACTGGCTCCCAGTGGAATTCTGAATCAGGTTCAAGGTCTTGGTCTTAACCTTTAAAGCCCTTAGCGGACTGGGACCAGTATATCTGTGGGACTGCCTCTCACTCTTATGTTCCCCGGAGGATACTCCATTCAGTGGACAAACATCTCTTGGTGGTCCCCAGCCCCAAAGAGGTTCACTTTGCCTCAACCAGGACCAGGGCTTTTTCAGCTCTGGCTCCCACCTAGTGAAACTCTCTGTCTGTGGAAACCCAGGCCCAGCAAGAACCATTATCTTTCTGCCAGGCCTGTAAGACAGAGATGTTCCGCCAGGCATATGGCAGTTCAGGCTGTGGAACCAGCCGCCTGCCACGGAGAGGGGGGCGGAATCTGCCACCCCTATTCTGTTAACATCTAGCAGATGGCCATCCGGCCCCACGTATTGCTGTTATTGTTGGGTCATGCAATATGTGTGTTGCTGTCTGTTAGAAATTGTATTGTTTATTTATTGATGTTTTTAATCTAGTTTGTAAATTAAAATGTTCATGTTACCGTATATATGTTATATTCTGCTCTAAGCCTGTTTTGGGGAGAGTGGACTCAAAATATTAATAAGAATAAGAATAAGAATAAGAATAGGCACAGACAACAGCAAGGCCGACATCCTAAGCAGGGTTTTTCACACTCACCACAAGTGGACAATCAACAACAATTACGTCCTGCTCATTTTTCAGCATTGGGGCTTCCCTTCCATGGACCTCTTTGCCACACTCCTCAACACCAAGGCCATGGCTTTCTGTTCCCTAGCTGGGATGGATGACAATTCACTGAGGGATGCGTTCCAAATCTCTTGGACTCAACGTCTCTTTTACGCCTTTCCCCCAACTCTGTTAATCACTGTTAAGGTCCTTAGCAAAATCTGCCATTACCACACTTACTGCATATTAGTCACCCCTTTTCGGCCCCATCAAGAGCGGTTCTCCATCCTGTGGGCCATGGCCCAGGGCCACTACTACCATCTACCATAGTTCCAGACCTCCTACATATAGGTCAAGTATGGCATCACGATGTAACCACATTGAAACTCACTGCATGGTTGCTCAATCCTCTTCTTCTACTTTCTCTAGAGAAGTAACTCATGTTATTCTTAATGCAAGAAACCCCCCTACATGTACTTCCTATGGCCAAAAATGGACCTGTCTCACTACATGATTAGAATCGAAACTGATTTCTCTGTTTTCCTGCCAGTTGGCCCTTATCCTGGGCTACTTGTTCCTGCAGAGGAAGAGCTTATCTGTCGCCTCCCTTAAGGTTCACTTAGCAGCAATATCAGCCTTTCATGAGTGGATAGTTGGCAGGACTGTCTTCTCACACCACAGTTCTCTATACAGTTCCTTAAAGGCATAGGCAATCCTTTCCCCCAAGGACTCTCCCAGTTTCTCAGTGGAGTTTAACTTTGGTTCTTTCATGACTCATGCTGCCTCTCTTTGAGCCCATGGCTTCTTGTCCTCTGTATTTGTTATCCTAGAAGATGGCCCTCCTGATAGCTGTCTCAGTGACAGCAAGGCATGTGGGGGACCTCACAGCTGTATGGGGCAACCCCCCATTCACATCAATTATTCTCTGAGAAGGTTGTTTTACATACCAGCTTAGAATTCCTCACCAAGGTAGTTTCTAAATTTCATTTATAATGAAGGGTTACATTGCCCATATTTTTTTCCTATTCCAGGAACCTGCACTGCATAAATTGGATGTTAACAGGACTTTATTATATTATTTGCACAGAACAAAGAGTTTCTGCAACATCTCAAATACTCTCCAGATGGATTGTAGCAGCCATTAGAGTTTGCTACAAAATAACTAATGCTTCCTGCCTGGAGATGATCAAAAGCACATTCCATCAGGGCATAAGCTTCATCAGCTGCCTTCCTCCAAGGTGTACCTCTGTTAGGCTGCCATGTGGTCTTTGGCTGCCACCTTCATGAAACATTACTCTATCAATACAAATTCTAGAAGGGAATAAGCAGTTCAGTGTTTTTTACTTCGTGGAATAGTGCTTGTGTGTGTGTGTGTGGTGCCCTTAAGTCATAGCTGACTTATGGCAACCCCTGGTGAGGTCTTCATGGCAAGAGACTATCAGAGGTGGTTTGCCATTGCCTGCCTCTGCAACCGTGGTCTTCACTGGAGGTCTCCCATCCAATTACTAACCAAGGCCGACCCTGCTTAGCCTCTGAGATCTGACGAGATCAGGCTCACCTGGGCTACCCAGGTCAGGGTGCTGCATTCTCTATTTCACTAATATACTCACAACATCCTCTGTTGCTGAGTAGCTTGCTATATTCCCAATGTGGGACTGCATAGAAGAACAACAAAAACAGAGTTGCGCTTACCTGTAACTGTTGTTCAGCAAGTGTCTTCTGTGCAGGCATACATTCCATCCCTTCTGCCCCACTATGAGTCCATTTACCTTTTATTTTTATGCCTCCAGTGGCTCAGGAAAACTGAGGGAAATTGGGGCGCTCCGCCTCACAACCTGCATTTTTGGCAGGAAAACCGCTGTGCGGGAACAGCAGAGGCAGCGTGCCCCCTTACAGATTTAAAGAACTGAAGAAATTTCTCTGCGGCTGGCCTGCACGTGCACAGTTCCAATGTGTGCCTGCAAGAAGACAGGACACTCAACAAACAACAGTTACAGGCAACTGCAACACTTTTCCAGCTCTGTCTGTCCTGGGAAACAGCCAATGACAGCTGGTGGAATGCTGGATAACTGACAGTTGAAAGTCCGTTAGGCAGTTACTGAGGGAGAAGGTTTATGGAAGCTGCTAAGGGAGGCAGCAGAAATATAGCTACCTGTTAACACCTGTTCTAATACATTGAAACATTCCCTGTTTAACCACAACTTACCTATGAGTTTTCAAATAATTCACTCCAGTGTCTTGTGTTGTAAATAAAGTTTATTTTTTGTTTCTGGTTTAACCCTGGCTGGTTTGAAGTTGTTGGCTGAGGGGAATTAAAACACACAGACCAACCTCAAACACTCTGGTCATGATAAAAAGGTCAAATTTATTAAAGGGTGACAGCTTATATATGGGAAGCAAACATACATTCCCTTTCCCCAATAGCCCTGAGCAGTAGCTAGGTGAGGAGAAATAAATACAGGGAACTGGCTGCCTGTCTGGTGCAGCCTCTGTGAAAAGGATAGAGATGACTCTGCTAGGATTTGGGTAAGGAGTCTCTGCCTGATAAATTGCAGTTAGATAAATGGTGTGTTGTGGTGGCTATCCTTAACTGCCCGTGAAGCCCCAAACTTGTGAAGGGAGGTTTCTGGTGGGTGGAAGTGTGTAAGGTGGTGTAGGGGTGGGGGGACACATACCTTTCTTCCCAATAGGGAATCAAAGCAGCGTACGTCATTCTCCTCCATTTTATCCTCACAAAATCCTATGAAATAGTTTAGGATGAGGGTGGGTGACTGGCCCAAGGTTATCCAGCAAGGCAGAGTGGGAAATTTAGACTTGCATCTCCCAGATCCTGTCCCACATTAACTACTACATCACACTGGCCCAGTTGCAAACTGCAAATTCCAGTCTGAAATTCTTTTGTCCATTTCAAAATCCACTGTTCATTTCAGTAAGTCTGCTTAAAAGTCATACTTGCATATAGAAACAATCCTGCAAGCTTATGCAGTCACTCCAGCCTAAACCTGTTGAAATCAGTGGACTTAGACTGGAGTAAACCTGGATAGGACTGCACTGTAAGTTTGTTCTGTCTGCATTTCCATTATATCAACATTTGTAGCACCACATCAAGTATATTAAAAATAAGAAAAACACTACAAAGTAAAGATTGTCTCTCAACTGCTCTTAACATTACAAAGTCATGTTCCGTTCTCATCCGGATGGGGTGTGGGGTTTTTTTGGAGAAGGGGGAAGGCTTTTAATTTAAGGGTTTTTTCCTGCATGTCTGGGGGGTGACCTCTATTACTCAGAAACCCTTACCTTATCTGAAAGTGGCCTTCTTGTTGCTTTCTTGATATGTCTTTGATCTTGAAAAAGTTGAGAGTTTGCTTCTAACTGAAATGAGGGCTAGGTACATGTCAGTACATTTATTCATATTCATTACTTGTTACCTTTATCTTTCCTTTTCCTCTTCTTTGTCGTCTTCTCACTGTTGAAATTTAGACTATAATCTCTTCAGGGCAAGAAGCTGTTTTGCTTATGTTATTTTGAAAATGCTATGTTCATTGATGGTGCTGTACAGACCAACTAATCAGTTTTAATCATAATGATAATGGAATCCAGTGCATTTCAACTCTTTAAGGAATAGTCCAGAAAGAAAACAATGGCATGGGAGCCATTAAAAAAGGAATTAAATACATATTAGATTCAGAATATAGCTTCTACAATATGGGTTGAATCTCAGAGTAAATCTCTGCTGACAGAAGGAATGTCCATCAGCAGAATAGGATTTCATTACCTCTACCCTCCTATTTCAGCCCACAAATGGGATCTCATTCCCCCAGTGGGGGCAGGGGATTCCCCCTCACACCTTTCACCCCTCCCACATACCATTTACCTAGCCAGCAGGGGGGAAAGGTGGGGAATGGGCCTCCTGGGCATGCTCCTGGGGCCAGTGCAATGACATCACTGACATCATTGGGCCTGTTTGGGGCCCAAATTGGGCTGCAGTGAAGCGCATGCCCACTCCCCAGCCTTGTGCAATGACATCACTTTCCAGAAGTTCCGGAAGTCCTCGAGTACGGGAAGTCCCCAAGCACTGGGAAGGTAAGTGCTGGGTCCCCCCCTTCCACAGGGAGGGTAAAGGGACTGGGAAACCCTAGCCCACAGTGATCCCCTATGTGACATGGGACCCTGAGAAACAGCAGAAGAGGGGAGTTCAGAAGTCTGCAGTGGGAGGAGAGAACTGGCAAATATTATCTCTCCTGTTAGTGGAATTCTGTGGCATCCAAACCCATCTGAGCAGAGTTAGACCCTTTTGTCCATTAAAGTCAGTGGACTTAAAAAGGTGTAGCCCTGCTTAGAATTGCACTGTACATCTTCTATAGTTTCTGTAGTTTGCCCCCTTCCTCTTCTTCTGCCCCTGATTTGGCAGTGATAGGCAGGCTTTTACTATCATGTAGTGATGCAGATTAAAATGAGTAGAAAAAATTCAGTCTGAAATTATGGTGTATTTTTGTACAATAATTTAATATATCACATTTTAGTTGACTCTTGGAATACTTTACTTTGAATTATTCCCTTCTTCTGTCTGGTGTGTGCGTGGGTATTTTATTTTTTGTCCCTCTCTTAAATTCAGGGAGTGAACATATTTTTGCTTCTGGAATATTAAAAGGCTTCTTAAAATGCAGATGGCTTTTCCATTGCAATATGTAATAGTCAGATTGTTGTTTTTTCATTAGACTGTGAATTGGAATCCTCTTATTGCCTGCAGATCTCTGTATCTCACTGAGCCAGGTGTGCATTATGTGTACCTTGAGGTTCAGTTGTTCGAAGCTGCTCTTGTTCCAAGAGGCCTGTTAACATAAAGAAATATGAAACATTGTTTTGCAGGCAGGCAAATGGTGGGGGTAAAAGAAGGAATTTGTGTGAAACAAGAGTGGTTACCCAATGAAGTGTTTTCTTCCTTTGGCTTGGACGTCAGTGCTGGGTTTTTTGGAACAACCTATTCAAGATGCATTTCTTATCACATTGCTCTTTACATGTAGGTCTACAGTCTGTACTGTGGAAACTGTACTGCTTTATTTTGGCCTGTTTAAGATCACAAAGTACAAGCAAAGGCTGCTTCCACACGTTTGAATTTTTTCGAGTTTTCCTGCCACAAAGTCGCGTCTTCTCAATCTGCTTCAAGAACTCACCTTTCACATGCATCGTCCTCATGCATGTTTTGTGGGTGTTTGTCGTGGGGGGAAAAAGGGTCCCAAAACAAAATGTGTTCTTTATCTGTGCCTAATCGCAAATGATGTTGGTGCATTCCCGTCCAACTTGCCTATTTCTTTTTTGAGTGCATGCAGGATTGTGCTATATCGTTGTCCTGTCAGCTTCTGTAGAAAGTGGGCATGCGTCGTACTCTACCGTTGATTTCCTGCTCAAAGTTTTAATTGCAAAAGTGTTTAATAAATATGCAAGCAGTAGAGTAGCGCGATTGCATGATCCCATATCCTATTATATAAAAGGCAAACCATGTTCCCCACCATTCACTCCTTATCCCCACAGAGGCGTAGTACACAGGGATAAGAAGCAAGTGGGAAACAAAATGGTTTGCCTCCCCGCTGCCTCCTTGGGGCCTCCAGAAGCCCAGAAGGGCCCAGTGTGGCTGCAGGAAGGCTCAGTGCAGTGACAAGGCTCTCCAAAGGTCCCACAGCAGTGGGGGAGGGTCTCCCCACCACCTCCATGGGGCCTTGGGAGAGCTGCACACAAGCCAAGCGGCAGCCAAGGGGTTGGAGGAGGAGGGACCCCCCACTCTCTTCCCCAAATCCCCACCCTTTACTGATGCCGTAGGGTGGAAGCTCTGCTAGGCCCTGTTGTATTTTCCCAAACAATGGGCCTTATTGCTTGTTTAAAATAAAATCAGAAAAGGCATTCCATTCTCAATGTTGTTCCTAGACTGATAGTCTAATTGCTGACTGATCCAACGTAGCAAGCACTGCAGTATGTTTCCCTTTGTATACATAGATATCATAATCGCGCAAGGACTGTTTTAAAAAGTTTTAAAAGGGAGGGGGAATTATACGATCATGCATGCACTCCAGACGCATGTGTGGGAGGGGTAATGGCAAGATGACAGGTTGGAGATTTGTGGGAGGGCACTTCAAAAGCACAAAAAGCCTCCACATGCATTGATACGGTAGATAGTCATACGAAAAAAGTGGCATGAAAAATAAAGATAGACCGAAACCGGTCTCACAAAAAACACTTAAAACCCAGGATCATCATGACCTGCTCACGCATGGGAAACGATGATGTGTGTAATGAGTGAGATAACTTGCCAGAGTTCCATTGGCAGGCCATCCCATTAAGGATGTGTGGAAGCGACCAAAGTGTCTAGAGCATTCACTTCATTGATTTGTTAAATAAATTCAGCATTTGAATTTCATGGTAGAAAATTAGTGTGATGGCAGAGGGAGGAGTGCTCTCCCTTCTCCGTCATGCTCATTTTCCAACAGGAAGAAGGAAGGAGTCGTGGGAATGATGTCATCGCACCACCTCCCAGGGGCAAAAGAAAGACGAGTGCCGGGTCCCCCCCTCGCATTGAGAGGACAAGGGGACCTGGCAACCCTAGTCCAAAGGCAGGAAATGACAAACCACCTCTGAACATCTCTTGAAAACCTTACAGGGTTGCTGCTAGTTGGCTGTGACTTGAAAGCAAGAAAAAGTGTAATCCAAAGTGTAAAAGGGGGTGGGAGGCCTCAGACCTCCTCGGGAAGCCTAAAGGGTGTATATCCTGTTAGAAGAAGCGATGTCTGGTGTACAAAGAGAAAGAGAAGAAGACCCTATATGGGGCAGCAGAGGCTAGTCAGATAGGAATATGAAGACAGCACGTCTCTCTATTGTGTGTAATTTCCTTGTCTTGACTCCAGATTGGTGCTCTGAGGGCAATATCCTGCTTCTCCTTAGAACCTCTCTCTCTTAGTCAGCTAGATAGCTAGATGCCTATCTCTATCTCTCCACTTTGCTATCAAGTATGTTAGTTCCTAAATAAACTTTCTTTACTCTGTAATCAGTTTTTGGGCTAATGTTGTGCAAACACACTGCCATCATGTCCCACACTGCAAGCCACAGGTTGTACTTTACAAAAATGTAGCTCTTCATTTCTTCAAAGCTCAAAACTTTTGGGAAAGGTAAAGGAAATTGCAAAGAACTGCCTTTATTTCACAGATTTTGAGGGTTTTTTTTTAAAATAGCTTGTTAGCAAGCCTTTGTTACTCACACAGACATGTTCAGTAGTCTAAGCATGCAATTAAACCATATTTTTGAAGTGTTGCCCTTACTAAGTTAGCTTGCATGCGATATTTCTTTGGGTTATGTTGTCCTCATAACCTCCAATGGGAACAAAATTCACAAATAGAAAGAGTTGTCTTATAAGATATAATAGGCTTTGTTTGCTTGACTTATACGCTGCTCTTCCTCCAGATTGCTCTGAATAGCTTTCACATGGTTCCCAGGTGGTCTTCCATCCAGACAATTTACAGGGCCAGATCTGGTTAGCTTCAGCAATACAACTCTTTGTCATATGCCTTCAGACCATTCTCAGAGAGCCCTGTGTAAAAATCAGGTTTGTGTGTAAATCAGATGCACAGTGTGATATTAATGGATCTAACGTCGCAGCATCAGCAATATTAACTAATTTCCTCATTTGCATCTGAGGCATTTGTTTGGTAAAAGGATCATTAAGCATATACAAACATTCCACGCACTGGATAAGGTCTTGAGGCTCTGGCAAATGATGAATGGGAAAATTAGAGGTTGCAGGAAAATGTAAATATCATTCTTCCTAAACCTGTTCTCTGGCAAGAATGAAATATTCTCCCTTAAACCAATGAAGCATTCATTATATTCTTTTCACATCAGTGAAGAATGCCTGAGACTGTTTTACATACTTGATTTGTCCCTTTACTTTTTTTTTTCCTGAGCACTCCTGTTGTATTGGGATTTGTCTTGGTTTTGTTAAACAAGAGCTCCAGCAGTGCACTGTAGGAAGAAGTGCCATAACTCCAATTAACTCCCCTGCTATAATCTTTTGAACAATTCTAGAGCCGTCTCCTCATGTTTTTCATATTAACAGCCATGGGTCATTTGCCAAATGTTTGGTTAAATAATTGCACAGTGGATTAAACTCTCTCATCTTGGTTACTATTAAACAACTGCAAGTAACTATGCAAACCTAGCTGAGCAATGTAGCATTTGCTGGGCAACTGAATTAAATCTTCGCTCTAAAGGGAAACCGTTATTTTTTTATGTAAAACTTTTGCACGTCCCTCCCTTGTTACCTGAGTTGGTCTCCTTGTGAGTAAGAGTGAGGGAATTAGCAAAGCAAGGAAGACAGCTAAGCGAGAGGGCAATAACTACAGGATCTTTTCCACCAAGTTTTATGGAGTCCCTTCTCAAAATAGCAAACAACACTGATGCTTACGTTCAAATAATAATCTTTTATTAGAAGGGGGGAAATGCATGCAGACACAGAGAGAAATATGAGGCAGGGGGAATGGTCACACACACACAGAGTCCTAGGAAGCTAGCTAGAAGTTGGGATAGAGAGAGGGGAATAAGTATATCTACCTATCCTGAAAAGTAGTACAGTCTGCAGGAGAAGAGAGTAGCTTCAAACCCAGCGTTCTTGGCCAGGAGAGCCAGAGACTTAGGGCAAACCCCAAGAGAACAGCACTTGGGATACAGTAAGCATGTACAGTCTTAGGGAAGAGACCCTAAGGGAGCAGCATCTTGGAAGCAGGCATCCTAGAAGCATACACAATTTGAATGGGGCCAGGGCACTATTCTTATAGGGTGAAACATGCCCTGAGGTGGGAGATCCCACCTAGCTGTTGGAACAAAGACTCCAACAGTCAGTTCCTGGGAGTAACAAAAAGTTTAGTTACCTTGATTGCTAGCTGCCAGGGCATGTGAAAGAAAATGCAAAATTTGTTCTGGCACTGCACTAAAGGGCAGTTTGTTAATGAAGTCCACCGGAGCTATGTTGATGAATGTAGTTGGGGAATGCACCTTCCCAGGAATGAATTATAAATACTTATTAATGCCATTTGGTTAGCTCCTTAATCAAGGACAGGAGATCTCATCACAGAAGGAGGGAAAGAAATGTATTGTCATGGACCAACCTGGCCCAGCAGAACAGAGAGACTCAGAGGACTCTTCTGAGGAAGAGGCAGCTGGTGAACCTGACCCAGGTCCACAGCCAGTGGCAGAGGCACTGCAGGAGGAGGCAGGCCCTGAAGGCTCAGATACTGATCCACAGCCAGGTCCCAGCACATCAGTTCCTCAGCTTCTCAGCCCTGGGCTAGCAACAGAAAGCCAGGTGCAGGCCAGCTCTCCCCCTTCCTCACCAGAGCCTCGGGAGTGCTGCCAGAGGAGGGCTAGAAGAGCCCTCCAAGCCAGAAGGTGCAGTGCCAGGCTAGCAGCACAGCACCGGCCCAGCATTGTTAGTGATGATGAGTGCTCACAGGAGCAGGACTGAGACAGCCGGCAGGTGCTTGCTGTAGCACAGGCAGCTGAGCACTGTGAGGGTTAAAAGCAGCCAAAGAGGGAGTGGCTGCGTGGAAGCAACGAGTCCACTCACTACTGACCTTGTTGCTGTGTTTTGAACTGATTCTCTTGTCCCTGACCTTGGCCTGTTCCTGTGGATGTGTCTCTGGAAGCCCCCTTTGGACTTGACGCCGTGAGTGTGCCAGATTGGTGCCTGAACCTTGGAACTGGGTGCTGCCCTGCTCGGACAACCTGGGAGTTTTCCCTTGCCTGCTGCCAGTGTGAGCCTGCATCGGGACATGTATAAAGTGGGATGACTCTGCAAGACCTTTGTTGCTCTGGATTCATTTAGGTGCTGAGGAGACTGTAAAACTAATTACTGTGAATCTCTCCACATTTACATGCGGCATTCCATTCATGCCTGGATCTCCTGGGTGGGACTCAGCAACCATTAGCTGGAATTACCCTGGCTGCAATTCAAACTGCCATTTTAAATCCAGGGGCCTTGTGACATTTGATATCACAGATAGCCATATTAAATGGATGTTAAAGATGGTGGCAGCCCGGCCAACTGCTTACATGGGGAGAGGCTATAGCTCAGTGGTAGAGCATCTGCTTGGTATGCAGAAGGTCCCGGGTTCAATCCCCAGCATCTCCAGCTAAAAGGACCAGGAAGGAAGTCCAGCTGCACTAAGGGCCTGGAGAACTGCTGCCAATTTGAGTAGACAATAGTGACCTTGATAGACCAATGAGCTAATTCAATATAAGACAGTTTCATGTGTTCAAACCACCTTTAGGCCCCCTATCAATTCAGATCAAAGTGTTCTGGAACAAGAATATATTTTCATGTAAGTAGCCATGATAGGCTGCAGTAGAACAGCAGGATTTGAGTCTGGAGCATGGACCTTAAGAGACCAACAAAATGTTCAGGATATAAGTTTTTGAGAGAAAAAAGCTACCATCTGAAAAGGGAGCTTTGACTCTCAAAAGCTTGTACCCTGAAAGTCTTATTGGTGTCTAAAGTGCTGCTGGACTCAAATGCTTCTGAACAATGTCTTCTTTAAGAAAAAGCTAAATTTTCCTATAAATCTTGCTGCAGCTAAAAAGGATCTTCACTAGAAGACCTGAAAAGGTGTGATGATGGTAGAAGACTGTATGTTCTTTCATAGAATCATAGAATCATAGAGTTGGAAGGGGCCATACAGACCATCTAGTCCAACCCCCCTGAGGTGGAAGTGACTGCTGAGGTGGAAGTGACTGCTTTTGTTTTTCATTGCCTGGCCATCACCTTGGTACTGAAACCCGGTGAAAACTAGGTCCTTCCTAGTTCTGCTGCCCAATATCTTTTAGATTGTGATACTGGGGATGGACAATGTGTCTCAAACATTTGAGTACTGGAACCTGCCTTTTTCTGCTCTGGGAGCTAACTGCAGCTTTGGGGGGCTGTTTAAATCATCATGGATGTATGGTAGGAGAGGGTTAAACACCCTCTCTCCCCAACAGCCTTCCCTAATCTTCAAAATAACCATATGGAACTGCCAATTGGCTTTGTAAAGGATATGGAATAATCCAATTGCAGAACAGAGCAGGATACAGTGCCTTTGATTAGGGTAACCATAGAGGATCCAAGAGTTAATTCTCTCTCCCAATCTAAATGCCCCCCTCTAATTTGGGACAATTACACAATTGTAAGTCATCTACTAAAGATTAACAGAGATCCACGATCTCCATCACATCTGGTTAGATCCCAGTGCAGCATACAATCAGCCCAAGAACAATCTTTGTATTGACTCAATCTGAGACAGATTATAAAAAGGAGAGCCCCAGAGCCAAATCTTTATTACAGCCAATTTGTTATAAGATTAAAGCGTGTGAAGAAGTTGGATACGAAATGGGAGTGAGATTTGAAAATATGCTGGCAAAACCTGTTTGGCTCTGGTGCTGTGTCCTTCCATCTTGCAGCAGACCGTAGAGATCACTTCAATTAACAACTTACATGAACAGCAGCAACCTTGAAAATACATGAGAGATTTAAGTTAAACAACAGATATTTACCAGTTTCATTTCATGATTATTCACCAGTTGGACTGTTGTTTGTTTATAGATATATACATAGCATTTTTATAATCCATTGATATATGTAATAGGATGGTTTATTAGGTATATGAATGTGGAGATGAGGTCTGTTGTATTTTGCATATATATTTATTGAACACTAATAGCACTTTTGCACTAGTAGATGAGGAGGCTTTTCATACAATACTTTCCAAGAATTTTGATTCCTGTAGCTGGAACCAACTCTCATGTTTTCCAGTAAGGTAGAGGCACTGTGTGCGTTTTGATCAAAAATTCTGTATCCCATCAATCATTCAATCATTTCAGCAATTTCCCCATTTCATCTGGTTTATTTATACTTTCACAATTTAGGATTGGAAAACTGAGGCAAAAAATACCCTGGAAAATGATTTTGCCTAGTTTAAAAATAATTTTTATTGCAAATATCTGATGTAGATCTACTAGTAGAGTTCATGAGTTGCTTAATAACACCAAAGAATTAGCTTCTCATGCTAACTTTATCATTCTTCTTCAACTATTCCAAGACTGACTTCATTTTGCCACAGATGCCTCTGTGCAGAAAGTATATTCATTTTTAATATTCAGAAAAACTTGTGACTGCTTGAGTGCCTGTGGTCAATCATACACTGATGCTAGTGTGATACAGGCACCTAATGTTCCTGGACAAGTTCAAAAGAGGTTATGTATGACAGTTATCAAAATTATATTAAATACTAACAATATTATAAGCAATGGTTTCCTGAAATAATTAGCTTTTAAAAAAATAGCTTATAAAAATTGTCTGTTGGATTTTTAGTCCATTCTTCCTCCAGGGAGCCCAAGGTGGAACAGTTTTTCTGCAGTCCTGTTAGCCTCACAGAATCCTGTGAGATAAGTTAGGATGAGTAATGTAAGTAGTATAGTGTAAGTAATGAGTTTTATAGCAAAATGAAGATTTGCACCCAGGTCTCCTGGGCTGTAATGCAGTATCCAACCATCTGTGCTTAAAAGTTTTCCTGCATCCCTCTCCATTCCTGCAATCCCTTCCAACCCCTGGAAGGATTGTTCCTGGGGTTGGCTAGAATGAGGATGGTCAAGGGGATGAATCTGACCTCTTTTCTCAGTGGAGCTGTGCTTGCAGGAGAGGAAAAGGGAATGGTTTTACTCTGTTGTCCTTCCTCATTCTAATCCCCAAACCAAGTGGCTGTTCCTCTATGTGGATCCCTTGACCCCCAGAATAATCTTCCTGGGGTTGGAAGGGGCTTCAAGAATGGAGAGGGATGTGAGAAAACTCCATGTTCTGTACACAGAGTAGTAGTATACTGCCCAGTATTCTGACTGCTAATACTGGCTGCACTAGCTTTCTGATGAAACACTAATAGTTATCTACTTTTTCAGACACTTAAGAGCTGCATGCAATGCGGAGTGGCACCATTGTGGCTTTTCTGTACCCGCAGCCTGACACAGTTCAGCATATTCAGCTACTTAAGGTTGCAAAGAAGGAGAAAATCAGACTATAACTCTGGCCAGCTACAGCTAGCTGATTGGCCAGCAGCAATCAGAAAGACTTTTGCATAACAGCTTCCGAGCTCATTCATTGTAGAGCAGCAAGAACAGGCAGCAGCTGCATTCCGGTGACACAAGAAATGTCTGTTCATTACAGTCACAAACAAGATTTGTTTTCCATGCTTGAATTCTTGCTTCCTCCTCTGCTCTCCTCCCTTTGTTTTTAAGAGTGACATTAAAAACTTTTTGGTTGGGTATGTGGTATATTTATTGTATATATGTATGTATGTAATGGAACAGTCTGCTCCTCCCCTAATATCTGTGTGATTTAGGCCCCTTTCGCACGTACAGTTTAAAGCGCCATTTCTGAGCAGTCAGGGTGATCGCAGTGGCTTGGCACCCACGCCTTTCACACTGTTCTCAGCATTTTGAATTTGCCTCTTATGATTCCTTTCAGACCTGCCTCGGAGCCTCTGATCAGTTTTGGGCTTTTGAGGCTTTGCAGTCCACGTCACTTTTTTTTTTAAACTTTGAACATGCGTAGTAACGTTTCAATTTTACTACATCTTCTGACCGACAAGGGCCTCCCCATGCCCACCTTTCAACCACCCACCCCCACTCCATTCTTCCCGGCTGTGGAGCAGGAGAGCGGCTGCCCAGCTGTGGAGCAGGAGAGTGGCCACCTCAGCTGAGCCTTGGCTCAGCATGTCTCAGCTGAGCATGCAACGAGCTGGGGCTCGGCTGGGGAGGCCACTCTCCTGGTCTGTAGCCCAGGCTGCGGAGCAGGAGAGGGGGCCCTAGCTGAGCCATGTCTCAGCTGAGCTGAGGCTGGGTATGAGTCTGCTCCCCCCCCCCCACTGTGCCTTACCCCTGGGAAGGGAAGTTCTGCCTTACCCTGGGAAGAGTGGGGTGGGAATGAGTGGCTGAAGGATGGGCATGGGGGGCCTTGTTGGTCAGAAGATGTAGTAATGATGAAACTACACATGCTCAAAGTTTTTTTTAAAAGGTGACGTGCAAAGAAGTCCTGCCTCACCACTGGAAAAAGTGGGGTGGGTGGTTGACAGGAGGGCTGCAGAAGAGAGTGGCCGCCCCAGTTGAGCTGTGGTGAGCCTGCTCCACTTGCCTGGGACAAGCTGCAGAGCAGCCAAAAATGGCAGAAACTGTGTTCAGAGAACTGACTTGGGTGGGTGTGATTAAGTCCACACAAACCAATCGGCTTCCAGGGAAAGGGGTGGAAGGAAGCACTGCAAAAGTGTTCACAATGGGCAGCTGATTAAAAATTAACATTGCACCATGTCCGCAGGGAGAAAAATAGGGGTAATGCAGGAAAAGAGTGGCACCGTGTCCCATGACTAGCTTGTAAGTGTGAAACCCCTGCAGACATTGGATGCGGAACAGGTACGGACACGCTTTAAATTCCGAGTGTGATAAGTACCTTAGTTTGGTCCTATTGGGTGGAGCTCTAGTTTCAGTTTTCCAGTTTTGTATGTTAGCTGAAGTTGTTGGTTGCTGGAGTTGTCCCCTTGCGAATAAATCGTTCATGTTTTGAACCAGCTTGTCTCTGCTTAATGGACCTGAGAACAGGTGCCTGAGTGAGTATAGGGAATCCACAACAAAAGCAGAAGTGTGTACCTTTAATACCCCATGGGGAAGAGACCACTTTAACAGAGTCCCTTTTCGTATATGGTCAGCAAGTGAAGTATTTTGGCAGAAAAATTATGAATGTTTTGGTGACATCCCAGGTGTCCATATTATTGCAGATGGCATGATCATCGCAGCAGCAGACAAAGAGGAACACAACACCATTTTGAAGCATGTTCTTCAGAGAGCATGACAAAAAGGTGTAAAGTTCAACAAGCATAAGACAGTTCCTGTTAGAAGAGGTCAAGTATATGGGCCACGTGTTTTCCAAAGATGGCATCCGACCAGATGACTATTAGTGATGGCATCCGACCAGATGACTAAAGTGAAAACTATCAACAAAATGCCCCCAGCTGTAGACAAGAAAGACCTTCAGAGACTCTTATGTATTATACAATACCTGGCCCAAATGAATCAAGTCTGCACCTCTGCGAGCCCTGTTGAGAAATGATACATTGTGGCAATGGGGGCCTGAACAGCAGGAAGCCTTAAACAGTCTCAACGAAACCATCACAACTGCTCCAGTACTCCGATACTTTGATCCAGAAGAACAACTGGAGATACAAGCAGATGTGTCTAAAGACGGTTTGGGAGCATGTCTGTTTCAACAGAAGCAACGCTTCAAGACCACTGGCACAGGCTGAGTTTGTTTCCTCTGTAGAAGCTGGGGTTTTTTTTAACGGGGACAGACTCTCATTTTGTAGGGGAAAAGCAAAGCGCAATATACCTAAACACCTACATTTAGATTTGATGCTTTAGGCTGTTCCTGCATTGGGCAGGGTGTTGGACTAGACAGTCTGTAACGCTCTTTCCAACTATTAATTCTATGACATCCATGGAAAATAGGAGTTTGATGAAAGGCTTCCCAAACTAGAAAGCTTTTAGTTATATTCTATGAGTGAGGAGAAGGGGGAGGAGAAGAGAGCATGTGAACATGCCAAACAATATTTTTGTGCCCGTCACAAACAAGCACAGGTTTCTCTTTGCTCCTGGTGCCTGTTTAAATAAAAGAAGACCTGGAATTTCAGCAAAAGTAGTCTTAAATATTCTTGACTATACTTAACTCATCCCATATTTTACCAATCATTCCCTGCTAATACATCTCCTGTTGCATATAAGTTCCCAGAGATTTTTAAAATATTTGTATGTTGCGGAAACTCCCAAATGATGTACAACTGTGAACCTGCCCGGGGCATGGAATGGGAAGTTATGATGTTGAAAAATGCATAGAAGCTCTTTGAGAGTGTAAGCCTCCTTGTGCTAAAATAAATTAATCAATTTTTTTGCTTCATATAACGAGATTCTCTAGTCCAGTAATCAAGCATCATGTCGCACTTGATCTCTATATTATTTCTCTGGTTGTTTTTTTTCATCCTTCTAGTGAGTGGTTGTGAGCTATAGATCTTCTTTTGCTTCATTTTGTACTTGACTAGACTTTGCTGAAGGCAACACAAGGTATCAAGACACATCAAGCACATGCTGTACTTCTAACAAGATACGTTTCTTAGAAAGAATAAGAGATGATGCACCTCTTACCGTTGCAGGATTCCAAGAGATGTTTTTGGAGAGCATTCTGGATAGGACTCTTCCATTTTCCCCTCCCCCGCTGTTTCATCTTTCTCTTCTCTGAGAGACCCATAACCCTCTTTTCCTGCTTCTTTCTCTCCTTACCACCCACCAGCCAACCTATCTTTATTTGCCCTCCTGTCTGCCTATCTTTCCCTCCCCCTGCCAGCCTGTTCTTGAGAAAACCAGCTTTGTGGTGCTGGCTGCTAGGCCAGGCGCAGTTTTGTGGTGCTTGCTGCTGGGTTGAGCCCAGCTCAGTTGTGTGGTAGGACTTGCATAGGTCACCTCATTTACCCCTGTATCCCTTCTCCACTCCATTTCATTTTTCCCTCCTCCTGTCAGCCCCCATGTTCATCTCAGTTACCTCCAGCCCACTCACCAGCTAATCTACCTTTTATCTGCCACTGAGTTCTATATTTATTATTTACCTCATATATACCTTGCCTTTCTCCACAGTGGAGCCCAAAGCATCATACATCATTATCTTCTCCTCTGTTTTGTTCTCACGTCAACCATGTGAGGCAGATTAGAACACTCAAAGCGGAACTACAAGTGACAAAAGGCACAGGTTGGACACTTGTCAGCTTCCCTCAAGTTTTGATGGGAAATGTAGGCAGCTTATATATATATAATTTTATTTATTTATTTATGTCATTTATAGTCCGCCTTTCTCATTGAGACTCAAGGTGGATCACAGTGTGAGATCAGTACAGTCTCATGCATTATATCAGTAATCCAAACAGCTTTGCATGGTAGGC